>NW_017617849.1:242500-842500 GCF_001879475.1 Ipomoea nil | reverse complement strand
ATAAATTCGATGATTAAAGGATAAATATGTCGATAAAAGATAATGGTAAAAGACAAGAATGATATTGGACAGACAAAGATATTGTATTTAGGAGCGATGTAATACTATAACAATAGATTTCATGATGTCTTCACAAGACAATTACACCCCTTTATATATTATTATTATCAAACTTTACCCCTGTGACCAATAGAGCTACGCCCATGCGAGCCTCCTTTATATACTATAATAAGCCCCTTAACCGTCCCACAAAAAAGGGAGAATTAGTTATAATAACAAACTTGACCAAGTTCGGGTTACTTGACTGAGGCCGAGCCCTTGGTGCCCATGGCCGAGCACCGGGCTCGACCTAGGCGGCCTGTGGTTGAGTCATGGGCTTGGTTTTGGCAGCCGAGGCCAAGCACCGCAAATTATGCTGTGCAACCGAATGCACCATGCGCGTGGTGCATACGATGCAAAACGACGTCGTTTTGGTTAAAAAACGCGCGTCCCAATTAAAAAAGAAATCAGGTTTGATTCCCGGCAATAGCATTTTTATATATCTATAAATTCATAACTATATATCCATAAATTCATAACTATATCCACAAATTCAAAACTATATATCCACAGTGAATGAATGAAGTAAAAATCCACAATAAATGAACTAAATATCCACAATGAATGAACTAAACAATGATTGAACTAAATATCATGAACTATATATCCAGAAATTCATAATTATATATCCATAAATTCATAACTATATATCCATAAATTCATAACTATATCTCCACATTAAATGAATGAAGTAAATATCTACAATGAATGAACTAAATATCCATAATGAATGAACTAAATATCCATAAATTCATAACTATATATCCAGAAATTCATAACTATATATCCACAATAATGCTATTGTCGAGAATCGAACCTGATTTTTTTTAAGTGGGACGCGCGTTTTTAGTCAAAACGACGTCGTTTTGCATCGTATGCACCATGCGCATGGTGCATTCGGTTGCACAACATAACTATTGGCCGAGCACGAGACTCGACCCTGGGGCCTTGGGTCCAACTGGACCAGTCTTGTTCGTTTCACCGAGTCGATTTGTTCTGGACCCATCTCTAATATGTCCATTATTATTATTATTATTATTAGAAATAAGGGTCAAATAGGCCATTCAACTACACACCAAAATGCAATTAGGCCACTCAACTCAAAAAAGCAACAATTAGGTCCCTGAACTACACAAATTCATGCAATTTCACCAAAAATGACTTGTTTACCTGTTGTGTGGGTTACAAAATTAAAAATAATTTTTAAATTTTTATTTTAATAATTTTAAATAATAAATTATTTAAAAAAAAAAAAAAAAACTGACTGCCGGAGACGAAGGGGTCTCCGGCCAGCCATGGAGAACCCTTCGTCTCCATGGCTGGCCGGAGACGAAGGGAGCCCGTCGTCTCCTTGCTGGCCGGAGACGAAGGGGTCCCCTTCGTCTCCGTGGCTGGACGGAAACGAAGGGGTTCCGTCCAGCAACAGAGATGAAGGGGATCCCTTCGTCTCCGGCCGTTTATCTTTTTTTTTTTTTTTTTTAAAGTTTAAAATAAATTTTTATTTAAAATTATTAAAATAAAAGTAAAAAATTATTTTTAAATTTAGAAATCGACACGTCAGCGTATCAATAGGTAAACAAGTCATTTTTGATGAAATTGTATGAATTTGTGTAGTTCAAGGACCTAATTGTAGTTTTTTTTGAGTTGGATGACCTATTTGACCCTTATTCCTTATTATTATTATTATTATTATTATTATTATTATTATTATTATTACAAAATGAAATATGAGAGACAAGTCTACCAATGTAGTGGCTTTTGTAAATAATAATATTATAGTCCGTATTAATTAAAAAGGTTGAATTCTACATCTCCCAACCACCATTAAGAAAGCACCATGTGGAGTGACATGCAAATAATAAGTCTAGTATTGTACAATGAAGATATAGTGATAACAATTTTCAAACAAATCTAAAAGCAATCACTACAATAGTTGTGGGGTCTCCACCGCCATTCTCTAAATTGAAGTTGATTTTTGACATATTTTCACTTTTATTTTATACTGACATAATTAACTTTGATTAATTCAAATTTATTAAAAAATACATCATAATTTTTCTCTCTAATAAAATTAGAACATACGATTAAATTAGTTATATCTTTAAGTAATTATTAAAATAACGAATTTAATCTCTTAAGTAACAAGTGACAAATTGACAGACTAACTTTTTTTTTTTTTTTTTTTTTTTGCTGTTTTAATTTTTGTATTGCAAAAGACATAAATGGACCGACCTGTTTTTAAAAATGAGATTCGACGTTTAAGATCAAATCATGAAAATATCAAAATATCATTTTCAGTGAAGGAAGGCATGACAATTATTTTATGATGCCCACCTAACCTGGAATTGGGATAAGAAATGGGCAAATATTTTTGTTTTGACAAAGGAATTCCAAGTCTTTGTGGGAATAGCCCTTGAGGGACGACAACGTATTCCATCAACTACCAATGCTTTTAACTATAACAATAATTAATAACTTGTGATCGTGCTAGTGTTGCAAAAATCACGCCTAAGCGCTGATGGCGGTCGGCATCCTAGGCGCCCGCTTAGGCGGTCTCCAGGCGCCTAGCGATTTTTTTAACATTGGATCATACTATGTAATTGTATTATAAAATTAGTCAATTATAAGATTTTTTAAAAAAAATCTGTAAAATTGTGAAGGTAAAAAGTTATAATTAAATTCTACGCTCTAAGTCTACGTAAAAGGAAAAATCTGTAAAATTATGAAGGTAAAAAGTTATAATTAAATTCTACGCTCTAAGTCTACGTAAAAGGTAAAAGAATTCACGTTAGAATTTTTAAAAGATATACTTTTAAATGAGATATATATTAGCAAAGTCTCATAAGAGATTATTGGTCAGAATGTGGGGAGCTGGGTCTTGGGAGTGAGAAAATTTTACCTTTTATGAGCAAGGTTATTGATCAGAGTAAGTGTTTAAATAGAAGAGTTATTAAATTGTTTTTGAAACATGTAATATTTGTTCTATACTTTCTCAAACTTTTTCAGTTCAAAGAATTAATATCCCACCATCAGGATCTATTTAAAGTGATAACAGATATGTATCACACTACATAAGTACATAGTAGAAGAGAAGGAAAGTAGACTTAGCTTACTCTAATAAAAGAATCAAGCTTTTAGAAGAGATGGACTAAGGAAATAGTTGTTTGAGCATATATAAAACTTCTTTCAACATAAGAGTTAATTAGTTCCATTTGAGGACTTAACAAAATATTAGAGGTTTATAAATAAAATAGTACTGTTATTGGAAGACTTGATCTATCATAAGAGAGGAGGCTCCAAGTACCCAAAAAAAAAAAAAAAAAAAAAAAATCATAAGAAACGAAGTAAAAGATTTAGCTACACATTAATTATCAGAATACCTGAGATATAAGGAATTGAAGAAGTACAAGGAAGAAGAAAATATCTTCAAAAATATCTTCTATCTTATAAAAAAAAGTTGTTGGGCGCAATAATAAAAGAAGATAAGGGTTGTTTGGTAAAAAAATTGGTTTATAGGTCAATTTTGGTTTATTTGATCAGTATTAAATATTAATTATTTGGTTTAGTTAAAATATGTGTTTGGTTAATTAACTTTTTGCAACTCTAAAATGCTAAAATTCAAAAAGCTACTCATAACAATTTTTTCAATAGCTTTTCGAGAAAAGAAATTATACCAAACAACTATCAGTTAACAGCTAATTTATCAAATATTTTTCTACAATAGCTAATATTTTCAACTAGTTATACCCTCTAATTAACATAATTAGCTAACAGTTAACAACTATAAGTTAACAACCATTTACCAAATAGGACCAATGTATATTTTGACAAATCAAATGGGAAAAATGCCAACATGAGAAGCTATACTTTTTAAATAAAATCTCAAAACACACTAAAAATTTGAGAAAAATAATCCTTAGAATGCCACATGTTAACTTAGTTAATGTAAAGTATTAATCTAGGCAGCGCGATAACATCGTGAATAGGTAATATTATGACAAAATCGCACTATTTTGTCAATTTAGGATGTTCAATAAGAATTTTTTTAGTTAGGAGAAGATATAATTGCATCATTCATTAAATTTAGGATACTAATTTTTTTTTCTAAATTTATAATAATAATAATTAATATAAGTGTGAATGAAAGTTTTTTTTTTCATTTATTTCCATTATATATATATATATATATATATATATATATATATATATATATATATATTAATTATGCTATGAGAGTTTACTATACTAAACTTGAGCATGAAGCCACCGCCCCGCCCCACTCTGCGTTTTAGGTATTTTGTTTTGTTTTGTTTTGTTTTTTTTGTTTTTTTTTGTTTCTTTTTTTGTTTTTTTTTTTTGTTTTTTTTTTTTTTTTTTTTGTTTTGTTGTGAGAATTGTATTTTGTTATTATTATTTTTTTTTTGTATTTAATGGAAGGGGGAAACCCACAAAAGCGTACAAGAAACACTAAGGGGAATTACACATGTTGCGCCAAACTGGGTAACCAGCAGCATCGTCTTCTATTGCCGGAATGACTTCTACAGGGGGGTCGGATAAGATTTGAAAACTGATGCCTTGTGTTCTAGCTAAGCGTGCAAGACTGTCTGCCACACAGTTAATTTCCCGGGGAATGAATCTTATCTCACAATGTTCAAGAGAACAAATCTCTCGTTTGCAAGCTTCTAGGATATTATGGCCAGCAATTGTGGGTGATCTAGACGAGTTGATATACTTCACCGCCTCAGCAGAGTCGCTTTCAATGATGGTATGGTTATAGGACAAAGAAGCAAGCAATTGAATACCTTTTAGAATCGCCCAAGCTTCTGTTTCAAATGGTGTACAAGATGCAAAGGATGCAAGAAAGCCTTTCATCCACTTCCCATTGTGATCCCTGATGATTCCACCACACCCAACTGTTTGTGAGGTTGAGACTGTAGAGCCATCCACATTTAGTTTAATGATGCCTTCCCTTGGCTTATCCCAGCACAATTGCTTCCAAATCATGGCGTTCTCAGCTGAGTGGGGACCCTTTATTCTAGCGAAGGCTGTGTTGATTTCTGCAACTTGGGCTCTTATGACGCCGATTTTCGAATTAAGCGGCTTAATACTTCCATTGAAAATCGCTTCGTTGCGCCACTTCCAAATCCACCATGTAGTAACCGCAAAGGTGATATTGTCACTACATGGCCTTCTATTATTTGCTGTAGACGAGATACCCTTATCAACCCAATTTTTTAGAGCTAATCCCTGTAACCTACTGTGAATATCGGGCAAGATCTGATTCCAAACTTCTTTCGCGGCTGGGCAGAGGTGTAGTACATGGTCAGTGTCTTCAATTATCCCCTCGCAGAGCCAACAAGTAGCAATGATAGTTAATCCGCGTCTCATCCTGTTCAGGTTTGTCATGATTTTGTCATGCCTAAGAAGCCAAAGGAAGGTGCGGATGCGATTAGGCAGCTTAAGCTTCCAGATATTGTTCCACTTAGCCGCTTCAACCGACTCACTTGCGTTCACAGAAAATTCATAGGCAGAGCTCACTGAAAAAAGCCCAGAGGATTTGTTATCCCATCCTTTTATGTCTGCTAGTTGAGGATCTTCTACAAGGGTGAAGGCTGCCAGTTTACTGAGGATATCCACATGAAGTAGTGTGTCAAGTTGATCCCATCGCCATCCAACACCCTCCTCCCAGTAGGATGCAATCGGTCGACTGCGGTCATGCAGGGGAACAGTGTCCATAGCTGCTTCTAAAAGAGGTCTATTGTCTAACCATTTGTCATACCAAAATAAGGTGTCTTGACCATTTCTCACCGTCATCTTTGATCCATTGAGGAGAATAGGTTTGGTCCTTAGTATTCCTCTCCAAGCATTCGAATTGTTTCGTTTTTCTTGCCAAGACAGAAAGTCTGAATTCGTCACACCATACTTGGCTTTGAACAGCTTAACCCAAAGACAATCATCATCTTGAAACAACCTCCATCCCAATTTGGCTAGAAAGGCAAGGTTCATGTGTCTGAGACTGCGAATACCCAAACCACCATTGGATTTGCTATTGGTCACCGTATCCCAATTTAAGAGGTGACATTTTTTAGTTCCATCGCTGCTGCCCCACAGGAAATTTCTAATCAATCTTTCGATGGAAGAAGTGACGCCTTCCGGTAACAAGGTAGTCTGCATGGTAAAATAAGGTATTGAGGCAAGTACGGATTGAACCAGCACATGACGCCCAGCTAAGGATAAGGATCTCGCTTTCTAGCCAGCTAGACGGGCTTGTATCTTCTCTAAAATTCCACTAAAAGAATCACTCTTGAGACGGCCGTGAATAGAAGGTACTCCCAGATATCTTCCCAAATCTTGTACTCTAGGTGTGCCGATCGCCTGTTCGATACTCTGTTGGATGGCAGGATCTGTGTTCTTGGAAAAGAATAGAGAGGACTTGGAGGGGCTAATTTTCTGACCTGAGCTTGCACAAAATAACTCTAGGCAGTTCTTCATCTCCATGGCTTGACGGACCGTAGCTTCTCCAAAGAGGACTAAGTCATCTGCAAAGAATAAATGAGACAGATTAGGCGCATGACGAGTAATCTCAATACCTTTCCAGCGTCCAGAGTTTATTGAGTCAGTGATGATGTGGCTTAGTCTTTCAATGCATAGCACAAAAAGGAGAGGAGAGATGGGATCTCCTTGTCTAATTCCCCTCCCTGGTGAGAACCAATCTGTTTGGCTTGAATTCCAGAGCACAGCCAGCTTTGACGTTGTGACACAGCTAAGGATGTTTCTTCTCCAGTTAAGATTAAAGCCTATGTCTTTAAGCGTATCTTCAATGAATCCCCATGATAGTCTGTCGTAGGCCTTCTCAAGATCTACTTTGAGCATCATCCATCCCAGCTTACCCCTCTTCGTTCTCATAGAGTTCAAGATCTCTTGATAGACCAAGATATTGTCCGAAATTTGTCTCCCCGGAATGAAGCTCGTTTGGTGTGGACCTACTAAATTCCTGGAAATATTTTTAAGACGAATGGTCATAATTTTTGTAAGTAATTTATATGAGACGTTGCACAAACCGATGGGGCGAAATTGCTTGATACTTTCCGGGTTCGGGACCTTTGGGATGAGTGATAGGAGCGTGTCATTACATCTCGGTGGTAGAAGACCTTGTTCGAAGAAATCTGTTACAAATTTTATGAGACTGCCCTGTACAACCTCCCAAGATTTTTGGTAAAAGCCAGCAGTAATACCGTCTGGCCCAGGGGCTTTACAAGGTGCCATATCAAAAAGAGCTTTCCTGATTTCTTCCACCTTAATCGGGGCATTAATTTCTGCCCACTCCTCGACCCCTATTGCCGGAAACAAACCTTCTTTCAAAGCATGAGCAGAGCAGTTGGAGTCCATAGCAAAAAGGGTCTGGAAATATGCTTTGATGTGATGTCTAATAGCAGATTCTTCGACGAGATGATTGCCTTCCTCATCTCTCAGAGACTTTACCCTTGTCTGATTCGCTTTAACTGCCGTAGCTGTGTGATAGAAACGGGTGTTCCGATCACCGGATGTGATCCACTCTTCACGGGATCTCTGGAACCAGATGAGTTCTTCTTGGTGGAGGGTCTCTTCTAGTTCTTTGCGAAGTCGGCGATCTAGTCTGATGAGGTCTATTCTGGAGCCCAAAGACAGGTTGCGTTGAACTCCCTGTAATCTTGCTAAAAGACGTCTCTTGCGCTGGAAAACGTTACCAAACGTTTCTCTGTTCCAGAAAGTTAATGCTTCTGCCATGGCTATGTTGTTCTCAATTAGATCCCGATCATCATTCCATGTAGCTTGCACACAAGTTAGGAAGCTAGGGTGCGTGGGCCAAGCCATGTTAAATTTGAACCTTGCCAAGGTATCACCTTGCCTATGCTGATTAGTGTTAATTAATAACGGAGAGTGATCCGAACCAACTCTTGGGAGGTGGTGCACCACTGCATTTGGGAAGCGACATCTCCAGTCCAAATTACAAAGGGCACGATCCAAACGGGCTCCTCTGAATGTGGTCGTGTCAACACCGCGTGTCCATGTAAACTTGGGACCCGTGAATCCTAAGTCCACAAGCCCTTCTCTAAAAATCCAATCATTGAAATCGGTAGTTCTTGATGAAGTGAAGGTCTCCGGGTTGCTAACTTCTTCTCGACATGTCACCGAATTGAAGTCACCAACCGTTAGCCAAGGGCCCTGTGGTTCAAAGAATGAACCAGATAACTCCGCAAACAGTTTTCTTTTAAGTGACAGGGTTGGACTGCCATAGACCACAGAGAGCAGCCAATGTCCAACGTAGTCTTGAACCTGCAAGCAAACAAATTGTGGATGAGTGTACAAAATTTCTAAGAGGATAGAGGATTTCCATAAGATCCAAATACCCCCCGAAAAACCTAATGCTTCTACTCTAACCCATTCATCAAATCCTAAATATGCGCAAATATTATCAGCCTGGTTACCCGAAACCTTAGGCTCGAGAAGGCATATCACGGACGGTTTATGCAAGCGAATCAAGTAATTAAGGGTACGCCTAAAGGAAGATGAGGCTGCACCCTGGCAATTCCAAGTAAAAAAAATCATGAAAAATATAAAAGAAAAAGAGAGGAACGAGCACACCTATTGGTGTAGGCTAGAATCAGCCATAGCAACTGACAGGTCATCACGACCATCGACCATCTGCATAGTTACATCTTGGGGAACAACTAAGGGCGGAGGGTCGCTCAATTTATCAGGTGGCACTTCCTTGAATGTGTTCTCACAATCTACCATTGACGGGGAACCTGGAAACACTTCAGTGGTGTTCAGGCGATAAACGGTGTAAGAGGAAATGGTTCCATCTCTACTGGACCCCCGAACTACGGTGTGTTCAGCCTCCGCCGCTGCTCGGTTTGGTTGTGGTCCTTTATCTCCTCGTGCACCTCCAGGCCTTCGGGCATTCTGCTGAGGCCGGCTTTGGGGTGCCTGCGGAATCACATTTCTTGGCTCATTCTCTTATTCCCTCTGCTCAACATGTTGCCTAGTGCCACGATAATTTGTCCTAATCCTTGGTAAGTTAGTGTTCGCCTGCTGGGGGGTTTCGGACTGGTTGGGGAGAGGGTGCTGCTGAGAAGCCTCTGCTTCCTCCTCCAGACCATCCAGAGGTCCAAATCTGGAATTTGAGGCTACGTTTGCATGCGGAGGGACTTGCGGAATTGGCACTTGTTGGCTTCTTCTTCCCGTAGCATTGGCTGCCCTAGGCAAATTTCTCCTTACTCTTCTAGTTACCAGCATCCAAGATCCATATTTTTCCTTCGGGAGTTGTTGCGAGGACTCATTGCCCTGAGTAGCTGGTCTGCTTCCATCCTGCTCGTCACCCTCACCAGCTCCAGATTTTTCCTTACCACACATATCCATGCGATGACCATAGATACCACATTTGAAGCAGATTTGGTGGATTCCCTCATATTCAATCGGCCACTCCGTCCAATTCAAGACAAACCTAGACAATAGCGGTTTAGTGATATCTAATTCAACACAAACTCTTGCGAATTTACCTATCGAAGCTATGCTTGTTGTGATGTCGATCTTCAATGGACGCCCTATCACATCTCCAATCTTCTTGAGAAAATCGTCATCGAAGTACTCGATCGGGAGTGAAGGGAATCTTATCCAAGCCAGAATTTTCTCCAATTTGTCCGATCTAGAGTCAAAATTTGGTCTCCATTGTTGTGTAGTAAGATAGTGATCAAGAACCATCCAAGGTCCCCCAAACTTGACAGCATCGTAATCAGCAAGAGATTCAAACTTTACCAAGAAATAGTCATGATTTAGGGCTATTAGCTCAAAGGCAGCTTCCGTTTTCCACATCCTCTGAAGTCTCTGGAGTAGATAGGAATAGCCCACAGATCTTCCAAGAACCTTAACGATTAGCGATCTACGCCAGGGACACCTAAGTCTCTCCTTCTCTTCCTTAGTCACCCTTATGACCGGGTAATCAAAAGTCACACCGTCCTCCTCCATGTCGTCATCGGAATCAATCTCTTCCACTGGTGCTCGATCAGGAATTCTGCGATTCCACGGGTTGCTGGGAGATACCAAAGGGGTTCTCCATTGGTTCGATTCAGTTGGGGAATCTTGGCCCAAAGCATCCTTTGGTGACAACAGCGTGGTCAGCAATTGGTCTCGTCCTCTTTTGGATTTCTTTGTACTTCTTTCCAAGAGATCTTGGTCCTCCGGCAACCGGTGAGTCACCGTCGGCGTGAGGTTTCCCGCTGGAGAGTCCGCTCGTGAAGCCATAAGATGGAATATTGTATTTTGTTATTTAAGTATTCAATGGTGCACTTCATTACTTTTTGAACACCATTGTCTCCCTTCACCTACTCAACCCAAACCAACATTATACTCGATCTTCACCCATTTTGGTGTTACATACTATAATTATATATAAATTTGCATATTCTCAATTAAAGGTGTCAAAACGTGTTAATCTACTGAATTACATATTTTGTAACATTGCTCGTCACATAGTGGGTTGACAAGATAAACATATCATCTCACCATCTCACTTATTAATTATTATTATATTGGTTAATATATATTTTAAAATATTAAACATTCAATATTCGAACTTCTAACATTTAATGCACATTGAGGAGAGCCAACTTCACGACTCCAGTAAATAAATGATCATAAAAGAGATAAATTAATCTAGGTTGTCTATAGCTTATTGATTCAAACTAAGAAAGTCAATTTACAGCTCCAATCGAGAGTCAAACTTGGAACATTGTGGTTACTAGTTACCAAATCAACTACCCAATTAACTTGGTTAGAATTACCCAGTTGATACTAAAAATGTTATTCCTAAATCTTAACTCATCAAAATAACTATTTTTTTTATAATTTAAAAAAGAATTCATGAGTGACAGGATAATTGGACAAGGTACTGAGTCTGACTCGGTACACTTGATCTAACCCGTCAAATCAATGATGACAGTCAAAAGTAACGGTCAAGAGCAGAGAACAAGTGAACAGTTACAAGAGGTCACATATTAAGAGCGTCGCATTATCAAAGAGAGGAGTTATGGACATCCAACGCACTTATGGAGGGAGCGCACAACAATTACTAAGGAGTCAGCCATTACACTTAATAGGAGGCCGGTGTGCAATTATTGTAACCGTTATAAGTCTATAGTATAAAAGATGAGCCCAGGTCACAGTAAAAGGGGACACTCTGATTTCTGTACTAAAACTATAGCAACACAATTTACCTTTACTCACTTATACAATAATATTATGAGATAATATATTTACTGTTGATGAGTAAATTAAATAACACATACACATACACATGTATGTGTGTATACTGTCTTTTTTTTTTTTACATTAATATATATATATATATATATATATATATATATATATATATATATATATATAAAGTAAATTAATGTACTTACATTTAACTATAACATAGTATCTTTCGAGTATAACACAGATAAAACACTTTAATTTTAACACACGTGTCTGCGCATATTTATATTTGTATAGTATGTGTTGGGTGCATGCATGTGTATCTATATTTATTTATTTTACGTATTTATGTTCTTTGCATGTGCAAGTATTTTTATTATTTGATGTCTCATTCCTTTTCGATCTATCTTTCATTCTTTCCTAACAAAGCATCTAAATATATATATTTTTTCAATAATCTCATTTTTATCGCCATTATGAACCCAACAATATATATTTTTATTCTATTTTGCGCATATTTCATTCATTTTAAGATATTATTCTTATTCTATTTTTTTTTTTGGGAGTACCATTGATTATGTTTATATCATTATTTTCTCAACCTACTGAAGCACAAAGAGGAATTATGGGGAGGGTATATGAATTGTAATTCAACAAAATGAGGAATTACAATTCTCTCCAACCAAACACTGTAATTCGGGTGGCCAAAGAATTAGGCAGTAATTGAATTACAACTACATCCAACCAAACAATCCATTAAGGTGTGTATTTGTAACACTTAAAGTGCGTCATTTTTAACACTTAAGGTGGATCATTTTAACACTTAAGGTGGATCATTTTAACACTTAAGGTGCGTCTTTGTAACACTTAAGGCGCGCTATTTTTACACTTTGTTTCTGCCATCTTTCAAGATACGCGTTTTTTTTTAAAATTTTTTTTTATTAATTTAAGTCATTGATCTAGATTTGATCAACGACTCAGATTTCACCGCATGTTTCACGTAAGAATGAAGGAGAATGTAGGCTCATTTCCATGATTTGGTTGCCAAAGTCACTTTGTAAGTATTGTAAGAGCATCTTTAGTGGGGGAAGGGGGAGATTTGGTGCGTTTTTTTTTTTTTTTTTTTTTTAATGTTTGAGAGGAGAGACGATGAGAGATAAGAGAGAAGATCCATGGGAGCTTTTTATTTTTTTCTTTGGACAAAAATTAAAGAGAATCTTGTTCTTTTTTTTTTTTTTTTTTTTTTTTTTTTTTTTTTTTTGTATTTTATACTAGTCTAAGTAAACTTTGTTTGATTATTGACTCAACTGAGAAGGTAATAGACAGTTCGTAATTGGGAGTTACACAAATTTATTGCCTTACTACCTCAGTTGGGTTGAAGCCCCTATTCTTACTGTATAATATAATGTCAGAGTTTTTTGTACTTTTGATCCCACGACTATGGTGTAACTAATAACTTTGATTTACGACTTTTAAAACTTGTAAAATTAGTCCACGACAATGACTTTCTTAGCAAATTTAATTTGGTCCTTCCGATGTATTTTCTGTCCAATGTTTGTCGGAAAATTTTACTCCCCATTTTAATATGGATAATATTGTCTTTTCCATCTCACAAACAAATTAATTAATTAATTATTTATTTATTTATTTATTTATTTATGTCATTAGTTTGTGAGATGGAAAAGACAATATTACCCATGTTAAAATTGAGAGTAAAATTTTCCGGCAAAAAATGAATAAAAAATACACTGAAAGGACTAAATTTGCTAAGAAAGTTATAGTCGTGCACCAATTCTACAAGTTTTAAAAATCATAAATCAAAGTTATTAGCGACACCATAGTTGTGGAACTAAAAGTGCAAAAAACTCTATAATGTTATATACTATGTTGCTCTCCATCAATTGATGGCATCCCCAAAGCACAATATGATAGTATGTACTTATATAAAATTAATAAATTATATAAAAAATTTATTTGTCTGGTCATTACCAGTATCAATAATATCAAGTATAATTATATTCCGTATATGTTAATTTTTTTACTATACTTAATATCAATGATAATATTATTATGGCATATATGATTATATATGATAGAGATGATAAACAATTTTTAAAATGATAATATCAATATATAAATATCATTTTTCACGCCAGATATTAATGGCTTTGACTAAACGACGTCTCGTCGGCTGTGATGACATTGGAGTTTGAAGATTCAACTTTGATACAGTATATATGGTATAATACTGCATAGAAATTTCTTATTATTGTTTTTTACTGTTTTTTTAAAATATAAAAAAGGGAGAAAAGTATAGGGGGCTCGACATTCGACGACAGAGGTCCAAGACAACCATCAATCCCACTGCCATAATTTCCTGCAAACTCTGAACTTCAGTCCCACCGGGTCTTTTTCTTGGATCCTCCATTCCACCTAAAGATTCCACGAAATTCGAGTTCACTTGGGAGCTCAAGGCAAGAAAATATACTTCTACTTTAATTTTACTGCCTTTTGTTTGTTTTTTTTTTTGGTTCTTGGGTTCCAGTTATCTGTCTGTTCATTTCTTGATCTTGAGTTGAATATCATTCGTGTTGGAGCTTCAGTAAAAGACGCCAGTCCCCAGTTCCTGACTATCTTCGTTTATTGCTGATAAAGCGGGGAAAGGTGGATGCTTTGCTGATATTTTGTTTCTTTTTGTACTTTATTTGTTTTTACTTTTTGTGATCTTTATCTGATTAATTTGTATTTGGTAGCTTCTTAGTAGTTCTGCTTTCTGTTGAGATCTGGAATTTGAGGTAGCTAAAGTGGGCAGTTTCCATTTTTGGGTTTTATGTTGTTCTTGATTTTGATCCTTGATTCTGTGGTGGTTGTGCTTATCATGTATATGTGTTGTTTAATTTGTTTGGTAAATGCTGATACAGTATTTCTGACTCTTGTTGGAGTTTAGCCTTTGGGTCTTTTTTGTTCTAGCTAAATTTAGGGTTTGGATAAGTGGTTTGCTTCTAGAAAGCTATTGAATTTGGGTTTAACTTGGACATGAGCCAGTTATATTGTTCTTATTGATTGATGGCTTTTCTTGAGTGGTTGACTTTAGTTCTTAGCCTTTGATTGTGATGAACTTCTGAGATTCTCTTCTATTTATAGCCTTTGTTTCCTGGGAATAACAAGTAGAAAAGTGAATTTTCCCAAATTGGATGGGAGTTCTTTGTTTATCCCAATTTTGAACTTCTTTTTCTGTGTTTTCCCATTTCCCAGGTCAAGTGTGTTTTCATGGATTCACCTCAATCTGTTGTGTCACCATACAAGGAATCCGCTTTTTTAACTCAACCTGAGAAGCAGAAGATTGACTTCTTAAAGGACACTGGTGATCGGAAAGGGGATGTGGCAGCAGATAATTTCATTGGTGTTCTAGATGTCTATGTACACCAGGCTAGGGACATTCATAATATCTGCATATATCACAAGCAAGATGTTTATGCTAAGCTTTGCCTAACGAGTGATCCCGAAAGTGCACTCCCCACAAAAATTATTAATGGGGGTGGGCAAAATCCAGTTTTCAATGACAATCTTCAGCTGAATGTCCGTACCACTGAATGTTCTCTCAAGTGCGAGATATGGATGATGAGCAGAGTGAAGAATTATTTGGAAGATCAATTGCTTGGCTTTGCTTTAGTTCCTCTGTCCAAGGTTCTCGTTGAGAATGGGAAGTTGGAGCAAGAGTTCCCTCTCTCATCAACCGATCTTTTCCATTCCCCTGCAGGATTTGTAAAGTTGTCCCTCTCGTACACTGGGGAGTCGCCAGAAGTCATTTCCATTCCATTTCTGCCCGAGCCTACAGTAACCGACAAAACTCTTCAGGACACTCAAGTCCCCGAGTTCTTACCTTGTGAGATGGAAAAAATTGAGTTTCCAGATCCTAAAATAGTGTGTGAAAATGATTTGATGGTTTCTGAGTATTATGGCATTCAAAGTTCGAACCTAGAAACCCAAAGCTCAGATAGCTTGGTCTCTTCCGACACTGAGAATCAGCCCGGTTCAGATGTTAATGTCGAGGAGATTCTTCCAGCTGGACCGGATTCCCACCATTATAAAAAGCAAGATTCCCCACCAAGCAGTGTGTCAACCAACGAGTCCCCATTGGCTTCACTTCCCGCAAGTTCTCAGTCTTCTGCAACTCCACAAGGTTCGAAGTTTCCAAATGACGAGTACGTTTCACCCCCTAAGGAATGCCCCGAAGAGAAGAAGTTAGAAACGAAGCCACTTGTCACAGTAAACATCGAGCCAGAGCCACAGGTGGTGCAGCAGGACATTGTGGATATGTACATGAAAAGCATGCAGCAATTTACCGAGTCATTGGCAAAGATGAAGCTTCCACTCGACATCGATAGTGGAACAACCAGTTCCGGGAATTCAACTTCGGAGAAATCTCAAACTCCGAAGAGTGCAGGCTCAAGAGTGTTCTATGGGAGCAGGGCTTTCTTCTGACTTCTGAGCTTGTGTTTTACTGGTTTATGCAAACAAGTGACTCGAGCAATTAGGATGAAACTGATGTTATTAGTAACATGAAGTCTTCTAAGAAGTGTGGTTTTACTTAATTTATGTTGAATGTTTTAGAGATAGAACCATTGTCATAACATGTATGTTGTAGTGTTGTACAACCTTTGTTTCATTGCAGATGTTTTTAGTTACTTCCTTAAATCTATCCTTATTGTTCTCAAAATATACAACATTAGTGTATCATCAGATCTGTATTGCATAACTAAAGTTTTTGGCTTTTTGGAAAGAACTACAAAGGTGTCTCCCATATCTTCAAATTGGTACTTCAATTACTTCATTTGCTCTCATGTGCATGTGCCTTCTACAGATCCACGCGATTTGGCCATCATCTCGGTATCTAACTCGCCACAATCCAAACTTCTCGGCAATATCTTTTCCAGTAGAGCATCTCCGGTCCCTTAAGAAGTCTAAAACCCACTGCTGTGCTGTTCTGAGATCTTGTTGAATGTCCCTTGATCCTCGGTTCCTGTCACCTCGTCCAAATGCAGCAGTGCCTGCTGCTCCAGCCATGGCTGCACCCGCTGCTCCAGCTGCTCCTGCACCTGCTGCGCTATAGAGAAGTGGAGAGTCGAGTAGGTGGGCGACTTCCCTGCTCAAATCGGGTATCATTTCTCCCATCCCTGCTGCTAAATGGGCTCCGATTTTCATAGCAAAAGTGACGAGTTTCATGAACTTTTTCATGTAGGGTGCCAGGCTCTTCACTGCCCGGTTGTCAACCTGCATCATTTCACAGCCAATCTGATCTTCGACTACATGCATTTCACCCCGGAATTCACATAACATGTGCAGTCTAAGAGCATTCATGCCCGAGATCATGGTGGTAACCAATCTCCGTGAGAAGTTCTCAGTTCTCACAAAGTAGAACATATTTGGTACTTTTCTTTCTTGAAGTTGGCCGTTATAGTTCACTAAATAGTTCACTTTGTGGTTCAGCTCGAGCAGGAGCCTGTGTTCATAGTATCTGAGTCCTTGAATTTCCTGCTTTACATCCCTGATTTCTTGTTCGATAATCTTTAGTCTTTGCAGAACTGCTTCAACGCCCTTGGCAATCCCAGCAAAAGAAGGCTCAACTGCGCTTTCAGTTTCATTACTGGCACTTGCATGATCCGGGTTGTTTTCCAGTGGGACTTGAAGCTCTACAGCAAGATTGTATAGATCATGGTACCTGCGGTGAAGTACTTCCCGAAAATCATCATCTGATAAGAGGTCTCGAGCAAAATCAAAGCCACCTCTTAATATGGCCTTCCCAGAATCAGCCACTTCGTCCCATGTGTGTTGATAATCATACATACCCTCAGCAGGAACCGAGAGCAACGTCTGCTTCAAATGTTGAACAGCCAGAAATTGCGTTTTTCTGTATCTCGGGGGTGTCAGGTTTCTCACACATTCTGGTCGAAGGATGTTTTCAGTTAATGTGAAGCCATGACATAAGCTCATAATTGACGGTATTATGAGCTGCTGAAAGAGTCTGAGAGTTTCTGTTAGGTTCTTCGTGGAGCAAGCGAGCACATCAATGTAGTATCCCAGTTGACCTCCAAGCTCTATGCGCACATAGATGCCGTTTATGCTCATCGAAATCAGGTACTTCTCGAGGCTGTATGTTGCTCCATATTGACTCTTCAATCCTATCATTTTGTTGTGCAAGTGTACCTGGATCGAAAAAAAAAACGATTCTTTTCTTTTATTCTATGTTCTTGAATGTATGCCAATGACCTTGTGGTCTAGTGGCACGAAGTGGGTTCGAGCCCAGTGAGGGCGATATTGACTCTTTGTGCTTTGAACAGATACTGCATTGTAACAGAGTCAGTAGTACTAAAAAAAAAAAACGAGAAGTCTTGCCTGTAAGCGGGGAAAGAAGCCTGGTGTTAGGAACATATGGCTTGTGTCATCACACTCGAGGTGTCTTCCTGCATAAATGCAGTCAGGTGCGTTTATCTGCCACTTTTGTGGTCTTCCTCTCCCTTCTTCGAGAACACATGGGAATAGTAATGGTGAATTGGGATCCGAGGGGTCTTGTTCATAGCACAGTTCTAGTTTCAGCATCATTCTCACAAGATCACTGGCTTCCAGGTTCTCGAAAACCTTGGATCCCATCCCGGGAATCTGGCTATCTAGGCTACTTTTAAGAATTCTCTCTAGATGTTTTCGGCTGATAAAACCGTTTTCAATTGAACTATGCTTTCTGACATCTAATCTCATTAGCTGACCAAGTACTTCACCACAAAACCACTCACAATCCAGGATTAGGAACCCGAGTTCATCAAAGTAAATAACCTCCCCGATGTTATGAAGACAGGTAGCCACCGCCCTTCTCCTCATCTCTACCTTCTCCGTATTATCAAGTCTCGATCGAACTCTTAGAAATGGAACCTTGACTTGGCATATATCTGCAAAGTCCTTCCACTTCATTGCTGGCTTGTGGTGATTCTCCACTCTCCACTCTGATAGAATTTGTATGAGCTCATTGCAGAGCTCGTAAACTTGTGGAACCCTTTCGAGAACTGTCTTGCTCGTTTTCCTGATGTGATGGGCGAGTTTACTCACCGATGCAGATGATCTTGCATCGAGAGTGAATAAAGTCGGGTAGAACTCAACAAAACCATGAAACTTGTCTCTTAGCTTTTGAATTAAATTCACAGTGGCCTGTAGATCTGGTGAAGCCTGATTGACTTTGTCGTAGTGTGTAAGCACCACGGTCACATTTGGCAGCATGCACTGCTGCAATGCTCTTCTCGAGTTGGACACGATAAACCTCAGCCAGTACTGCAGATCTTCTTCAATCTCGTTCGGGGTTTTTTGTTCCCGGTTGTTAGGCTTTCTGAACAAACTGCATACAACTAAGAAAAATGATGCACTTCCATGCCCGGGAAACATGAGGTCGTGGAGTGCATAGAATTCGTGCTGACCCGCTAGGTTCCATATCGAGATCTTTGTGCCGTCGTCTTTGAATGTTTTTATTTTCATTCCTACAGGTCTAGTAACTGCTTGCTCAATTGGGTTCACAAGAGTTCTTACTTGGTCAATGTAGGGCAGCTTTGAAGAAGAAAACTGCTGATATATTGCATTTGCCAGTGTATTTTTGCCTGCAAAATGAGAAAAAGCTTATATTTTGTTGAGATTAACAAGAACAAGAAACAATAATACTGACAAAAAGTAAAGAAGACAAGATTTACGTGGTTCGACAATGTGCCTAAGTTCACGGGAGTGAAGGTATTCTTTAATTCATAGTGATGGTGATAGTGGTGACACAACCCCTTAGGGATACAACCAATATATTTATAACTCAACAAGAACCATGGATTTTGCTTGATTCAAGAAACATTTTAGATGGTTACCAGCATGTTCTTGGCCACAGAGGAACACCCTACAGCTCTTGGGAACTGTCATGGCCATGTCTTTGAGCAAATCGATTTCTGGATCAGACTTTTCGTTCTGGTGCAATCTCTGGTACACTCCTTCTGTTTTCCCAGAACTCTGCAATGGTGTTCTTGAAAGATCGATCTCCTCGAGCCAAGGATTTACCTGTAAGATGTCCATTATTGTTTGCAGAAGCGTTTCACCATCGACGCCTTTGCAGCCTTGCAGAGATAAACACCTTAGTGTAGCATTCCTCTCCAAACTTCTGAAGATTTTGGATATATCTTCTGGTCTTAAACTCTCGTCATCATAAATCCCGAGATGGGTAAGGCTTTGGTTGGTTGTTAACATCTGCAGAATCGCTGCCAGCCCATCTCTACCAATTTTGGTCTTTTTTCCTCCAAAAGTTACTGACTTGAGAGTAATGTTTGCTTGATTTTGCAGGGCGGAGAAGCGGGTGAGCGGGCAAAGTAGATGCTCTACGCCCACTCCTCCGAAACAGTTTCCATTAACATATAAGCTCTGGAGGGTTTGGTTTTTGAACAGCCCAGCTGCAACATACACAACTCCTTTATCTTTCAGGCCTGTTTTTGACAATGTCACTTCCTTGAGGCACCGGTTTTGTTCTAGAACCCACCGGAATTCCCTCGCCCAACGAGACTTGAGCCTCACTCCCGTCATGTCAAGTGACTTCACGGTCGAGTTAAGCCCCAAGGCACAAGCGACCCTGCAGGTGCCTGAGACGTTGAGGCGGTATATTCTAAGCGTGCTGTTCTCGGGCACGAATTCTACCACCTTTGAAGTTTTCTCGTTATTCTCTCCGCTCCACACGTGGACTTCCATGCTCCTGTTCCTGGCTAGAACAGCTGAGACGAGAGGCGTTGCGGTGATTGATCTCGAGTCGAAGATTGTGAGTAGCTTCAAGGTTGAGTTCACTTCTATCATCTTGGAGAGCTCCTCTGCGCCCTTTGACCCAATGGAGTCTTCCCAAATCTGCAACTCTTCTAAGGCTCCATTGAACTTGAGAGCTGAAGCGAGAAAAGCAGCCCCAGCTGGGCCAATGCTGGATTCTGAGACCATGATTTCTTTGATCCCTCCATTCTTCTTCACAATATCTGATAGCTCGGATAGGCATTCTGTGCTGAACCGGTTTCTTCGAAAAACCAGTTGCTTAACGCCCGAGTTGTTCTGGAGTAGAAACCCGAGCTTCCTCACTTGCTCAATCTCCCATTGCACCTGCTGAAACTCCAGGTTTGTTAAGGAAGAGTGGGTGCCATTGCATGCTGTTAGAAGTTCAAGAAAGATGGAGAATTGGGGAAGGTTTTGTTTGGATATCTTAATGTTGATGGAACTTTCTGTTTCTTGATGACAGCCTGAATCTGGCTGGGAAAGGTAGAAAGATACACTATGCAGGCTGAGATTGCCAGATTTCATTACCTCCATAACCCAGTGGAGATCTCTTGGATTCTGGTTTTCTGCCATTATATGTGTGAATGGCCTCAAGAATTCAAGATTTCTGGGGAGCTGTTTGTGAAATTTCAGGTTTTGACTGTTGTGCTAAAGATACCAACCAGCTTGTAGTTCAATGTCATTTATGTGGCTCTCCCAAACGGGAGGTTGTGTTTCAATAGATTGAGAAAGTATGTATGAATATAGTACTAAAAAAGATGTTGTGCTAAATATTAAATTGGTTAATGTTGCAGTCTGCTTTCGGTGGAAATGGTGGCTATAATTCTGACAGGTTATTTGGTATTGTGACAATGTTGTCCTTGAAAAGAAAAAGAGCCCTCCAGCTATAATATTCTTTGCCTTGGATTCCTAGCTTCTGTGGTGTATATATGGAATCCAGTTTTAAGAAACAGGACACTTTGCCGTCAATGTCTGATTTACTCCAAACCCATTTAATTGGAATACATATTAATTTGCACTCTTGTGAATGCATAATTTTTTTTTTTTTTTTGGTGAGTTAAGACTCGTTTACACCGGGATGAGAGGAGCTCCACTACCCGACCTTAACAGCACTTGTACCAAAAGCATCGGCCGAGAGGAGATGGATTCGCTAAGAAGTACCCCAGTTCGCGGATTGGCCTAGATTCGCTAGGTGATCCGCACACCGGTTGCCCTCACGTAGGGTGTGTTGAAAAACCATGTTGTCCATGTGATCCATCAGGGATCTGCAATCTTTTAGGAGGGATGAAGCACAATCTTCTAATGAGATGTCTTTTGTAATTGCCGCCACTACTGAGTTTGAGTCGAGCTCGAAGACCACCCTTCTATAACCCTTAGTCTTTGCCCGCCGTAGACCCTTTCTTAAGCCCCACAGCTCTGCGATAAAGCTATTTGCAAAACCAATATTTGTGAATGCATAATTGATAATTCAACCCGGAATAGCTCTCCCAACGTTACACTTGGGCATTTTGTTCACATAATGTTATATTATATTATGAAATATTAGGTTGTCGAGAATGTTAGATTACTGTGAATATTAGATTTTTGTGCTTGGTTTAAATAATAAGGTATGTAATATAAATCTGTTTTGTTGAATTTTTTTTTAATATTATAATGATTATTTTACTGGAATAGTGGAATACTATCAACCTATTTTTATATATTTTAACAAATTTCAAAATTAAAATAAATAAATATAACAATGGTATATGAACAGATACTACAATGTAATAGAACCAGTAGCATTCAAAAAAAAAATATAACAATGGTAAAATATAGAAGTAAATGATTTAAAATTAATTTACTAAGAGTTTGAATAATAATTAATTAAGGCAATGGATTAAAATGACAAAATTAGCAATAAGACAAGGGGATGTGAGATTAACTAAGAAAAGAGAAAGGTATCTCACATTCCCTTGCAATAGCTAAAAAAAAATCTTATGTGGATGTTATGTTACATTCTCGGGGAAAATTGCATAACTTGAACCAAATATTGGAATCTTATATTCCCAAGCAAATATAACATTGGTTATCTTATATAACTTGAACCAAACGCCCCCTTAGGGATTTATTTGAAAACTCGAAAAGCAATTTTTAGAGTATGATTTATTTTTTGAAAAATATTTTGTGATATTTAACTAAAAATTACGAAACTATCTATTTTGTAAAATATTAATTATCTTAAATTTATATTTTAATTACTCCAAACTAAAATTAAAAATATATATATATATATATATATATATATATATATATATATATATATATATATATATATATATATATATATGATCTATACATGACCATATTGTTGTCTCCCATGTTAGGGAAAAAAAATGTATTTAGTTTATGATTTTGTCAAGTCAAAATTGCGTCAGTGTTAAGTATAAGGACTTAACACAATAAGACTTAGATGTTGATGTTATGTTGAAGTCATAGCAGCAAAGATTAGCAACATCAAAGTCTATACAAGCAACACAACTTCAAAACATCGAAGATTTCAAGTTGACGTATTTGCTGAAATCATCAAGCAACAAGACTTATAGCATCAAAACCTTGAGGACAAGACGATTTTTATAAGCAACAAGATTCTAAAACATACCACAAGAGTTTTGTGAAGGAGTACAAGTCTAAGCTAATAATGTATAGCTTACACTAGCACAACAAGACTTCTTAGCATAGAAGTTGAGAACAATAAGGGTTTATGCAACAAGACTTCTACTAACAACTTTTTAAGAACCAACAATAAGAATTTCTCGACAAGCATGCAGTAGAACTTATTTTCAAGCATGATAAGCATAAGAGTTTCGTAGATAAGCAGAAGAGTTTCTCAACCAACATTCTTTGCTTGTTCCTTATTGTTTTTTTGAACGTTTGCACATTATCCAATGAGGATACATGCCTTTTTAGGAATGATTATTGTAAACTACAAAAGTCAGATTTTTAGAACAAGTTGCAAGCAATTATTGCACGTAGCCTACACATGTCAAATCTGAGTACAATATTTAATGGCAAGTGGATGCGTTTGAATTTATTTTATTCCAATAGACATATATATTCGAAGATACAACTATAAAATAGCTTGAATGCCATGGATAAGAGACACGGAAGATATATTCATATTTACAAGTTCAAGCATTCAAAAAGCTCAATCGCCATCTATTAAGTTCAAAGAGATTACAAGTGCATCAAGACTTAATTAGATCATTTTAAGTCTCTTAGTTGGAAATTCAACCTTTGTGTTAAAATTATTGTATCCCTATTGTAGGCAGATAGAGAAATAGTAGTAGGAATTGCCTATAAAAACATGTTGATCAATGATAACTTTGTAATCAAAGCACTTGATCATTCATTATAATTATACTAGAGAATTGATTATAGTGAATTCTTCTTGGACATTAGAAAAAGGATGGAGTATAAATATTACATCACCTTCAAACCACTACAAAATATTGTCTCATTTACATTTTCAGTACTTTATTTTATATCCTATCATCTCTCTTGCATTCGTGGTTTTAAGAAAACTTTTTTGAAAAACATATTTTGCGCTACACAATCTTTAAGGATGGGGACAATGATACCCCCCCCCCCCCCCCCAACATCATCATAAATTTAATATTTAATTTTTTTTACTTGAATATAATTTTCTTTTACTAAAATACTAGTTTGACTATAGTGTTAATCGGGGATAGGAATTTCCTGTCCACGAAAATGAGAATGGGGAGAAGTTTCTATTTTCTGGCAGAAACAGGGATGAAGAGACGAGGACGGGGAGCAAGGCAGTGTCGCAGGAACATGTACAAAGAGTATACTCCCAACCCTATTTTCTCACATTGTCATTCCTAAATATGATTAATATATGATATGACATCTTATATGGCGGTTGACTTACTATTTACAGGTAATAATAGGTCAAAAGATATTAATTACCGGAGTATTTTTTTTTTTTTACATGTTCAAGCATATATTTGGAGTTTTTGTCTTAAAAAAATGAGTTAATTCCATTTTTTATCCTAGATTTATAGATGACAGTCCACTTTTAGTCTTTCTTTTTCATAACATTCCTTTTTTGTCCTAGTATTAGTGTGGCATGACCATTTTTGGTCCTTTGCCAACAAAATTGTTAAAATCTCGTTAAATAAATGGATATTTCGATCTTTTTTATACAAAGTGGAATGACCCGCTATATTTTTATTTTTTATTAAAAAAAATCATAATTGTAGACCTAAATGCCTTTGAATTTTATGAAATTTAAATAATTTTGTTAATGAAGGACCAAAAATGGTCATGTCACAATAATACTATGACCAGTTGAGGATGTTTTGAAAAAAAAAAAAGTATAAAAGTGGAGTGTCACCTATAAATCTAGGACCAAAAATGAAATTAACTCAAAAATAATTAATAAGCTAAATATATTTCATAAATAGTAGAAGGATTTATTTTATCTTTATCTTTAAAAATATTTTAAGAGCAAATACCAATTTTAGTCCCACAAGTATTAGCAAAATGACAGTTTTGGTCCACATGTTTAATTCCTTCAATTTTCATCCACGACTATCGTTTTAGTACCAATTTTCATCTATGACTATTATTTTCGTGCCAAAATTCATCACGCTGGTCACTCCTCCTTTTGAGACATGCGAAAATCTGAAATTTGTAAGGGTATTTTCGTCATTATCAACTTAAGATCCCAATTTGAGCATGAATAAAGGGATTTAAGCCTTAAGATCAATCTCAATTCATAGTTCTCCTCCTCATTCCGCCTTAATTTGAGAAGGAGAACTGCGAATTTGGGTCGATCTTAGAGCTTAAATCCCTTTATTTATGCTCAAATTGGGATCTCAATTTGAAAATGACAAAAATACCTTTAATAATAATGTCTTAAACGAAGGGGTGATGACGTGATGAATTTTGACACTAAAACAATAATCATGGATGAAAATTGATATTAAAACAATAGTCGTGGATAAAAATTAGTATGAATTAAACATGTGAACCAAAACTATCATTTTACCAATAATCGTGGGACCAAAATTAATATTTCCTCATATTTTAACATATAGTAAGAAAATAATAATAATATAAACATGCTAAAGTATAAATGTTCAAAACTAGCATTTAAACAGTGTATCGAGATTGGAGAGCCGCCGGGTTAATCTCTTTTTTTCTTGCTTTCCCATTGAAAATTGAAAGAATATATATAAAAAAAAAATAATAATAATAATAAATAAATAAATAAATAAATAAATAAAAATAGAGATACAACTGTTTTGACAAATGTACCTTATTTACGGCAAAAGTTTAAAGTTGTCATTTGTCCTACAAACAAATTTCCCGTAATCAATGTTCCTGAACCTCCACAGTTACATACTCCCGTGAGTCGCGTTATCACATTTGATTTTTTTTGTTCTATGCACATTTCACGACTTTTTAAAACTTATGGTCACTCGTAATTAATTTTTTAGGAAAAATGGTCAAATAGGCTTCAAACTTTAATTAAAAAGTCAATTAATTTACCTAACTTTTTAAAGGTGTAATTATACTCATGAACAATTCATTTTGATGTAATGAAGCCCAACAACATGTAATTGACCTGCTATCCCAGGTCATTAGAGAGCAGATCATCCTCCGGCGGAATTTCAGGCAAAAAAGTGATCGGCGACCGACGGTCACAGAGACAAAGAAGGCGACGGGCCATCTCTTCTCTGTTTCCGTGATCGGCAATCGATCGCCAGTCACTTTTTTGTCTGAAAATTTTCGCCAGAGGATGACCGGATCTCTAATAACCTATGACAGCAAGTCAATTACCTGTTGTTGGACTTCATTGCACAAAAATGAATTGTTCATGGGTGTAATTGCACCTTTAAAAAGTTGAGGGGGCTAATTGATTTTTTAGCTAAAGTTTGCGAGGCTATTTGGCCTCTTTCTCTAAAAAAATATTATAAAAAACGATAATTTCGTCATTTAAGATAAGTCACTTTATTATTGTACACTCATATTTAATAACATAGAAAAACAAATTTGGTCATCGATAGTTAAAAATTAGACGGAAGAATCAAATGTGATAAAGTTTTAAAAGTCACAAGACCAAATGTAGTAAAATTTTAAAAGTTGTGGACCAAATGTAAAAAATAAATAACAAAAACAATTTTAAAAATTCTGGACCAAATGTAAAAAATAAATAACAAAAACAATTTTAAAAGTTGTGGACCAAATATAAAGTTTTAATAGTCATCGACCAAAAACAATATTGGTCACCAAATATCAAAAAGTTAGAGAGTAAGTTAATCTTTAATTATCATAGATTATAGTTTTAGCTTTTAATTAGCCACAAAATAATTACTTTATCTTTCAAAAATATATTAAGAACCAAAACTCCAAAAGTGCAACTTTCACAAGTAACTATTTTGGTCCTCCACTTACATGACTAAGGCCAAAATTGTAACTTACAATAATAAAAGACTAAACTTACATTTAGTCTAAAACTTATGAACGAAAAATGTAATTATCTCTAAAATTAATAATTAATAATCACATAAACAAATCAAGAATTAAAGAATAAAATAACTATAAAAATAATATTATTCCAGACAAGAATCACAAGACTATACTTATGCAACAAGAATGGAGAAAACAAAGTGAATTAAAACTTCAAATATACTGTTGTCTACACAATCTGATGGTAAATGGTAAATGGTAAATGGTAAATGGTAAATGAATGATGAGAATATTTGAAGTCTTTTATTCATTCAATGGGGACCCTAAATGGTATCCCTTCTTCCACACTTATAAATCAAACACTCTCTGGCACAAACAATCCCAGAGACAAAACTATAATAATAAGCAGCAACCACAAACAAATACCAAACTTTGCTGGTCTGGTATGATCACTAGAATGGACAATAAGTTTTAGACAAAATAAAATAACAAAAACAAAAAATGAATATGTAATCAAAATAATCTACCTCTAAATGCTGTACCGGGGGTACTCGCCTGTTTCTTCATAAGCAGCACATCGGCCGTGATGAGTCTATCTTCCAGTTCGATTTACATCATTAAATGCTGATAACGGAACTAAAAATCGAAACTTTAAAACAAAAATCCCTTAACTTTGCTCTCTCTGAATGTCTGTATGTTCACCCTTTTTATAGACGACGCCACTGTTAGCTCTGCACTATCAATTTTCCTTGTATTCCCGAGAGGGATATGATAATAGATATTCAAGACCCGCGTCTCTCATTGCAGTCCCTTCTCCTAAACATTAATTTCATGTATCCAAATAATGAAAACCTATGCTGCGATTCCTGAAAAATATAATGATAAAGAATTTCCGGTTTTTAGAATCTGTGGGGTTAGAATAGCATCAATAAAAGAAAAGAGGAAACAGGAAGAGTAAGTCAAGTTGCATATGCGAGAGAAGCTTTAAGACATCATGAAATGCAGTATTACAACAACTTTTAGAGCAATGTTAAGGAGAGGGCGACATTATAAATTGTATTAAAAAACAAAGTTCTTTTTCTTTAAATCTTTATTTTATTTTGTTCAACATAAGCTTTCCAACACCTTATCTAAACTCCAGTTATTGGGGGCGGGGTGAGGTGAGATTTCTTTCATTTGCAACATTTATAAAATAAGTGTCAAGTAAGCTCGTACATCTATCTTAAGAGTTATCCCTCAATACAAGTAACCATCTTGACGAAGATATGCAACTACTGTGTTCTTGAAAGTGAATATTCCGAACATCAAATTCTTAATCAGAATCTTTTTAGGATGCCAATTAAGTATATCTCTAGGTTATATAGTTCTATTACAAATCTCTTCACATAGTATATATATCGATCCCTTCTTCACCCAAAGGTTGAATCCCCAACCCTAAGGGCCCCCCACGCCCCGGGCTCTTCACATAGGATATATATATCTATCCATGTATGTATTGTAAGGTGTGATAGAATACTAATACATATATTCTTCTTCAATTTATGTTCACTAGTTATACTATTGTTTCCATGTACAAGTATATCTCTAGGTTATATAGTTCTATTACAATTCTATTTGTGTACTATATATATCAATCCCATTACATACTGTAAGGTGTGATAGAATACCAATACATTTTTTTTGACTACTACTGACTCTGTTACAATGTAGTATCTGTTCATATTTACTTTCTCAACCTATTGAAACACAAAGAGTCAATACCGCCCTTACAAGGGCTCGAACCCATGACCTCCCATTTGGGGAATCACTTCATGCCACAAGACCACAAGGTCATTGGCACTACTCGAGAGTAGGACTCCTTGAGGTAAACTAGTCTTGGTTGCCCACAACTGACCGGCTCAAACCAAGAAGGCCAATAGGCGGTCGAACTTGTAACCTTGTGGTTACCAAGTCAACAGTCTGACCAACTTAATTGGTGTTGCCCCCTACATTCTCACTCTTAATTCTTATTTAGCTTGGGCGCCAAAATTATTTCCTAATTGAAAGCTCACAAAGTTGAAAAGCAGACTAATTCCCAAAACTATGAGATTAGCTAGAGGTACTTGTAGTGTGATGAAATGCGGTGAGCAAAGGCAAAGAAAAACATGTAGGGAGTGTAAGAATATTATGACCCAAAAATACCTTGAGTGAAGAAGTTAAGAATTGAGCATCTAGTTTAAGAATATTGTGACCCAAAAATACATTGAGTTGAGAAGTTAAGACTTAAGAAACACGTATGAAAGAGAATCTAGATTAATATACTTAACAGATGAGAGAATCGAATTTAAATGGTGTTACCTCTATTTGCAATACTATAGCCTCCAACATAACCTTCAGAGTTGGCAGAAGCATCTCCGGAACTTCTGAGTCCATATCCAAAAGCAGCAGAAGCATCCGGGTCAGAAGATACAGCTTGCCAAGTTGGATCACCGTACATCGAAGCACCACGATCGAAATCCCCATAAGACCCCTCGTAAGCACCACTAGATGCAGTAAATGGTGATGCTGTGGCAACACCTGCTATATTATTTCTTCCAAGTCCTCCGGATCCCAGCCCATAATTGCTTTCTTCGCCCCTAAATCCAGCATTCCCACCAGTATAGCCAGAAGAGTTTCCCCCAATTGGAGCAGAAATAGATGACACCCAATTTGCACCGTTATTTCCAAAAACTCCAAAGCCACCAGAGGTCAAAAATGAACCAGAGCTATTGGCAGTTGGAGAAGTATTAAGACCCCCGTTTCCCCACATGTTCCTTGTTGGTGAGCTTAAAAGGGAATCCCCACGGTTGCTGCTCATATTATATCCGATTGGAGTGCTGTATCTGCTTGAATTGGTACTGAAGTATGGGCTCAGAACCCGCCCATAACCAAGGCCACTACTAAAGGTGGAACCACCAGCAAAGCTAGGACTCAAACCCGGGTCCAAATTCATACCCATTCCATAAGCAGGATTAGCAAATTGAGAGAACCCCGTACGACCACTGGAAACTGGACTAAACCTACCATCAACCCTTACCCCGTAGCCTCCAATTGAACTCAGATTATACTTCTGTGCATAATTGTTGAGGAAATTGTTGGGTCTAGTAAGACCATAGTTGTATCCAATCAGAGGGCTCCGGCTAGGCCCTGGAGATAGCTCTTTTGGAACTGCACGCTTCACTTCAACCATTTTACCATTGAGTTCATGAAAGGTCTTATACAATGCCCTTTCCACAGCATCCTCCGAATCATAAGTTATAAATCCAAACCCTCTCGGGCGTTGAGTGTTGTGGTCATACATCACTACAACATCTGTAATTGTACCAAACTGGTCAAAGTAATTCTTAAAGTCATTCTCAGTGACAGTAGATGCTAATCCTCCTACAAATATCTTTTTAGTGCGTCCAGGACCCGGAGATCCTTGAATTCCACCATTGTTTCTATTTATCATGTTTTGGTCATCCCTTGGTACAGCCTTCTTTGCTTCAACCTGAATATAAAACCAATGCAAAATATGAGAAAGTAGAGATGACATCCATTAGAAAAAAAAAAATTAGGATGCGTACATTTTCCATGCTGACAATAAGTCTTTCTGTATCCATTTGCAGTTATGCATAATTAATTACTTCTTAAAAAAACACCAAATCTTTTAAAGTGTTTCCTAATTTCGAGCTGTAAAAATTTCAAATAGGCCAAATTTTCGCAAAATGAATTCAATTGACTAAAACTGGACTCATTAAACTAGCTGAAAATTCATTCCAATGTCATTCATAGAAGGTTTTGCATCAGATAACAGATACTACTTACGGTTCGCCCATCTATCATATGCTTCTCCTTGACAACTCTTTCAGCAACTGCAGGATCAGCAAATATCACAAAACCAAAACCACGAGCCCGACCAGTATTGCGATCTCTCATGATTACAGCCTCCACCACTTCTCCATAAGATCTAAAATACTCTTTGAGACATTCCTCATCGGTGTCCCAAGATATCCCACCAATAAATACCTTACCGAGATCTGACTCCATCATTCTACAATCATAATAAATCAATCACTTCATTCAAGAGAAGAAAAATGGTATCTTGTAATGTAAATATGTAATCACAAGCATCATTAGAATGACTAGTGGAACAATATATTAAATCACAATATCCTTAACGAGATAGCAGAATTGAATGCACCAGAATCAAATTGAGTCACAAGAATACAAGATCATCTAAAAGTAGGAAAAAATTAAATCCGGGAAATCCAAGAGATACCAACACAGGAAATGAATATATGCACAACCAAATGTGAATGAGAAACCCAATGATGAAGCAAAGTTTAGAGCTTACCTAGAAAAATCAGGCAGACCTCAGTTGCAAATACTGAATGGGAAGCGTTAGATTCAATCCAGGAACATTGGATCCCTGTTGCATCAATCAAAACCCAATCCAACAGCTCTGGAAACCCGCAATTCAAATAGATCAGAGCTCAGAAAACCAGAAAATGAAGGGAAATCAAAAACAAAAAATAAAAACAGACAGAATCCTATGCATCAAGCAAAGAACAACAAAAAGATTCAATCTTTCCTAGAATTCTCACCATTCCGAAGAAAAAATAAGATGAAACCGAGATCTAAACAACAGGCATATGCAGATTAGCTATAATGCATACATACGGATTTTATATGTAGAAGAAGAAAACAGAGGATGTGCTCATCCTCTCTCTCCCTTTCTCTTTCTCCAAAAGTCCCTCTCTTCTTTTCATTTTCTTGATTATTCCACTCCTTTTAAATAAAATCAAAAGAAATGGAATTCTTGAACCAGAGAGACACGCGAAATAAAAATTAAAAAAAAAAAAAAATGTGAAGACAGAAGAGCACCAGAGAGAGAGGGTGCGTGGCTGGCTGCCTACGTGCGTCTGCTAGCAATTCAAGCTAATACACCTATTTATGTATGTATATATATATACATACACATATATATATACATGTGTTTGGTTGGAAGGAATAAATTAAGTGGAAAAATAATAATGTAAGAATAAAGTAGAAATTCAAATTACAATGTTTGGTATGTAGGAGTAGAATTGCAAAAAAAAAAAAAAAAAAAAAAAAAAAAAAAAAAAAAAAATCATCAAAAATTGAAAGGGAATAAATGACACAATGACTGAAATGTCCATATGTAATAATAATAATAATAATAATAATAATAATAATAATAATAATAATGAGAAGAATCAACAGATTTGGGAGATCTCGCCGAGACGGAGCGTAGTAGTGCGTACTGATGTTGTCTTGTGGAAGAGAACAAATGAGGGAGTGGATAAAAATAATGACAGGGGTAAAATAGTCTTCATGGCAATATATTTCTCTCATTTCACCGTTGAATTAGAATTCCTAGGGGGTCCTGAATTACAATTCAACTAATGGACAAAATTGCAATTCATTCCAAGTAAACAATGTAATTGAGAAAATAAATGAATTGCAATGCAATTACAATGAAATTACATCCAACTAAACAGGTTGTTTAGTAATGAATCAAAAAGGAAATAATGCTACACTTTTTCACCCTTTTTGGTACAAAACTGGCATCTTTAGTTTTTCTATTGAAAACTACTAGTTTTAGCCCCGTGCGATGCACGGCATAAAATTTAAGTAACTTTATTATTGATAATATTTAAAAAACAATAAAATAAAATATTAATCATGAAATTAAAACTTATTCTGAAATGTATTTTTCTTTAACAATACTAAATTGATTGTTATATCGAACATCACATATTGTTAGCATATATTATAAAGAATTGTGTTATAACATACCACATGAGATTTAAAAAGTGTACATTAAAATAATTATATATATATATATATATATATATATATATATATATATAATACACACACACACACATTTTTATAAAAAAAATTTTTAAAAATTAGGAAATCAAACAATATACAATAAAAAAAATTATGAAATTAAATTTTCTTATATATAAAAACATTTATTAATATGATTTGCAATTAAAGCCTATAGTACATATACTTGACAATATATAAATAAAAAATACAGTATCATCATCCTACATTGAAACTAACTACGAAAATCTTTTCTTAAACATTGCTTAATAATAATAATAATTATATACGTACAACATATATAAATCTAAACTAAATATGAAATATTTCATGACATGAAAGAAAAAATAAAACCTGCAATGCTAAGCCCAATAAACATTTAATTATCTATCCATATAACCTAGTTACGTTGCATTTCAGCCCAATACCCGAGCCCATTAACCCAATTATAAAACCTCATTACCAAACCCTAATCCATATTTTTTTACGATTGCGCTTCCGTCTACTCTGTTGCGTTCGTCATTCTCTCTAAAATGTTCACTGACTTACGCGAAACTTCTCTGTTTCCGGCGTCTTGACACACTCGATTTTAAATCATCGCACGTCCAATTAATTCACTGCTAAAAAACTTTTCAGATAATCTGACCATAGCTTTTGGCCATTGTGGAATTGCTTTCTTCCCCAAATGCCGATCTAAAAAATCGGGTGACCGGAGCAAATCTAAAACAAACTAATAAATACAGTATCATCTTCAAGTAAAACTTATTGTTTAAAACGAAATTAAGAAATACATCATATTTTCTAATTACTTAATATCAGTTCAATAATTATTTGTTTAAACTTATTCGTCTCTCCAATATTATTGTTCATGCAACTGATTTAAATTTTAAAAAACTTTTTTTCAATTTAGTAACTGATTTAGTAACTTTTAAAAAAAAAAAAAAAATTCCCTCTCAAAACTATATTAGAATGAACAATTAAATTGTTGTCGATCAACAAAATTATAAGAATAAAAAAACAGGTTAATCTTATTTTTTAAAATTGGATACTCTAATTTTATTTTTCCAGTAAACAATAAATTAATTTATATAATAAAATGTTAACTTAAAACCTGCTTCATCATTAAATAACAATAATTATAGATTAACATGTATTGAAAATAGATAAGTATGATGCATTATATATACCTTAAAATGATGCAATTTCATTTAATTGGTATTTAATACCTTAAAATGATGCAATTTCATTTAGGCGGGAAATTGATTGGCAAAAAACATTTTGCTATTATATAGAGTAAGATATAAGATATTTCAATCAAATAAAATGTTAAATCTTAAGCTTTATAATTAACCAAACTTATAACTTCTTTTTTTTTTTTAAATTATAAATAAGCTATCATTTGTATTTGGTAAATATAAATGAGTTTAACATAAGTTATTAGTTTACAACGCTACTCTTTATAGCATTTTAATAAAATAAGCTGTGCTTTAAAATTTTTTCCATGGATGGTCTTATTATTCGATGAGAATGACACCATTGGCCCCTCCTTCATTGAAACTTGGTTTTTTTCCAACATTCTTCATATTTGAAAACAATTTTTTATTTATTAAATATTAGTAAAAGAAATACTATTACTTCTTTTAAAAAGTAAAATATTTAAAATATTTTGAAACTATATAAAACATATATTGAATAAAAATAATATAATATTAGTTATTTTAGAATTGTACACCATTAATTTAAAAATAAAGTGTTTAAATAAAATATACCAACATTAATAAACTCAATTATAGTTAGCAAAATTTTTAAAGAAGCGATGAAATAGATAATTGAACTTATTGCCAAGCACCTTATGCTCAGATTGCACCTTTGTAGCTCCCTTTAAGGGAAGGTCACAGGATCAAACCGATGGTGGGTATTGACTATTCCGACTGCAGTAGTTTGAGAAAGTATGGAACAGATCTACATTCTAACAGAGTTAATAGTATATTCAAAAAAAGATAATTGAATCCATTAAAAGTTCTAATTTGTAATCAATTATTGCTTATAGATTCTTTCAAATGAATTAATTATTATGTAGTTTTGTGTATAGCATTGGTATTCTCATCAATGTAAAACTAATTAGATTTTCACTCAAATTTTGATTCTTACTTTGGAGAAAGTCTAGCTCAGGAATCCTCTGTTTTGCTCTATTTCAATTGTTTATGATTTTGCACAAATTACAATCCTAGTTATCCAATAATCAATAGTAATTTAGTACAAATGTAAAATGATGTAATTTCAATTTAAATAAGCTTGGGTTTGGAAAAAAAAAAAAAAAAAAGAGTAGTAACTAAAATAACCAATTGAAATTGATAGGTTCAGATTCAGTTGGATGGTTATATCAACCATTTTGATATGTTATTAAGAACGAAAAATACATTAGTTATTAATTGAAGAAATGGTCACCCCAAACTCAACAACATTTAATATTTTATTACAAAAAATATCATTGAATGTGAATTAAAAATAAAATAGTCAATTGGATGGACAAGGACTCGAAGATATCGATTTGTGCAATCTACTATGAACAAATCAGAGTAGTGAATGCCCTGACTTTTTTGGGTACTCAACAACAAGCCACATTGGCTAAATTGAAAATTTGTCCTCCCTGTAATAAAGAACGTGTCCTTAATGATATCCTGCGGGTGATAAGCACATGTAAAGTGAGGGAGAATGCCTAGATTAGGTCTCCTATAAATAAATAAAATATTACAATACTCTTATTTATAATACACAAAATAGTTAGCCTTGTTGTGATTCTCACTTTATAAATGAAACCACACTCATTCCACACAAAAGTATCCCCTATATGCACATTAACCTTTATGGTAGGATGCATTAATTTTTCCCATCCAATCAATAACTCGAAATTAATTTCAACTTAAAATTACCTATATATTCCAAATCTTCACCTAAAATCAACTAATACTCATTAAATAATCACCTAAACTTTTTTTTCAAAAATTATTAACTCTATTACATTGTAGTATTTGTTCACCTTTTTTTGATCTCATAACCCCTCATATGAAAGAGTCAGTACGTACATGCCATCTGAATACAATAATATATTATTCTACCAATACTAAATCATCAAATTAGTTATTACAAAGAACGCCGTATGCCAAGGACAAGACCACTACTAAATTACACAAAGAATTGAAGTTTCCACCGATCACTATTAAACCAAAAGACATTCAAACTTTAGATCCATGGCATGTAGAGCATAAATGAAATGAAGATTCCTACTCCTACCGCAATTAAAATTTAAAATAAGGAGGGCATGACACCAAACTTTAAACATGATTATTGTATTTGTGATAGATATACACTACAAGAAATTCCACATTTAGTGACAATAGAATTTGTCACTGAAACTCTCAATTTTGGTCACTATTGAAATTAGTGACCATTTTTTAAAGTCGTCACCTGTCTTCACTATATCCTCCGTCACTATTGTAGTAGTGACGACTTTTGAAAAGTTATCACACTTATTCACTACTTTGTGACAATATTTACTTTCACTACAAGTAGTATTTGAGTGATAACGATAGTTGTCACAATAAATGTATAATTTGTGACCAAATATGTTATTACAAAGTATTGTTCTAGTGACAACTAAAATCGTTGCAATTAATTATTTTATTGTTATTAGTGACCTAAAAGGTAGTAACCAATTAATAAGCTGAACTCGGGGTTAACCCGATGGACCTCCAACAATCCAGCACCCCCCACCCTGTCCCGGGACTAGACATGGCTCGACCTACGCCCAACCCATTTGGATCGATTCGTACCTGTGACCTCAACTCTAATACCAATTGATATATTTTAGCGTTGCACTATGCTTACTTCCCAGTAGGTCACCCATCTTGTAAGTCAAGCACGCTTAACTTTGGAGTTCTTTAGTTGTTTGTTGTCATATCCTTCTTAAAGCTAATTAGTGATAAATATGAGCTTTTTAACATTTGTAATAAAATGAATTGGAACAGTTTAACTTGCGAAATTGTTTGTTAGATAGCTTCCGTAAATGATAATGAACTTATATGTCACAAAAAAAGAAAGTAAAAAAATGAGCGATTACAAAATGTATTTAATTTTCACAATTACATTTATTTTAAGAATCACTAACTAGTTGCATTTTAATTGAACATAATATTTAATATTTAGTTTAGAACAAATTACTTTGGCACCAACTTGAATGCAATTTTAGTGGCAAACATTGACTACAACATAACTTCACACAATATTCTTCTATTTAATTATAGTGACAAAATAATTGTAACAAATAATTACTTATCACAATTATCATAACATTAGTGACAAAACTTGAATTCAACATAATTATTGTTACAATTTAGTAATTTTTGTTTAGGAAATAATAGAGCGTCACAAATTAAATATTTGTAACAATTTCATAAAGAAATGACAATAATTTTTTTTCTCACAATCGTATCTCATTTCTAAGTGTATTTTTATTGACAAAAAAAGTTGTCACAAATATATTAAACAGAGTGACCAACAACAATTTGTCACAAAAAGTACCAAAATTTGTGTGTCACACTATATTTTGTCACAATTACTTCTGCTCCCACTATAATTATATTGCCGCCAAAAGACACATAGATTTTAGTGACAACAAATAGTGACAACTTAGGTTACGACACTATCATTCTAATAATAGTGACAACTTATTTGTAACAAATACTTACTTGTCACAATTACCATACTATCTGTGACCAAAAAAATAGTTGTCACAATTATCATAAGCAATAGTGTTGAACATTTTTTTAGTCACAAAAAGAGTATTATTTGTGACTAAATTACAAAGTGTCACAAAAAAATTGTCACTAAATGTCTTAATTCTTGTAGTGATATCATTTTGCATGACTAGATTACCACGTGATTGGAAGAAGCGACATGCAACCCTAGAGGTAGAATGACATTAATCCTCTGTATTCAAGTCAAATCGTTCAGCATAACTCATAATTCTTTAATTCAATCTTTGGGGTTTTAATTAGGAGAAGATTCCTCTAATTAATCAATATATGGATTAGTTGTTAACTTATTAATACTTTTAAGAAAAATATTAGCATAAATTATAAATTATCACGGTCTTAAGATATGCAATTGTTTTTTATATTTATTTACTGTATTCAATGAAATCCTAAAATGATTCATAAATTCGAGTACCGATTTTTCTTACTGGTTGATTTCATCAATTTTGCTTTTGATTTTCCTTGTGTGCCCTAATGTTGATTAATCTTTTATTTAAATTAATTGTTTTCACGTGATATATTTGTTGCTAGATAATAAAATAATAGTTATTAGTAGTACTCGTAGTCTCTGTGAGATACGACACTTGTTGCTCAATCATCTATACTTAGAAGTGATAAACGTACTTTCATACATGTTTTTATTTTAGTTTTTATGATTGCTAAACCTATGTTGATTTTTTTGTCAAAATTTGTTAATGAATCTACATTTTCACTAATTCGCTACTACATACCAATCAAATCTCTATTGTAGCTAGGTTCATCAAGACATTACAGTAGATCCATCACTTATCACTATAAGTTCATTAATTTGTTAGTGTAGGTACATCAAATCACTACTACATATATATTAATTCACTACTACAAAATACAAAATTTATTAAGTCACTATTATATATCCACCCGTCATTATTTCATGTCCATCAACTCACTACTACAATTAATTAAATAATTATTACTATAGGCTCATCACACAATTATTGAAATGATATATTAAAAAAATTTCAATACAAGTGTATCTCTACAAAAGATTTTTAACGATATATATATATATATATATATATATATATATATATATATATATATATATATATATCCATAATCAGATACGAACCTGCAAACTTCTGAAAAATTGCAATGCATATACAATTGCAATACAAGGTCTTCCAGACATGTCAAGGAGCAATAACAGTGTAATCATGTAATAGTTGTGGTACAATCCTTTCAAAGTTTACAAAGGTTAGTTCTCACCTAATCATTTTTATAGTTTATTATTATTGATAATAATAATAATTAATGCCTTAAACAATACGAGCACTATCTCACATTATTTATTGCTCTTAATTATTCTTAGCTTCTATTATAATTCAAAGAAAATATTATTTATTCATTTTATCTTTACATTTAATCTTTATTTTTTGACGTGCCATTACCTACAAAATTTTAAAAATAAAATGTATTTATATCCTTTCAATACCTCTAAATTAAATTACCACACCATAAGTATTATTTAAAGAATCCATGTAGTGTAGTAATTCAGTATAAATAAAAATTAATAAAATAATGACATAATTATAGTCTTGTGAAATCAATTTGAGAAGTCTTTTGTAACTATTTTTTAAAAAATATTTGTTGAATAATTTTTCAAATTATAGTACATACACTCAAATTAAGAATAAAACATTAATGCTTGCACGGGTTTAGAGTTTAATGCTTCAGTAGATAGTATTTGAGAGAAGAGACTAAGGTCCGAACTTCGGTGTCGACAGTGTGGGGATTATGTCCAAATTGGACAGATTCCTTGTGCGCATTGACATTTGGCTTTGTCTGCTGAGCTATTAAGTAACCGTGATTTACATCATTTCAAATGCTCTGTCAGGCCAGAATGTAAAGGACGATTGGGGATTCAACCTTTTGAATTGGGAGAAGAATAAAACATTAATATAGAATTGTCGTCTAGGTACAGCTAGTGTTCTTTTCTCCTCCTCCTTTTTTTTTTTTTTTTTTTTTTGGGTTTTCTGAATGGTTTTAAAACCTCCACACCCAAGGACACATGCCACACATGGTTTAGGTTTTGCCCATTGGCTAATTAAAGCTTTGAAAGTGGTGGAAGAGTTCAACATTCTCTCTCTCTTCCTTTAAAATGTTGTTATATATATATATATATATATATATATATATATATATATTTACAAGAGATTTTCAATATGAAATTTCTTATAAAAAAAATCTCACATTTACATCACTAAATTACAAAATCATTGATAAATAGTAAGTGTTCTCTTAAAGAGTAAAATTCTCAGTCACATATTCTAATTTTACTGGATGAATATAATAAAATGAATAAAAATTGTAACTCATTCCTTATTTTTACTGAATTAATCAGAACATGCCACATTAATATTGAATAAATTAAACAAGTAAGAATATATGCAATAAGAACAGTTGTATTAAAATAAAATATAATAAAATGTGTAGTCTAGGTTACTCTGATCTTAATCCATTCAATCATTGTATTGTATATATAATCATGCAAACATGTATTGAGATAATGTATACAATATGTTAATTAGTTATATTCTTAGTTTGGGGATGAAGTACAGGTCATGTGTAGAATTGTTTAATCCAATTCCAGCTTAAACATTGCTGTGAATTAAGTATTATGTGAGGAGCAGTTTGCAACAATCCAAAGGAAATGCAACAAAGGGAATGTATGGAATTGTCAACTTTGGGAAATTAAACTAATCCCTTGATGAAAACACCCAAAGACTTTTGTTTTTTTGTTTGTTTTTTTTTTTTTTTCATGAATTTCAATTATTACTTGATGAACAAGGAATTATGACTACACTATTAGCACCCGAATTGTTGAAAGTCTTAGCTAGGTATGTCGTTTTCAAAATATTCCCAGCATGTTACAAAGGGTATGTTTTGGCATATTTGCTAAAAAAAATTGAAAATCAAATATGAATGAATGTAAGTTGAAAAAGTAGTTATGCATAGATACTACATTGTAACAGAGTTAAATAGTAAAAAAAAAAAGTACTTATCAAATGACTTTTGGAGTTTTGGGAAATGAAAGCAATGAAGAATGGGAAAAAGGAATTTTCTTTTGATTGAGAGTTTGTTGCAAAGTTAAAAGACAAAATCTAGTTCAATTATTTTTAGATGCCAGCAACTCGTTTTCATTAGATTAGTAATAAGAAGGACAAAAAGTAATAGCAAAATGATAGCCAAACACACAAAAAAAAAATGAAAATAAAAAATAAAAAATGTCATGAGTATAAAACATAGAATCAAAAGTGAAAATAATTCATGGGTAACAAAATTGACCCTCAAAGGCTAAAGATTATGGAGGGGTGGATTCATAGGAAGTGGCAGACAAAGGAGAAATATCTTCAACAACATTAACAATTTCCTCAATCTTGTCCAAAACCTCTGCAATGCTTGGTCTGTCATCAGCCTTCCTTTCCACACATTTGAGGGCAATATTGAGCATAGGGAAAGCAAATGCTTCAAACCTCCCAACTTCCTTATCAAACACTTCCCCAGTCCACTCTTCCCTCACCATGGATTTCACCCATTTTGGCAGGTCTAATCCACTCTTCTCCACGATTTTCCCCGTCAGCAACTCGAGCAGGACCACCCCGAAGCTGTACACATCGGCCTGTTCTGTCAACTTTTTCTCAGGGGCTGTGTATCCATTGCTGTCAAACAGGCTGGCTGTGCTTGGCTCCAGGAACTTCATGTACCCGAATTCGCTTACCAATGGCTCCTCGTCTTCATTCACCAGGATGTTTGAGAGCTTTATGTTGCCATGGGGAACAATGTCACTTTCCTCAGACATTCTGTATATGAAATCCAATCCCCTTGCTATTCCCAGTGCAATGGTTAGCCTTTGTTTCCCCGGGAATGTCCTCTTGCCTTCCACATAGCCTGCGAAAATTAATGGAAATTGAAGCATACTTGTTATTAGGATCAAACGTTTAATGTCAGAATCTGAATGCCTAATCTTGACCCTTAAGCCTCTGCCACCAACTCCTAACTATACCTGGTGCTAGTTATGGCCCTTCGGCGCTCTGCCTAACAATCACCCAGCCATGATCCTTTTAGCCTCTGTCCACCAATCCCCTAGCTATATAGGGGGTGCTAGTCATGGCCCTTTAGTATTCCGCCCAAGAATCACCCAGCCATGATCCTTTTAGCCTCTGTCCGCCAATCCCCTAGCTATATAGAGGTGCTAGTCATGGCCCTTTAGCGCTCCGCCCAAGAATCACCCCGCCATGACCCTTCTAGCCTCCACGCGCAACAATTCCTTAGCCACCTTGTGTTTGACTTAGCCCTTTAAGTCTCCACCGAACAATCCCCTAGTCATCACCTTACAAGCCTCCGCCAAACAATTCCTTAATTACCTTGTGTTTGACTTGGTCTTTTAGACTTCCGCCCAACAATCTCCTAGCTATCACCTTTCAGGTCTCTACCTAACAATTCACTAATTACCTGGTGCTTGACTACCTCTGCCAAACACATGGACTCTGTCTCAACTAAAAGGTTAAAAAAAAAAAAAAAAGAGGAGACTTAATTACCTTCTAGAAGGTTGAGGAGACTGCCATTGTTCTGATATCTGTAAATCAGAAGCTTTTCTTCACTGGCAGAATAGTAGCCAACAAGAGGGAGTATGTTAGTGTGCTTCAAGTTGCCAATCTTTCTCATTGTCTGCCCAAACTTGTGAAATGAGGCTTTGATTTTCTTCAACCTCTTCACAGCAAACACATATTTTCCTTTGATCACCACCTTGTAAAGGCTGCTGGCAACCCCCTGCTTTCGCAGATCAGCCGTGGCTTCAAGAAGTTCATCCATTGTAAACTGCTCCTCCCCCCCCACAAAAAACACCAGCTCTGATGATGATTGCTTTTCTCTCTTCCCATTTGCCTCTACTACTTTCTCCTCTCTGATCTGTGGCACTGGCAAGGGAGTTTTCTCAGGAGACGACTTGGCTAAAGCCCTTAGAATCTTCTTCTCCTTTGCAGATTTCTTGTACAGGTAGAGTGCTAGCACTAAGACAAACACAACTCCAAGAACTGCAACAATTCCAACTGCCCATATTGGTTTAAACTTGAATTGCTTGGATTCAGAATTACTTGCATTATCAGATGTTAAGAGCTTCCTTTCTCCTCTCTGCATGTTTTTGGTTTGTCTCGTCATGGTATCCTCAAGGATTCATAAATCTAGGATCCTCGTTACCTTGTTGGTCTCATAGAAAATTAAAAAAAAAAACAGTGCTCTCGATCGATGTTTCCAAAGATCCCACGGCCTACATGTGTTAATTGTCTATATATTCCTTGTAATGTGCACAAGAATATTGGCAGTTTCCACTTTCCGGCCACCTTATCCTAAGTCTGCAGAAATGAAAGATTTATATGTAACAAATAGCAACAAGAATGCATGTTTGGCATTTGTACAGACTTGACTCTTTCCAAGAATAGTTCCAAAATGGCCAACTTTCACCTATTTTTTGTCAAATCATAGAACAATTTTCTTTCACTTTCGATGATGTATGAGTCATTAAACTGAACAGCCAAAGGAGTCAAGAAACCTTAGCTTATACCATCATTGATCATCCCATTAATGTAGGTTTCAAGTATCCCTAAGTTACCTATATTAACCAAACTCCTTAATTTACTCAAGGCTTAGCTTAGTCAAACCAAATATCTTTTATCTTTATCATATTAAAGACTTATAGGACTTGTATAGAATCTTGTAATCTAGTGATATAGATATGAGACTTATAAGTTTTGTGTTTAATTTTTCTTGTATAATAAGAATTCAATACATGAACAATAAATTTTTAATATATTAAAAATAAACATTTATCATTGGTCTACTTTATAATGTGATTCATGGTCCACAATATAATTTGTCATTAACATGAAAGAACACCATTACTTGGGCATGTATTACGACAAATTATATCATGGACTAAAGTCTACCTTGCATTGTGGACTCTGGTCAAAAAATAACCTTTAGATTTTATACTTGCAATTGACACATTATAATGTACATGTAATTAACCGTTTTTGTACCTGTAAACAAATTAAAGGCACATCACATAATAATTACATACACAACATGATAACTACAAGCATATAAACTGTTAACTGAAAGTACATAATACGTTAATTGCAAACATATAACATGTAAACCAACATCATATGTTTCTACAGTTAACATATTTTGTAGTTGCAATTAACAATTTATGTATATGTAATTATCATGTTATGTGTCTAAAATTACTATGTTATGTGTCTTCAATTTGTTTATAGATGCAAAAATTGTTAACAAAAGATACAGAATATGTTAATTGTAAACAAATAATTTTTGAATCAGAATCCACAATGTAATATGAACCATAGTCTATGATATAACAATTGCATGTATTACCAAGCAAATTATGTTGTGGAGTAAGGTGGACACGATTCCAAAACTGTTCATAATTATGAATATATAGTTCAAAAATTATGAACATATAGTTCTATAGTAATGAACATAGAGTTGTGAACATATAGTTCTGTAATTATAAATATAGAGATTCAATAACTGTGAATATGAAGTTCAAAAATTATGAATATATAGCTTTATAATTATGAACATATAGTTCAGTAATTATGAACAGAGTTAATTCCACCAGGGGTCTCTTGTCTTTGGTGGAAATTCTAAATTTAGTCCCAGACTATCGGTTTTGCCATTTAACATCCCAGACTATTATTTTTTGGACACTTTTAGTCCTCATGATTTTTTCTATATTTAGTAAGGGTATTTTTATCTTTTCATATTTTTTTTTGTTATTTTTCCGATTTTAACCGGTTTAATTGATTTAGGACTTTAGGTTAGGTAACCTCTGACTTTTAGTAATCATATTTGTCAACCAGTTTTTAGTAAAGTCTTAAACCAATTATATACGAGTTGAAATCAGAAAAATAAAAAAGAAAAATATGAAATGACAAAAATGCCCTTACTAAAATAGGAAAAATCATGAGGACTAAAAATGTCCAAAAAACAATAGTCTGGATGTTAAATAGCAAAAACGATGGTCTGAGACTAAATTTGGAATTGCCACCAAAGACAATGGACCTCTGATGGAATTAGCTCTTATAAACACAGAGTTCTATAATTGTGAATATAGAGTTTAATAATTATGAATATGAAGTTCAAAAATTATGAATATATAACTTTATAGTTATAAACATATAGTTCAATAATTATGAACATAGAACCGTGTCAACCTTGTGAGGTGGACACAGTTAATACCAAGTTCGATATTGCAAAGAATTTAACTATTTAATTTGGGCCTATTATTCCAAAAAAAAAAAAAAAAAAAATTGGGCCTATAATATGTTGGGCCCAAAGCATTTTTTAAATAGCATTTTTATTTTAATTTTGATTTTTGAAAAAATGGTCAAATAGGTCCTCAAACTTTAGCTTAAAAGTTAATTTGGCCCCTAAATTTTTTAAAGGTGTAATTACATTCCAATCGTTATACCCTACACCACGGCGCACATAGCACTATGCGCCGCGCGCCTCCCAAAACGACATCATTTTGGGGTAGTGTTGGGAGGCGCGGTAGGAAGTTGTTGAGATTATGTGTATTTGTTCACAACGTTATGTGTATTTATTCACAACGTTATGTGTATTAGCTCATACAGTTATGTGTATTTTTTATACAATTATGTACATTCTTTTTATACAATTATGTACATCCGAATCAGAAAATTTGTGTGTATTATGTTAATAGTTGATGTGTATTATGTTAAAAGTTTATGTTTCTTATGTATTATATTAGATTATGTGTATTATCTTTTAAAAAGAGTATGTATATTTTGTTATATAATTATGTACATTCATGTATAACATTATGTGTATTCTAGTATAACATTATGTACATTCTTGAACAACGGGTTTTTTTTTAAGAAAAAACTACTGCCATTCACTGGGGCGGGAAATTTCAAAAAAAAAATAATTAAAACGACGTCGTTTTGCATCTGGGCGCATAGTGCAACGCGCGCCGTGGTGTAGGATATAAATTGGCATTACATTCATCAACAATTCATTTAAGTGCAATGAAGCCCAAAAACAAATTAATGACCTGCTATCACAGTTCATTAGGGTTCAGGCCACTTTCTGGCGAATTTTCCGGGAAAAAAAAAAAGTGACCGGCGAAATTTTTGGAAAATCTGGGTCGGTTGCTGGTCACATTTTTTCTATCGAAAAATTCGCCGGAAGGTGGCCTGAACCCTAATGACCTGTGATAGTAGGTCATTAACTTGTTTTGGGGCTTCATTGCACCTAAATGAATTGTTGATGGGTGTAATTGCACCTTTAAAAAGTTTAGGGGCCTAATTGACTTTTAAGCTAAAGTTCGAGGGCCTATTTGACCCTTTTCCCTGTTTTTTTTTAGTTGGATACTTGGATACGACAATCATTATTGTGTAGACCATGGTCCACGCAAATTGTGTGGATCATATTTTGTCTACTGTAAAATAATGTACATTCAGTACAAAAATAATGTACATTATATTTAGGGGATGTATATTATTTTTGTTCTGAGTGTATATTATATTGTATAATGTACATTCAGTACAAAAATAATGTACATTTAGTATTTAAAAATGTACTTTTTGTTATGGCCCACATAACATTGTGTGGACCATGGTCCACACAATAATTTGTCTTGGATACGACGAAATGAGCTTGCTTGTGTTTGTTTAATAATGTTCACGAACAGTCTCGTTTGTGTTTGTTTAATAACCAAACAAGCCCATTTGTGTTCGTTTAATAATGTTCGCGAACAAGCTCGTTTAATATTGTTCGTGAACAGGCTCGTTTGTGTTTGTTTAATATTTGTTTGTATTCTCTTTGTAGTTGTGTTACTTGTTTGGTTATTTTTTGTGAACATATATTATTTCTTGTTCACGAACGAATTGTGATCATAAACATGTTCATATGTTTGGTTATTAAGCATTCACGAACGTGTTTATGAACGTGAACGAACATGTTCGTGAACGTGTTCGTTAATGTTAACAAACATGTTCGTTAATGTTAACAAACATGTTCGTGAACGTGTTTGTTAATGTTAACGAACAAGTTCGCGAACGTTAACAAACGAACACGAATAGAATTTTAAAAAACCTTAACAAACGAACACGAACACGAAACACTCCAAAACTCTTAACAAATGAACACGAACAACCTTCGTTCGTTAACAGCCCTATTTACATCCAATTGATAGTAATTTTTTTTTTTTTTAAGTATAATAACAGATCAAATATAATACTCCAAGATCAAACGTGAAATTTACTAACAAAAATTGAATCATCTTCTATACAAATAACAAATATATCTCAATAAAAAATTACGACTTTAATTTTCATCAACACCTTTTCGCCCGAGTCCGTCGCACATAATATTCTAGGTATAGTTTATCTCTTTTATGTAATTTAATAATTATTACACAATAGTAGATTTATTTATTACACATTTTCAGATATTTATGACATTTTCCTTCTCACCCAAAAAAGAAATCAATTAAAATTGTGCATACCTAAATACCTAATGCCATTATCAAGAATCTAAAAAGATTACCAACTTGTCAGCTTTGAGTTAAATTTTAAAAAACATGAAATAGTTAGCATATAAAATTGAGGGGTCAAAACTGAAATTATGGAGTGGTTAGCTTTATGCAGATGCGTCTGGCAAGCCGTACGCTAATCAATGTGAGGGAGGATATTATAAGTTGTACTAATTGTAGTATAAATACTCCTCGTTTATAAAGGAAGGGATTTTGTGAGGAATCGAGGCAATCTCAGTCAAGTTGGTTAGATAGTTAGTTTGGTAATCACAAATTTTTAATGTAATCTAAGTTAATTTATCTCATTATGGTTCTTTGTTGACTAAGGTCATAATATAACTTTCAACTAGACCGCATATTTGTGTAGTTATTGTGAATTTCTCGTAAATCAAAAGGATTTGGACTTACTTGCAAACTAAAGAGATAACAACTTCTTTTGTCTAAAACTAGAGTGAACTATGGATTTTAATTCGATTGATTGAGAAGGCAAATAAGATAATTTTATTCTTCATACCGGTTATCTACTAATTCTTCTATGTTCATCTAACATATTCTCTTGTGACACTAATTACCAATTGTTATATTTGTTATTTAAATATGGTCAGCGTGCATTACAGATTTATGTGCTATTTCGTTTTGAAAAATATTATGTATACTCTAATTTTGAGTTTTTACCCATTTTGGTCCCTTGACTATAGCTCATTCTCAATTTTACATTCCGACTTTCAATTGCACCCAATGTGGTTCCTTGACTTTTAAAAATTACCCCAAATTAATCCTCCGTTACATTTTTCATCAATTAGGCGTTAAGTTTGGGATATTTCAATCATTTCATTGTGTTTTTGTGGGTTTCGGAGCAAATTAAGCTCAAAGGTTTCGGAGCAAAAACAGGGTCTGGGAATGTTGACCGGAGGTGAGCGCTATGGCCTTGACTCATGAGACCCTTCTCTGGCGTACGCTGAACCATAACCGTCGGACGTTGTTCGCCAACGAGAGTAACTTTCACAACAATGGAACTTCTCACACTGTGTTTTTTATCAAACCATTTTAACACCCCAAATGCATAATCAGCAGTAGCGTTTTCCCCCTTTGCTTTGAGAGTAACTTTGAAACTTTGCTCCTCGCCAACCTTTTCGAACTTGAGAATCTTGGGGTTCACAGTGACAGAGAATCCAACCGGGCTACGGGCAGAAGCTGTATAGATATCTGGAGAGCCGACGTTTTTCAGAGTTCTTGTCACGGTGGTTGTGCCTTTGAGGTGAGGGACAACAATTGAGGGATAGTTGAAAGTGAAGAGACTAATGTGGTCAGGGCACTTGTATGGTGTCCCTAAAATCGCCGTGATCTCAATTTCACGGAGACACTCAAGCGCATAACAATTCAAGGGAGTCCGTCTCCCTTTGCTTTTTGTGTTCCCGCTGATTGTTCTTTCGCGGCAGCTCTGGAATTGGTTTAGAAAGGTTCCCTAGTTTTGGATTTTTGAGTTTTTGCCCCAACCTAGGCTAGGGGGTCGTTAGACCGTAGCTTGCTGCTGAAAAACGTAATAGGCTAGTGCGGCTCGCTTCGCTCTTCAAGCTCCCCCCCCCCCCCCCCCTTACTCAACATCAACATCTTAAAAAAAAAAAAAAAAAAAAAAAAAAAAAAAAAACCCTTGATTTAGAATAAGGTAAGCTTTGAAGCCGTAGCTTGCTGATTTTTCCATCATCTAATCCACAACAAATCGAATGAAACCTGGCAAAAAAGAAGTGAACACTTTGCTGAGGAACGAAGCTTCGTGTTTTTTTTTCTTCAAACCCCCAATCCGCTCTCGTTCGCCGCTACTAACGGGCTCTCGGTTGGTTTCCTTTCCTTTAGCTATAGGTTGGGCGCTTTCACCATTCAGCCATGGATACAAAGAGACTTAGCGAGTGAACTAGGCTTGGGTATTCGCTTCTCTATTTCTTCCGTTAAAGGAGATTCGAGAAAAGATAGAATAGGAAGACGTGTTTGACGGGAAACGGAGAGAAGACTTAGTGGAAGTCGCCGACAATACTAGAAAACCTTCGTGGAGTCACCGCTTCGAACAACAACAGCCAAAGAACAATCTGGTCGCCGGATTATTTTGTCGTCAACAGAAGGGATGTGAGGAGCTCTGGTAACGAAGGACCAGAAACCACAAATACCAAAATACAACGAAATCACCAAAATACCCCCAAACTTAACGCCTAATTGATGAAAAAAGGTAACGTAGGACCAAATTGGGGTAATTTTTAAAAGTCAAGGGACCATATTGGGTGCAATTAAAAGTCGAAATGTAAAATTGAGAATGAGTCATAGCCAAGGAACCAAAATGGGTAAAAACTCTCTAATATTTACTTCCAACTTTTAATCTCATACATAAAATTGACATTTGTACTGCGATCACATGAAAAAATAGCTTATCAATTACATAGAAAGTAAAGGGAGTAAGATTTGAAAGTCCATATAATATAACTCTTTCATTTTATACAATTTCATCCTTATATACTAATTTTTTTAATTTAGCATTTACATTGCATACTTTAAAATTTACTCCGTATTACAATCAACGACAATTATTAACAATAATATACTCCTGTTCAAAAAAAAAAAAAACAATAATATACTTAACGTGAATATGACATCATCGTTGTCATGTCAAAAAGATTGACATGAATATATTATGTCATATTTCTCTATCTTTTAAAATTAATAAATAAAATATTTTTTGTTTTGTTTTTAATACTATCAACTCTATTACAAGATAATGCCCATTTAATATACTTTCTCTATCTATTACAATTTAAAGAGTCAATAATACACCATCAGAGTTCAATTATGTGACCACCTTCTTACAAAGAGAGCCAATTTTTTTTTTTTTTTAATTTTTTTAAAAAGTGAAAGTCTCAATCGATTAAGCTTCCTTTGTTGGTTCACTTGGTTGTCCATAGAGTAATGATAATCTGCCCACCCGCACAGCTATTTCTAAGGTGTTTTTGCTTTGGTGATGATAGGGAATTGGAATTTGATGGAGAACAAAAAAGGTGAAACATAATTGTTGTTTAAAGCTTTCTTGCTTCTTTTTATTTTTTATTATTGAATTTATTAATTAAAATTTTGTTACGTAACGAAAGAAATCGTATGTACCACCTGAGAGAGTGCATACTGACTAACTCTCGCTTCTAGAGAGTGTGCACTAAATAAATCTTGTTCATGTATAATAACTCACAAACTACATAAAAAGACTCCAATACAATGAGCTCGGCCAAAAAGATGTTGAGCTTAATTGAACTCGTAACTTTTAAGTATGAGAAGCATATTTTACCCGCTTGATTCCATTTTGATGATTAATTAAAATTTTGATGTAGCAGTTATGACACGTCAATATATTCATATTTAATTATTATACCAAATGTTATAATGTAGGGGTCTAATTAATAAAAAATTAATGTACAAAAACTCAATTAAACAAAATGATATAGTACATAGACTTTATATATGTGATTTGATATTTAATTATCAATTAAATTAATGTACCCGTGGGCTGCATGCCTGCATAGGATCGTGGTCGAGACTAACTCGGAATCAATGGTTCATGCCATAAAAGAGGAGTCTGAGTCCCGTACGAAAGCTGAAACTTTAATCACTAATTGTAAAGCCATCACGAACCAGATTCGAGATATTGATATCATCTATGTTCTATGGGAAAACAATCAATGTGCAGACTACCTACCCAACTTGGGACAAATAAGAGAATAGGGGACGGAGATCTTGAGTACTCAACATCTTAAGGGCATCAAGGCCTTATTGGAGAAAGATGCTAGAGGAGTAGCCATGAAGGAGAATTTACTAATCTTGGAACCGATTGATCCCTCGGACCAAAAAAAAAAAAAAAAACTATTAAGTTAATTCTCATTTTCAAAAAAAAATAATAATCATTTTTTTGCTTTTGAGTTTAAAATTAATTATATTCTATTTATTTAAAATGTGTCAATTTCTTATATTTAGTTGGTGAGAGGTTTTTTTCCTTCAAATTTCAATTTTTAGATTATTGAAAATTTAAATTTCTCTCATGCAGAAAGTATATGAACAGATACTACAATGTAATAGAGTCAGTAACATTCAAAAAAAAAAAAATTCTCTCATGCTTTAAAAATTTCAAATTCCTTATTTTTTAAATACTACTGACTCTATTACATTGTAGTATCTGTTCAAACATATTTTTTAAAAATTTCAAATTCTTTATAACATTTGTAAAATATTTATTGAGCAAACAGTAAAATATAAAGTATTGTTTTATTCATGAAAGTCATTTAAATTTCATTTTTGGTGTATTTATTTCGACACTGTAATGGAAGGTAAAGTAGACAATGAAGGACATGGCAGATCTAATCCCAAATAAGTCAAACCGTATCCAACCGTCTTTCACTGACAAAGCCAAACAATGCACAAAATCATGACACTTCACTCCAAATTACCAAACTACCCTTCTGCCGAATTTCCCGAAGTACCCCCACCTCCTTCCTCACCATGCTTTTCACCGCCTCTCCTCCCTTCACCCTCTCACCTGAATCCTCAATGGAAGACTCTCAGTCCCACTCCCACTCTCAGTCTCACGCGCAACACCACTCCGGTGAAGACCTCGATGATCTCCAGAGCAGTCGTGTGATTCACGCCGGTGATGGAAGCTCCGATGCCGCCGACGCCGTGTTCTCTCGCAGCGTCGCCGGATCCAACTGCGGCGCAAGGTACAAGCTCATGTCTCCGGCGAAGCTCCCGATCGCGAGGTCCGCCGGTATTACCATCCCCCCTGGCTTGAGTCCGACTTCGTTCCTCGAATCTCCTGTTCTTCTCTCTAACATCAAAGTTAGTTTCTCTCTCCCCTTGTCTTTACTCGAGACTGGAACTTATTCCTTTTCTCTACTTTCTCTATTGATTTTTAGTATTTTGTAGCTTCAGATTCGGATTCGGTGCGTAGTTGCCTGTCCTTTGGTTGATAAGAGAATGAAAAATGGATTAATAAAATGAACATTTACATAATTTTAATCATTTTCTTGCTTTGCTTTCTAGCTTTAATTAGTTTATCTGTTGCTAGGAAGGTGTACAGTTGTGCTGTCGTGAACTGGAGTGAACTATACACTTCTGAGTTCTGACTATCTTATACATTAATTAAATCACTCAATAGTGGTTTGTTGCATCAGAATTCAGAAGACTCGCAGTGGAGAATTTGAGGAATTCCTTTATGCCATTGCGACTTTGTTAAAGTAATTTGAATTATTGATTGGATGTTTGGTTCTTTTCATTTCGTGCAATTTGTTCCCTTGATTCCTTTTCCTATATGAGTGCTAATTTTTTTTTTTCCTTCTCTTTTTGAGAATACATAATACATAATTTTATATTATACATGTGGAGAATTGCAATCCTCTTTGTACAATTCCAGACCGTTGGACCTCTGATGCTCACACTGGGGCTATATTTTATTGGATTTGTTACAGAAGTCTGCCTCTAGATTTTCCTAAAAAGAGATTCTTTTTCCCTCTCGACTAGAAGCTGACTAGGCTCCAATGTTGTTTCTTCGCATAATGGATTTTTCCCTTTCCTAAAGGTGGCTGAGCTTTTTTATCGTGTTGTTCCATGGGGAAATGGACGTTGGTGACGTATATGTTCTGATTGAACAATGGCATCGTGATAGTCTTTATTTATTCCATCTTTCTCATTAGTACACGCAGAATTCTGATATTTGTGGGATTTTAGTGAGATTGCTTAGATGTAGTCAAATACGATGGTCATTGAAAGAATGATCACATTTGAGGCTGTCCTAGCTTCCCTTCTTTGTTAGACAATCTCCTTTTCTGCCCTAGGCTCCAGTAGAAGAAAAAATAAGTAGAAACACACTGACACGGAACTCTGATTCTCTGAAGGAAGAAAATTTCTTTATGGTTTCTTCTTCAGAGGGAAGGAAGAGTGAAGGCAAAAGGGGTAGGGGTCCCGGGAAGGCAAAATCTACATGATATAACTTTGAAATTTTGTGAGCTAGCTGCTAGTGAGAATATGTTTTTGATCACCAATTTTCTTAATTGTTTTTGTATTCTTGCAGGCAGAGCCTTCTCCCACCACAGGATCTTTCTCAAATCTTCATTTGATGCAAGGCTCTGGTGGCTCTGCTGCATTTTCATTTCCGGATAGCAGAGCTTTTAGTGAAAGAAAGTCGAGCAACTTTGAGTTTAGGTTTCCCATTGGATCAAGTTCTACATCTGCATCAACATCAATAGAACATATGGTAATATCTAATCACTATGTGAAAGAATCTCCAAGAGGCTCAATATTTTTTTGAATTAGTTAAGAAGATGAAAAAGCAAAAATAAGATCACCATTGACTGTTTTCATTTTTTTGTCCCTTAAAGAAGTTACATTGGCTTTTGTTTACTCGCAGTATATTTGTTCATATTATTCTCCCCTATGCACATATAATTTTGTGCATTGAGAACCTTCAACAGGAATTCGCGCATTGCAATTCATGTCAAGTCATGCAATTAGCATCTTTTATTTATTTATTTATTTTAAAAAAACTGAATTTGATTGTTGATGCCCACCGTAATGCTCTGCATTGTAATGAAGACATCTGCAGGCTTGAACCAGCAGCAAAGTGAAACTCAGAGACAAGTTCAAAATCAATTCGTTTCTCAGTCATTGGTCCCTTCATCTTTGGTCGAATCTTCAATTCCTACATCAAATGGATTGAACTTATCTTCAGCTGTTGCGCTGCATACTTCGTCTGTCGGTACTGATGCAATTGAGTCTGATGGCCTAAATCAGAGGGGGAAAGCAGTGAATGCTGATCAGTCTTCTGTCACAGCTGAAAGATCATCAGATGATGAGTATAACTGGCGAAAGTATGGCCAGAAACTTGTAAAAGGAAGTGAATTTCCACGGAGCTATTACAAGTGTACGTATCCAAATTGTGAAGTGAAAAAGATATTTGAACGCTCTCCTGATGGAAAAATAACAGAGATTGTATACAAGGGTTCACATGATCATCCTAAACCCCAACCCAGTCGTAGATTTACTCCTGGTGCAATGATGCCCATCCAAGAAGATAAATTTGAGAAAGAATCATTTTTCAATGGTCAAGAAGGTAATCTATTTTGAGCTAATTTACATTTCCTACACTGATTTTTAGACAATGATATAATTTTTCTCATCATGTCTTTTCTTGAAGATAAGTTCAACTCCATTGCCCAGACTGGTCGTCCAGAACCAAGTGGGATCCCCATTCTTTCACCACAACGAGTAGATGATGATAGCCATGAAGGTGCAACTTTACTACTGCAGGGTACTAATGATGACACTGATGAGGATGATCCATTTTCAAAAAGAAGGTAAGCAATAAGCCTGTTATATAGGCTTAATTTTTATTTTCATGGCAGTATCTAATGAGTTACCTGAAAACCTAAATCAGGAAGATGGACGGCTGTGTTGATATAACACCAGTGGTTAAGCCTATCCGTGAACCACGTGTTGTTGTTCAAACTGTGAGTGAGGTTGATATATTGGATGATGGCTATCGGTGGCGTAAATATGGACAAAAAGTTGTCAGGGGGAATCCAAATCCCAGGTAAGGCTACATATTTTGATGTTTTGGTGGTTTAACGTCTTGTACACCTATACTGCTGCCTCCTTTGGTAGTGTTATCTCTGGATTTGAGGTTTAGGAAACAAGGGGAGGCTTGTCCTCAATTTTTTTGACATTGCTGGTTTACTTTTTCAAATTTTATGAATTCATAATAATAGTTGCTGCATATTAGAAAAACTAGTGGTGGTAGCAGGGATTATTCCAGTGTTTTTTTTATAATAATTCTTGACAGAATGGTGGTAACTTCTAAATTCTAATCCATACCTAGTTCTTCTTGCTGATTTTACAAGTTTGCTATACTGAGTGTTGGCTTGTTCTTACATAATGCAGGAGCTATTACAAGTGCACTAATGCTGGATGCCCAGTCAGAAAACATGTTGAAAGGGCTTCCCATGATCCCAAAGCTGTTATAACCACATATGAGGGAAAGCACAATCATGACTTACCAGCAGCAAGGACTAGCAGTCATGAAATGGCAAGCACAGCACCCGAAAGTGGAATATCCAGAGTCAGGCCAGAAGAGAGTGACGTGATTAGCCTTGATCTAGGGGTTGGTATTGGCTATGGCACTGAGAACAGGACCAATGACCAGCTTCATTCACTGGCTCCAGAAACTGTCCCAACTCAAGTTCTAGCTTCTGGTGGTGGAATGATGGCAGTTCAAGCACCAGCAATTGCCCGCTATGGTATTGTAAACGGTGGTATCAACCGATTTGGGTCTAGGGAAAATCATGTTCAAGCACCTGGCTTTGAGACTCTACCTTTACAATCGTCCAACCAATGCCCTCAAACCCTTGGACGAATACTTATGGGCCCATAACTGTCTTGCAAACCAAGCTATAGGCGCAGTAACAAAAAGCCACCAATGTCTTGATGGATGACTGGCTATATCTCTAGTCTAGCCTACATATTTTAAGAACTAATGTTGTTGTATAATACCCTGTCTTTGTTCCTTCGCAACCACTTTTCTCTGTAATTAATTGGCTGTCCTAGTTCCTATAGGAGAAACATCTGAAATGTAACATAATATGGAACCCGAGCGATTGTTAGCCCCAGTGTCTTCTGTGCAAGTCATGGCAATTTTTGTCTCTTCTGTACGTGTGAGATGAGAATTTTTATGTGATGCAAATAGCTTGGAGTCCTTGGAATCTGTAGCCCCCTTAGCATGGAACTTTTTTGTCATCTCTTTAAACTTTTATCCTATCTTTGCTGTATAGATAATAAATGCAAGTATTATCCTTTAGACATTGCTATTCTTTATCGCTCAAGGACGTAAGGTGTATAATTTATGTGTTTTTATTTTTCTGTAGAGGATTTTTTTTTTTTTTTAAATTACATGAACACAATTATAGGTTCTAATGGAATTTGGGAAGAGGTTGCTAGGGAAAGTTATTTGCATTAATGACTTTATAATCCTTTATTATATTCATTGACCATTCGAGAACTTTGTGGTATACTTTTTGGGCACTTATTGTTTTGATAAATTTATTTGTATTGTATTAGCCCAACAGCAGTTTTGTAGTTTTGTGTATCAGCTAAGTATCAATGTAGCTTTCCAGGCTTCTTGAGAAAGGCCAAGCAACTCATAATTGGGTCTTTACTCTTTATGCATGCATACAAAGTATATAAATTCATCTTTTGGGTCTTTTAATGCATGCATACAAAGTATATAATAAATTCACTTTTTGTCCATTGTCTTCAACTGTTGCAGGGAAAACTGAAAACGTGGTGGAATGTACTCCCCAAAAACCAACCCAGCCAGTTGTGTTTGACCCTCAAGGGCTTCTGCATATATACAGGTTGGGTAGAGTCTCTGAGAAGTAAAGATGCAAACTTTGATGCAATTGTGAGTTTCAGAGGTATGTTTTGACTTCTAATTGTGAGTTTCAGAGGTTCTGAAAATGGTTTTCTAGCTGATTTGCCATTGCCAGAACGAACATGAAAAGCTGAGGTTCATAGAAAGCATGGCACAGATGCATTCTATGTGGATATCAGTGAAGAAAAATATCAACTGTAAATGCAGGCTGGCAGATGTAATTTGCCACCTACCAAAACCAGCTAATTGCAAAGGCAGCCACTTTCACAACTCAGAAACTGGGCTCACTCCTCAAATCCTGTGTGCCAAGCAATATCTTATATCTACTATGCAGAAGCAAAAACGGTTTCATGGTAACTATCCTATACACCTCTGCCCTTGTTTTCAAGTAATTTGTACACTAGTTGCCTAGAGTGATAGGAAACTAAACGCGTTTTGTGCCACAGAACTGGAGGCTGGGAACCCATCGAGGAACATAGTTGAGATGATCTTTCGAGCTGCTTCTAAAAACCCATCAAAGCATCCCAGGTTAATAAAGAGAGTCATGAGAGTGAAAAACACAATAGATGTCTTGGATAGATTTGAGAAGTACAGAGAGGCGGTGAAGAGCAGGTCTTGTGAGATGTGCAAGAGCCACCCAAGAAGCATGGTGGATGGAAATGAATTAATGCAATTCTATGGCACAACAATGACCTGCTGTAACAAAGAGAGGACAAAAATATCCGACCTTTGCAAAGACCCCAATTGCCGTGTTTGTAGGCTAATTCAATCTGGTTTCAACACTTCATACAACAAGAAAAATGGGATCCGGCTCAGTACAAACAGCGATACCCTCTGTGAGGATACAACCGTAATCTCTAACAGGAACAAAGCCAAGAGGGCAGTGATAGTTTGCCGCACCATTGCTGGCATAGTAGAGAAGGATCAAAACTTGCTCGAAGAAGATGGACTGGATACAAAGCTAGAATATTTAACTGTAAAAGACCCTAGTGCTGTACTCCCGTGTTTTGTTATAGTTTTCTGCTGACTATCCTTGTATAACCATTCAAACCTTTCTTGTGTCGCTAAACAGTATCTACAAAATTCATGTGTATGTATAATGTGTGTGCCGCATTTAGACTAGAAAAGTAAACTTTATGCCATTGCCATGGTACAACATAGATATAGAAGCAAACTGTTTTGATACTTTGACATTTTTAGGAAGTCTTAGAGCAAATCTGAGGTCAACAGATATGAAACAACCTAATTAAAATCTAACATAAGAGATATTAGTTGGATGCATTTACCTACCAAATCAGAGACTCCAAGTACAATGGGAATTCATTGCCACGCACAAGAGGCTACCAAGGCTCTGTTCATCCAACCGAGATAAAGAGCCTGATCTCTCTCCTCAAGTGTATAGTCCTTGCAGTAGTTCTCCAGAAGTGTCTTGATGGTGGCGTTAACAGAAGAGCTTAATGGGTAAGGTGTAAAACCGGCCATTGAAAATCTCGACCTCCATTTCTCGAGAACCTCGTGACGCTCCACTCGTTCCTCCCCTTCACATGCTAGAATATTGACAACTTCCCGAGCCAAGCAATGTTGCTCGACGTTTATACGTTCCTTATGGTCCCTCGGCAGAGCCACGTCTATTGATTCGAACACGGCTAGGTAATAGTTTAGTGTCTCCACGAACCGGGGAAAGAACGGGACTTTGTTTGTATCTGATTCTTGCTCCACGAGGGTCACGACTTTGGGAAACAAGCTCCTGACCATCCTCACCAGTCTGTCTCTGTGGTTTTGCGTGCCAACGTCCTCGTCTGGCATATGGTGCAATACGAGTGGAAAGTTCACAGCCAGAGCTTCTCCGGGTCGAACGTTTAGATGCTCAATCTTGACGTCAGCACATGAAGCAGCCACGGGTCGAAATTCAAACGGGACTTTGCATGATTCTGCAAGTGTAGACAACCTCTTACCCACAATCTCGAGCCCTCCTCCCCTGGCATGAGCCGATGTAGAGTCATCAATCCCTGTAATGCAGATCTGAGGTGGCCCACCAGGTCGGGCTGCAAGGGCGTGGATTAGGGTAATCCACTGGGTACCCTGAGAGATTTGGAAATCAATGATATGAACTCTCTCTTCATCTTTCATGGCATCAACGATTGCTCCATTGGCAGACAAATATCCAAATTTGAAGAACGGGCAGACTTCATAGAGCAAGTACATGTACGAGAAGAGCTCGTTGCTCGTAGGCTCTTTACACCTCAAGGCCTTATAGATAGAGCTTCCCGAGGAGGCTAATCTCGCAACCATACCCTCCAACATATACGCCCCTAACCGCTGTATCGGTTCACCACAAACCGAAACCATCGTCCGAAGCTCTGACATCCACCACTCGGCTCGTGGAATATCGTTATCTTCTATCGCCTTTGCACAGGCTACAAGCGATTCTTTCAAGCCCCTACGAGAAGTTATCCCCATCATCTCCTCTAACTTCTCCGCCTCTGATGACATCTGATCAGGATTGCCCATATTACTGCCATATGCTTCTGAACCATGGCCAAACATCGCAGATTCCAGCTCTCTTAGTTTATGCTTCAAGTCATTTTCATCCGTTAAGCTAGACTTGCTAGCTGCCGAGTGGTAGGTCTCCTCGGGAGAATGATGATGCACGTCTGCAAGATATAACTGCGAATCTTGCTGCAGAATGCCACTTGTATCAGACAAGAAGCTATCAGCAGTATAACTGTGGCCCGGGTAACCATAGGACATAACATCGTGATACTGGTCGTTAGTTTGAGCAAAGAATTCTGCGCCCCCAACAGCAAGAAACTGGTTATCTAGACCACCGGGAGTAGGTAAGCAATAGGACTCGAGATCCTGCACTGGTTGGTTATAGAACCTTCGAGACCCATCCATGTTCATATTGTTCTGAGATGGCTGCATCTCAGTTAACTCAATAAGTGATTTAGAAATTAGAATGGCCTGCAAAATTCAACAAGGTTATGTTATGTTAACCCCCCAAGTTCCCAAACTCCTATTTAAAACATTTGCAGCCTAAGTAAGCATGTTATGAGTGCAAAACCCAGAAATTTCAACCCAGAAAACTTCCTTAGAAAACACTTTGAACTTCAAGAAGTATGCCATTCATAAGCAGATGTTAATTTTTTCTTCAATACAACAGAATGGAGGAAAAAAAAAAAAAAAAGCACTACAAAACCCCATCTTAGGTGAACTAATATGTTCCCTAGGATTGTCTGAAAATCATAATCCAGCAAAAAAGGCAGAAAAGGGCAAGAAAATTGCAAAAGAGAGCTAGAACCAAACAACAAATAATACTCCTGTAATAGAATGAAATTGGAGAGAAAAAACAGATATTAGATGTAAAAAAAATCCAATCTTTTCAAGAACATGAAAATTTCAGAGGAAACCCAGAAATCAGCTAAGCAGATTAAAACAAGAAGACTGATAAATCAGAGGAGATAAGAAACACACTTACCCGGAATTGTGGAAGTGAAGTCAGAAATTAGACCTCAATCAAACTGCAATAAAGAAAGGGTTGAAGCCGACATCAGACAAGGAATAGCAGCGTTCACAAATTATCAGAGCAGAGAATAAGAAATCAAGTTGAAATGAGTAGCCCAGAATACCTGCGTCAAGAATTTCAACGCGTATGATATGATTATAGAATTGACTTGCTGGTATTAATAGTCAGCTCTCGATTTCAGACAAAAAGCTTGACTGTTGTTTTGGTATTTCTTCCTCGTTTTTATGCTTATGGTCAGCATTTAATATTGTCGCCCAGAGTTTTGAAATATTTATTATTATAATAAATGCATTGAACTGAAACGGTTGGAGGGATGGTGTTAAGTGTTAACGAATCAAACTTGGAGGAGAGGAGGGTATCCAAAGTCCTAAAATTCCAGTTTCGAACATAACAACAAATCTATTTCTATTATAGATCCTTATCAATTTTTGTGCGTAAATAAACAAAAGCAGAACAAAACACCATCGCAGTAATTCCCATCTATCAATTTAGTTATCCATTATTAGTTCATTCAAATTAATCTCTAATTGATCTCACAGATTAACTCACTGGTTCAGTATGCTGTATTTGAAAGAAGATACCAAGGTTGAAATCTCAGTGGCTGTGTGGGATTATGCCCAAAATGGACAGATCCCTTGTAAGCACGAACACAGAACACTAGCTGAACCATTAAGCTATGGTAATTTATATCTTCTGTTCAATCGATGATATGTGGGGCCCTTAGAGTTGGGGATTCAATTTTTTGAGAAAATAAAATAATCTCTAATTATACAAAATTTACAAAATTCAGTTCTCTAAAAGATTAAATTGAGTAAATTTTGCATAATTGATCTATAAATTATATTAAATGAATTGATAGTTAAAAATTATAGCATAGTTTAAGAGTTTATTTTGGACATTAACTCTTAAAAAAGAAAACAACATAAATAAACGTACTTTCATGACAAAAATATCCTAATTACTAGCATTTCCTAGTTCGATGTACTTAGCTTGAACAAGGTTATTGGTAATTAAGGAATTCATAATTACTCCGTATTTATTTATTATGATTTGTTTAGCAATTCATTGATGGTATTAACTGTATCACATTAATAATACGGAGTAGTTTTTTTCTATGAAAATATATTAATTGCTACATTGTGATTTAGTGACACGAAGTGACTTAAAATCTCAAACAAACTACTTTTTTTTTTATGGGTTTTAAAGTTGTTGAATAAATAAAAAAATAACATACAAGAATAATAATCTATTTTTATCCCTGTTACTTTTTTTTTTCCTAATAATTAAGTGTGAAAACTAATATAGGAAGGGCACAGCTCTTCCACTGTTTACCCTTCAATAAACTCTTCTAGAATCTAGTTAGTTTTTAGGAAAAGTAGTTGTTTACAAAATATAGAAATTAATTATTCTATTAATTTAAAAAAAAAAAAAAAAAGTAAAACCCTTTTTTTCAGAAAGGCTGTTCATTATGTTTGTGTGATTGTATCAACTGTGTGATGAGTAGGGTGCCATGATTCATTTGTCCCTTTTAAGTGCAAATCACATGCAACCACATGCACATTATATCATAATAAAAGTAAATATAAAAAGTAAAGAAATAAAAAATAAGAGAGTTGATTACAATATAGAATAAAATGTGTTTCCATGTTTTCAATGAAGGTTTGGGATGGAGTTTAAAATGATCAAGATGATAAAGAAGATCAGTAATAATTTTTTTTTTTTGAATGCAAGATCAGTAATAATTTAAATATAAAAAAAAAAAAGAAAAAAGAAATAAGCACATTGTTGGTATATATAGATGTTCAATGGACACATACTCTTCACATCTCTCATCACGTAGGTGATCAGGGTGGTCGTCACTCGTCATTCTCCAGTAATCTAATTATTATATTAAATTTTAAAATGTTTTATCTTTTTTTTTTCTTTTTTTTTTTAGAGTTAAAAACTCTCAAAATATCATCCATCTTATAATATACTTCTCATATAAAGTGTGTTGATTTATATACAATAAATAAAATCATTCTCTCTTGTATTTTGAATTTTGATGTGGACTTTAAAATTGAATACAACAAATAAGGTGCAAGTCCTCCTATATATATACAACAAATTAAAATTGTACTTTTTGCAATATTCTATATAGACAGTTGTCTAGGACTCTAGGTGTTGCGCCTTTTATAGATTATTGTTTAATTTGATTGCCATTTAAGTGACTTGACATTGACACCAACTTAGCTTCCTCTTTAAATCCGTTTTGCACCAAATAATTGTAAAGTATCTAGAATAATAATAGAGATAAGGCACAATTAGCTTACATATAGAAGAGAAAATAATTTTATTTTTAGGTGACAAGAGAAACTCGCAGTCATTACTCGATAATATGCATTGGACTGATTTTGCTTTGTGATTGATAGGCATATACGTAATCGCACTCGAGCTATGAAACAATGTCACCGGTCGGCTTGACTTCATCGCTGCGCAACCTTCTCAAGACCGATCGGCTCCGAGCCCGACCGAGCGATGTGAAACTCCCGACCGGCCGCCTTCTCCCAGTGACAGGCTATCTAGGTAGCATTGGGATGTACGCACCACGTGTGAAGAGCCCCTCAGGCGGGGTGCCGACAGCTGCATGCAAGCCACGCATCCACCATGTCAAGGACCTGGGGTGTATCCCCTCAACTCCTATAAATACCCACATTATTGTTGCGGATGAGACTTTTGACTCTTCGCTTGACCGGGAGCTTCTTGACCCAGGCCACTGTTGTTAGTTCCCGAGCTCAAGTCCTAGACAATCGTACAGTATATACGAGTCACCGTATATACACTATCAGTGATACTATCTAGTAAAGGACCACACGGAGGTAAATTAGCGTAGATTATCTGGCTCATAGCTGATCGGCTCAAAAACCAAGAAGCTAATACCAAATAAAATCCTTATATTATTAGAGTTTTGCTAAAATACGATAATGGCATAATATATAGTACACAAATGTTGGCTAAGCTAGCTAGCTTGCTCGGGCTAAATTTATCTCGAAAGCTTGATGTTGGCAAGACCGCAAGATTACATGAAAGTTTCAAAAGAATTTAATTTTTCTGTTAATGGTGGCATGAGTTGCAAGCTTGTAACACGTATAAAAGATTGTCGAGTTTTTTTTTTTTTTTTTTTTTTTGGTGGGTACTTTTTTTGTAAATGTGGTGTATGTGAATTTATTTTTAAAAGTAAAAGAGTATTGATTGCATAGATGTAAAGAAAATCGTGAAAAAATTGTAAAATTAGTTATCTGTAAGTATGATCACTTTTACATGACGTTTGGTTGGAGGGAATTTAAATTCCCTTCCCACTTAATTCCCACCTAATTTCAAAGGCCATAAAATTCATTCGTTTGGTTGGAAGGAATTGCAATTCCCCCATTTTCATGGAATTAAAATCTTATGTACTCCCTGGATTTTAATTCCTGGGATTTTGGGAAAAAAAAAAAAAGTCGGAGACAAAATTATCCCTCCTTTTTTTTTTTTAACCTAAAATTAATACTACAACAAAAATGGGCATTTTGGACTTTATACTACTTATTATATTCCCTTTCAATACCAATGTTTGGTATACATGGGGTGTAAACCAAACACTGTAATTTAAATTCTCACTTTATTCCTAGTAATTCATCTCCCATGGAATTACAATTCCTTTCCTACGTAATTCCTTCCTTCCAACCAAACGCGCTGTTAGGGGGTGTTTGGTTGAGAGGAAGGAAATGAATTGCAATTCGGTGGGAAAAGAATAAGGTATGAATAATGTAGAAATTCAAATTACATTGTTTGTTAGAGAGGAATAGAATTATCAAGGATGAGAATGAAAAAGTGGTATAAATACTAACATGTCATTGTGTAATAATAATAATAATAATAATAATAATAATAATAATAATAATAATAATAATAATAATAGTAGGCCCTTAGGATTGGGGTTCAGCCTTTTGGAATAATAATAATAATAACAATCAACAATAGTATTTTTGTTATTTTTTTTAATTTTTTCATTTCTACAAGCATTGAATTACAATTCAGGGATAGTTTTTATTGAATTACAATTCAATTACAACTAAATTACATCCAATCAAACGCCTTCTTAAAGCGAGAGAATGATAAAAGATATCCTAAAAGTGAGTCAAAATTTGTTGAGTAAGACATACATACACAAACAAGTACAAATTCTACATTATATTTTTGAATATACCATTAATAAGACATCATCATTATACGCATCTGTAAAAAGGAAGTAATGATTAAAGAAGATGATAAGATGGATGATGGGGAGAATGAATTGAAGACACTCCACTGCACCCATTTTCAATTTTCAACCAGTGAAGAATCTTTTCCAAGATTGCCATGGCAAAAATCCACCTGCAGTTAGTAAGTATATATTGCATATGGAGAACAACGTTAAATAATTTAATCACAACATTAAATATAATTAAGATTATTAATTGATCGGATGGTGTGAGATAGATATGATATGATGTTTGTACCGCAGGTAGGGCATCGGAAATAATCGGTTTCTCTAAGAACAAGGCCGGAGCCACCACAAGTAGTGCATCTCCGCTGTGCCACCTGCAATTATAGTAAAAGAATATTATTGGAAATTTATTTTGTTTTTAATATATAGGTGTAGGCAGGGCAGGGCCGGTGACGTACAATTCTCTTTCCGAACTCGATTCCGGCAACTATGAACGGTGTAACTCCAGCTGCGCATATGCAAAAATCACACTTCCAACTTCAACTTCAATTCGCTCCCAATTAAAATTAAAATTAAAGCTAAACTAAGGCAATTAACTAACAATACTATACATACATACCAATAGTCCCGACGATGATTTGCCAGGTGATCTCCACCGGAGTGGCGGCGGCGTCTGATGTAATAGCTGCAGCAGAAATTACGTCGGTGACGGGGTGGATTTTTGGTGCCAATCTATATGTATTATTATTATTGCGTTTGATGCAGTGGCGGTGATTATTGGCGTTGTAATTTGTGGAGATTGGAGAATATAATGAGTTTGTAGTGGAAGGTGAGATGAAGGGTGGTGGTGTTGGAGTGGATATGGTGGTGGGTGGCAAGACGGAGAGGCGGCGTGCGGGGAGTGAAGCTACAAATTCCATTGTGTTTCTCTTTTCTTTTTTAATTCTGAATTTTTTCCGGCCGGTGTATGATAAGAATATGTGTCTGCAACCACAACCACTGAATACCACTGGAGCTGCCAGTCTACCCACGTCGGCGGTTTTTTTTTTTTTTTTTTTTTTTTTTTGTGGCCAATTTTAACATTAATTGATTAAGTTGTCAGAGGGAATTACTGAGAGTATATGCCATGAAAATAAATGTATAAATGATCTGTTTTTTTATTAAGATATTTGATTTGATATATTTAGTTTATATATCAGGTTATTTAATTTGTAAGTCCTTTGATTTTTATATGTTTTAGTCAGGCTATATAAATGATTAAAACGTGATTAATTATATATGTACACTATATGAAATAATTATATTTGTGTTTAATCAAGTCCTTAATTTGGTTGATAATTTAAGGTGCAAATCGTTTACTAACATGAAAATTTTTCCAATTTTCTGAAATTTTGGATAATAAAAAAATAAAAAACATGTTTATTAGTACAATTTTTCATTTTGAAAACAAAAAGCACTTTCCAGTTTAATAGAAAACTAGAAAACTTTTTAAAAAATTATTTTTAAAATGAAAAACAAAATCATATATCATTTATTTGGCTATATATCACTATAACCACATTCTGACAATTATCTACTTTTATATATATATATATATATATATATATATATATATATATATATATATATATATATATTACTATGATTATTCATTATCGTATTTGCACGTACTCATGATGGTCGAGCTCAGACTCCTTGTGCTCGTGGTGGCCAAGCTCGAGCTCCTTGCACTCGTGGTGGTCGAACTTGGGCTCCTTGTGCTCATAGTGACCGAGATTGGGCTCTTTGCACTCGTGGTGGCCGAGCTCATACTCCTTGTACTTGTGGTGGCTGAGTTTGGTCTCATTTAAGTTTCTCGAGGTGAACTTGGTAAGACATGAGCTTGGATTCTCTGAGCAAAATGAATCCTTCACCATGAGCTCGGTATGTCACGAGCCCGACTTTTCGAAATGAGGCGTGATCTTCGATATGAGATCAACAAATCACGATCTCGACTTCGTGGGGTGGGAAAGGTTCTTCAACGTGTGCTTGGCTTCTAGGATGATGAGAGAAAGATGAGCCCTTCGTCGTGAGCTCAGGAAATCACAAGCATGTCCACTCGTGATAATACCAAGTCCTTCAAATGTGTGCTCGGCTAAAGCAGGACTCGATTAAACTAAGGTTGGCCACCTAACGTCGCACTAGGAGAATTGACATCTACATTAGCTCAGGCTCGGGCTCAAGTTCATTCCTCTTCTTTCATGTCGTGCCGATGGTCGGGGTAAATTGTCCTCCCCATCAACTTGAGCTAGCACTCGTGGCGACCAGGTACCCGCTGTTATGTTCGACCCCGAAGGGGGTGGGGTAAGGGTTTGCTTCCCTTGCACAACCCCATACTATGCCCCCGTGTCAAGTTAAGGGGGCTACACTACTCCTTGGAGCCCCTTAATGAGGTGAGTTAGCAAAGCTATAGCTTGTTGGATTGTGACCACTTCGTCTTGGAGGTCCAAGGGCGGAGGTGGGGCGATTGGGACCGACCCGCCATTGCAGTTGCTGTTGAGTTGGTCCCATGGGTCCCTTAGAGGTCGTTCTCGCTCAGGGTGAGGTGGGTGCTACGAGAGTTACGAGAGTCGAATGAATTGGACTTCTCCATTGCTATGGGAGATTGGTAGGTCAGAAAATAGAGAGCACGCTCGAACTCGTATGTCAAGATCTCAATGAAAGCACCCCTGATCGATTAAATTAACTCGGGTAACCCGAATTAACAAAATTCGATAATTAAAGAATAAATAAATGGATAATGATAAAGACAAAGGTATTGGTCGCGGTGACAAAGCTTATATTAAGACTTGAGTAATGTGATTACAAAGAGAATTTGAGATGTATTAACAGAACAACAATGAACGAATTTATACTAATCCACCCTCTAACTAGGTCCATCAGAATAGGGTGGGTGGTTGGGGACCTATTGATCGAGTCCATGCACCTCTGAAATGCCTACTCACTAGCTACCCCTAGACCACAGAGGTCGAGCCTAGAGCTCGACCTTAGACCCCAAAGGCACTGAGCACTAGGCTCGAGCTTGGGCTTGGTCTTGGACCCCAAGCGCCAGGCACCGGGCTAGGCTCTGAGCATTGAGCTCGGCCCTTGATACCACAAGGCTATGTGAGGTGCCAGACCCGAGTCGGACTGGGTTGCCTCACTTTCTTGCATAGGTCGATTTGTTCTGGACCCGCTCCCATATATCCATCATCTATACATATACAACACATCCCCATAAAACAATGTTCTTCAATTTTTAACCATTCTACAAAGATTTTCTTATATTATATTTGAAGATATGTTTTTTTAAAAAGTTATATTATCCTTCGAAAGCTTCATGTATTAATTACATGGTTAGAAAGATGTTATTACTTCTTCCCCCAAAAAGGTTAAATCACCAATCACAGAGATGGGCCAAAGGCTCCTCACATCCCGGTCTGACAGAGAATTTGGGAGGATGTAAATTACGGTGACTCAATGACTCAATATATAAAACTAAATGCCTGTGCACACAAGGGATTGCACTTTGGGCATAATTTCCACATTACCGCTGTCGAGGCTCGAACATTAATCTATTCTACCAAATATTATCTACTAAATCAGTAAGTTAAGTCCGTGCGGGTAAAAAGATGTTCTTACTTCTTACACGTTTTAGTCAAATAACCTTTTTAAATTTACACAAAAATTATAATTATATTTTCAATGAATAGAACTTTAAATTTAGATTAATGATAGATATAAAATTTCTACATTTAAACTTTTTACCTTACAAAACTAATACTGTTCATATTTTTAATGAATATTTAATGGAAGAATGATAATTATTTAATGTGTAAATATGATTGGAGTAATTTGTAAACATTTTTTTACCTAAATTTGTTCAAATTATACATGGAAGATGATAAACGACAGAAATTAATGGCGGTCGGCCCCGGCGTGACAGTAACAATCCACACCATGCATTCCAGAAAAGAAGAAGAAGATAAGGCAGAGTTGAAACTGCTCAGAAGAATTTTACATTTGAGGACAATAAAACCTCCATTTCTCAACTTCTTTCATATTCTAGGGTTTTAGAGTATATTCTCTGAATCTCTTCCCCCTTTTCGTACTCTCTTCCAAAAGGGAGACCAGCAATGGCGGTTCTTTCTGTCGGAATCGGCCCCTTTAGCCCTTCTCATTTCGACGGAAGACGTGCTGCCGGTAGAGAAAATAGTAGCTTCTCCAGGCTGAACCGGATTGTCGTGGTGTCTTCGCATTCAAATGCCAAAATTGTTAAGCCCAATCGTAAGTCTCGCCACGGCCGTGTGCTTTCGCCTTATGACTCCGACGATGACGGTAGCTTTGTCGACGATGATGACGAGTATGGTTCTGATGTGAGTTTTCGTCCTTTTTCTGTGAACTAATACCTCTTTTCTTTGGTTAAGTATTTCTCTGCATAGATGAAAGGGTGTAAGCTATATCATTGTTTAGTAATATTTCGTGATTCTATCTTCTAAGCGCAAGATGTTTATTCATTTTACGTTTTGTAAAAATTGGATTAAGCTGCGAAATTCTTAACAGGTAATTGCAGTCATATAAGTAAGTTGTTGTTAGTATCGAAGCAGCATTTATCTACTGATTGAAGCCATGAAGGTAGTTAACAAAATGCCACTAAATCGTTCCTAAGTGTGAGGAAATGAGGTAGAAAATTTCAAATGAAAAACATGGTGCTTTTGGTTTTCATAGTTGCTACAAATATTGTCTCTTTTAGAGGGTACTCTGTATTTAACAATTTTATTTCAAAACATCATAACCATGCTTGCAACAGTTGAGTTTGGTCAATGCTTTTAATTTGATCAGGTTTCTGTATGCAGGATGAGTTAGCAGCAATTAAAATTTCTAAAGCTGATAGGCAGCGGTTAAAATCTAAGAAGAACTCTACTGGTTTCATTCAAGGTATGTAGCTTGTTTTTGCAATAATATGATGGAAATCAAGCATCCACTTTACGTTATATGCGTCTTGAACAGGCAATCACAGGCATACAGAGTCTACATGGAATTCAGAACCATTTAAGTCGGGGAACCAAGGAAAGATGGGCATTAAGACTGGTGAAAGAACCACAGAGAAGAGAAAAATTGACACTTTCCATCATGCTACAAGTAGATCAACAGGCTCTAGTTCCTTGCACTCAGACGGCAAAGGAGAGGTATTAACTTTTAACATGGTATGCTATTAGATTTGACTTCAAATGTAATATGAGCAAAGCTTTTATCTTCTTGCATTGTAGGAGGAGGAAGGAAGATGTGTGAAAGAGAGATTTTCTCGTCTATCAGAAGAGCTAGGTTTGGATGAAAGATGTTTTCCACTTTTCAATTATCTCAGTACTTTTGGATTTAAGGACTCACACTTCATCCAGATGTATGAGAGGCACATGCCGTTCCTTCAGATAAATGTGGCATCTGCCCAAGAAAGGCTGGAATATTTGTTGAGCATTGGGGTGAAGCATAAAGACATTAGAAAGATAATCTTGAGGCAGCCTCAAATTCTTGAGTATACAGTGGAGAGCAATCTGAAATATCATGTTGATTTCTTGACCAGTCTGGGTATTCCGGATTCAAAAATTGGGAGGATAGTTACTGCAACTCCATCCCTTTTTTCTTATAGTGTGGAGAATTCACTAAAACCCACAGTGAGGTACTTGCTTGAGGAGGTAGGCATCAAGAAAAATGAGCTCAGCAAAATTTTGCAGTTGAGCCCACAAATTCTAGTGCAGCGAATTGACAGTACATGGACTACTCGGTTCAATTTTCTTACAAAAGAATTGGGTGCACCTAGAGATAGTATAGTGAAAATGGTTACGAAGCATCCTCAACTTCTTCACTATAGCATTGAGGGTGGATTACTTCCTAGGATTAATTTTCTACGAAGTATTGGGATGCGAGATTCAGACGTATTGAAAGTACTGACTAGCATTACACAGGTCTGCTTGCCTCCCAAGCCTGTTTGACATTTATGTTTCCTAGAATGCATATTATTAATGCTCACTGCTCAGGACATCAGGTCATGATGGATACTTTGGGAACACCATTTCTTCAAAAGATAACAAGTTCATAAAGTGATAGAACCTAACATACTTGGGAAAAAGAAAAATGCCCCTGATCCCCTTCTTAGCCGTTCTTCATACATAATTTTGAATACATAGTTTTCAATTTGTCTAGAACTTCCACAGAATATATCTTTTAGATTATAATATTGGTCTTCTCTTCAATTGCAGGTGTTTTCTCTATCGTTGGAGGGGAATCTGAAGCCCAAGTACATGTACCTGGTTAATGAACTTAAAAACGAGGTGCACTCCTTGACCAAATATCCAACATACCTAAGCCTGTCCTTGGACCAGAGAATTCGCCCCCGGCATAGGTTTTTGATTTCACTAAAGAAGGCTCCAAAAGGACCTTTTCCTTTGCGTTCACTGGTCCCAACTGATGAATGCTTTTGTCAGCAGTGGGCAGGGACGACCTTAGATACGTATCTCAATTTTCGACAGAGATTACTGTTAAAGGAATTTGCAAAAAAATATGAGAAGCGATGATGGGTTCAAACTCATTCCTAGTGTCTTCCACATGTGAAAAGGGATCTTTTTAATCCTGCTCTCAAGTGCCTAATTCAAAAATCTTTTCTTCACATACCTGGTAAGCAGAGCCACTAGATTTGCTATGAAATTTCATGAGATTCTGTTTTGTATCATTAAATAGAAAGGGATTGCATATATCACTCACAGTCTCTAATCTTTTCAGGGTCTAGCTAGGCTGTCTTATACAGTTCTTTTGTAGCTAAAGTGGATTTCTGCACATCTCTGGAGATTAATTAATTCAAACGGAACAAACAGATACCAATACTTTAGAATGTAAGCATTCCATTATTCACCTATATGATTAGGTCTATTGCATCCAATGTTATGTGGGTCTCTGCTGAAGATGAATGTTGATTTCATACAGGTACAGACATATATTGCAAGCCAAAATGGCAAATTTTCAAGTGAATTTCTTATGTTGAGAAGGTCTCATTTTAGGAGTTTTGTACTTCTTTTTCTTCTACTTTCTGTATGAAATTTTGACTTTCAATATGGTACATATTGGAATTTATTACCTAATAATTAAGGTATTTATGCTTCTCACCTCTAATATTCATATGTTCCCTTGATATCTCTTCTGAATCAGATGCAAATAAGCCACAGTTGAAATGAAGACCCTCTTGGTATCTACTTGCAAAAATCTTGTTTGAACACCCCCAGCCCAGCCCCCCACCCCCCCAAAAAAAAATACAAATAAAAAATTCAATCTTGTTGCTTGTGCTTCTTTAATAATGTTTGTTTACTTAATCTTACTACCTTCCATTGTCAACTACAATGATTAGTTGACCATAAAAAATGAGGTGTCTTGTATTTGATTTATTGCATTTGGATTTTGGAGTCTGAGAGGATTAATTACTACTGTATGTTAGATATTTCAATTTTTAAGTGAAAAAACCATTGGTTTGGTGCCTGCTGACTTGGCAGTCGGCCATGAGGATTATGTTTGAAAGGATCACCATACCAAAAGAATAATCATTGAGTTGATTGGTTGTCAGGTCTGAGCTGTACAATCTGTTTTAAAATTGATTGATTATTATTTTTAATACTCATTCTTATCCTTAAGACTCCCTTTTTCAATATATTTTAAATTAGTGTTTCCTTAGGTTCAAGAGTTCTTTATTCTAGAACCTACTATTAATTTTGTTTCTCTTGCAAAGGCACCATTTTAAAATGAGAAACTATATATTTGAAATTGTTATGTTGTTTTTATTTTTTGGATTAAAATATTAAAATGAAATTTTGTTTTCCTATTTACTTTAAATAAAAATTTCAAAAATGATCAACAATTTACATATTACGTGTCTTTGACTGATTAAATAAAATGAATTTAGTAACTAAAGAAATGAATTATTTATTAAAAAATTTTCAAATTTATTTACTAAAATTATTTTTTGAAATTAAAAAAATGGAGAATCAATTCCCACTTTTTATAGAATTTCAAGAAGAAAAATACTACTTGAATTTTTAAAGTTCTATTTTCTACTTTTACTCTTACACTTAAAATTTTTATGTTAACATTTTTTCCTTATATACAGAATGAAGATAATTTATCCTCTGGGCACATCCGGAGTAGAACTTTAATCCCTTGCAACAATATAGAGAGAGATATGATATTAGAATGAAGAGAAACTATAATCCAATAAAAATTGCAGTTGTGATTTGCGGAATCCAGTGTGTGAATGGGAGTTGTTCCCGTAATTTGCGGGGCATATCTGTCTGCCACTGCATCTAAATAAATTTGAGTCCACATATTACATATTACATATTACATATACAACATATACATATTATTGTGTTGGACCACAAGACAACAACATAAATAGGTGTAAAGAAAGAAAATAGTTCTCTTTTTTACCTATTTGATTGTCTTTCGCCATTTATAGCTGGTATTTCTGTGGCTCTCCCTAATAGTTAATGGGAGTATTTAGAACATTGAATTTTTTATTTAATAATTAATTAATGCATAAATATTGGGAATCTAAAATAAAATCTGAAGAATTACACAATATTTAATTTTAATTTTAGAGAAGATTTTATTTGTGACTCCATGCCCATGCTAAACAACCCTAAAATTGTTGTCATTGCTATAGTCCAATAGGCAAGGCAATTAATGAATCACAAATTTCCTTTTCCTCTGTGATATGATATGAAAATGTGGCCTCTATTTTAGACCTGACAAATTCTTATCCCCTCATGCACCGTCGCTTTCCCTTATTTTTATTCAACCACTCTACCTACTCATAATCATTAATTAAAAAATATCACCAAATCTAATATTATTCTTATCCAAAATCTAATTTTTGTCATGTCATCTCACATCATAACAAACTTCATAAACAAAACTCTCATCTAAATAATCACTTTTATTATCTCACTCCCTAAATTTAATCACTAATTATCACAAGTTGTAATTTTGATTCTTAATTAATTACAAAAATAGTTATTGTTAAAATAGTGTACTTTGATTCTCCTAAAGTGACTAAACGTATAAAAATTCAGGGACTGATAAATCAGTAACTTAAAATAAGAGATTATTAAAATAATAAAAGATAATAATAAAAGACACAATTAGAATGTCCAATCAATCAAGTCAAGTTAATGAACAAAACTTCAACATGCCAACCACCAATTATTAGTATTGGGCAATTGAGTACAATGAACTAAGCAAAAGAAACAAATGAATGCTGCAGTACATTTGTCTATATGATAAATTGCAGCTGTTTCTACAACAAATGACAAAACACAAAAAAGGCTGCTGCAAATGTAACCAAACAGCACAAACAAAGTCACTGTCCAACGTTTGAACTAATCTCATCTCAAACACAACACACACACACACACATATCTCCAAGTCATTCCAACACAACATCTAGCAGCAAAAAATGCACTACCATTCATGTTAAACAGTGAGTTATTCAGCACCTAAAGATTTTTTCGGTGTTACAGAGACATATATTTCTCTATCTCTGAACCATTGCCATATGTAACCACTACTTTCTTTCATCACTACTGTACATTCTTCTCTAAAGATTTTTTGTTTCGAAAGAAAAACAAAAGACATCCTTCTTTTATGCTGTCTCTAACATACCAAAGAAAAAAAAAACCTTTCTGTTATCATGTTCTTTCCTATGTATTCTTCTCACCCAGGTAAAAGGCGGGAAGATAAGCCTCACATTCTTCTTTAGCCGTATGTACTTGCTTTGCAGGGGGGAAACCTCTAAAACTCGCAAACCGAGAACTTCACAGGGAAAATAGTTCTGTATCTTGTGTCAAACGTAAGATCAGATGGCTGCCTTTTCAACTAGTCTTACCTATCAGACGAACGAACGACTTGTTATGTGTCATTTGGCCTACATAACTGCAGAGATGCTGGTCGGTAACGCAGACGCAAAGGGGCTGTCCGGGAGATTAATTCCTGAATTGCTGTACATTATCATCATCATCTCATCATTAAAATAAAGTATTAAACCGAAGAATTGGTGAGAAAGGAGGTTCCACGGATTTCGTACCTGTCGTGATCATGGTATTTTGTGCCTGAATATATTTGGTTATTATCATCACTTGAGGAGCCGCCGCTTGGACCATCCAACTGGTAGAAATCATCGGCAGATGTGAGCTTGGAATACTCTGCAAGAAACGAATGAAAAATGATAAAAACAATTTAGGAAATGTGGAATTTAATGTCGAATAAAACCAAATCTTATGGCACTACACCTTCAGACATTTTCAGATCGTCCATGGAATTGCCAAAGAAGGAATGATTAGACAACAGAGGCTTTCGTGCTAACTGCAGCTGCGAGAGTTGCCTTATCTCAAGTTCGAGAGCATGTTGTTCCTCGAATCTCCTTAGAAATTTGGAATCCAATCCTATAATCAAATATGAAACACTTACAACTAAACTTATTGGAAAAAAATAATAATTTAATTATGCAAAATGAGAAGCTAAAAACAAACTTGATTGATTCTCAGATTCAAAATCGTTGTGAGAGCCGTAATTCATTGATGGATCAATTTTGTCTTGAAATTTCCTGCAAAAGAGAGCAAGATACATCATAACGCAACGTCTCGAATAGGTAAATAGGTAAATCAGGGCTCGATTCTCAGCATTTGGAGTAAAACCTTTCAATAGGCTTCGACTTTTCTCTATATGGTTTCACAAGAACACGAGCCCCACACACAAAATGCGGGTTTCCCTTGTGCAAAACCGTCTTCACAGTATCAGAACTTGCAAAAGTAACAAAGCCAAACATCCGTTTCTGCTGGCAAGGAATTCTCACATCCTGAACAGGCCCGAAGGCACTATGAACAAAACCGAGAGTATATCAGTTAAAAAAAAAATTACAAGGTTCTGAAATAGGTGGGCAAAGTAACACTTCAGTATGATAATTGTTTTACTTGAAGTAATTGGAGACATCTTCCTCCGTAAAAGTGCTCTCCGCGGGGAAAGTGAGATATATTTGGCGAGAGCCACTGACAATAGGACCGGGATCATTCCTTTCACCCCGGAATTCAATGTACTTGGGCGCATCTTCAGCCAGTATTACAGAATGCTGCCCGTGAGGCCTGTAGTGTCGAATAAATTTACTAAAGTTACAAGTGCACTTACTAAACCAAATAGGTGAGCAATGTAGGAAAATGTCATAAAGGACCTGTCAATCAAACGAATACTGTTCTTCAACCGAGCAAGAAGTTTAGTCAAATTATAGCCAGCTTTACCGTGTCTCTGGCTCTCAGTTAGGTACCCTTCAGCCTGAAGGGTTCTTCCATATTTCTCATAGTACATCATAGGCAGAGACGCGATTGAAACCGGGCTGCCTCTTCTGGATTTCAAGAGCTCTGTTATCTCGAGCTCTAATTTCTCGAGGGACCCGGGGGAGAAAACTTGATCATCGTTACCATTATCGAACGCATTAGAGCCATACATCCCCCTCGGGTAGTTGTCCGGGAAGGGGTGTCCATGTAAATACCTACAGTTACTGCCATGCTTGCAGAACCCTTTGCTGAAATAATGACAGGCCTTGGGCGGAAACTCGAGAACAGCCGGAGAATTCCTGCGCCCCCTCACACTAAACCCAGGCTCCGGGTAAACAAAATCACTCGAGAAATCAAAGGTCCCAGAATTAGGCGATTCCTCAAATGGCCCCAGCTGCTGCTGGGGCTTGTGGGGTCCATAATCATCATGGGGCAAATGCGAAAACTCAGAATTGTAGACCATCTGCTGCTGCTGCTCGGGCACCGGAGGCTCCCAAAACGGAGCCGTCACACGAAATGAAGCCGGAGACGGGAAGGTGCGTGCCAATGGGGGCGCAATCGAGGGTAGCCTAAAGGAAGGGTCTGAAATGGGGACTTGGTTCATAGAAGGCGAAATCGGGGGCGAAAGACATGAGGTTGAGGGCAATTTAAGTGCAGTTTTTGCCTTGTGTATCAGTTCATAGATCAAAGTATCAGGCCCCATAGCCAACCTAATGATTTCCTGGTCAGGGTAGTCCCTCAAGTACATATACCCTATAATCTTCATTGTTACACTTTCTGGTTCCAATTTCAAGATTCTCTCATGCACTTTTTTCACTGCATCAAATTTATCCATTGTACAGAAACCTACAGGATACATACATACATATATACATACATTCAAACCATATCAGAATCCACCAAAAAACACCCTTTTCTTCCCCAACATCACAGAGATCAAAATCAAGGTCTAGATTCATTCAAACAGTGAAAATGGAAAATCTATTAAAAAAAATAAAAAAAAATTACCTATACAAGGGCATAACTAGGCTGATACAAGTCCAAAATGCTGTAAAGAGGAGACTTCATACCAAAATAGAACAAACACACAAGAGAGAAACTGTTTCCCAACACATAATTACCCAAAGAGGACGCCATGAAAACATGGCTAAAAACACAGTCAAAGAGAAGAAACAACAAATACCTTAATCTACTCGAGAAAATTTAACAAAAATCCCAAGAAATCATTTCACCGAGTCTAGAGGAAACAAAACTATACAGAATTACAGAGAAAAAAAACAGCACATGAAAGACTGAGCGAACAAAAAATAATAATAAATAGAAGATTGAGACATACCTATCCACGAAAACCTTTCAGTGTTTTGCAAGAAACCGAACAGTCAAACACCACAACCAAGTAACTGAAACCTTAATTGCTTGCAATCATATGGTTGCTTGCGACCATGAATTTCTCCTTTTCCATTTCCCTCTAAAGAGCCCACTCAACTAACTATACTATATTATATATATTTGTGTATGTATGTATGTATCCTCTACACATTCAAACTTCCGCGTGTGCCATAAAAGAAAGAAAGAAGGGGGGAGAGGAGAAAAAACTGAAAAGTGTAGAATGATGATGAGATGAATATAGAGAAGTAATTATAGGAAGAAATAAAAATGGGAATTTATTAACAAGGAAATTTGAAATTTACAGCTAGCAGTGTTTAGTTAAGATTTTCCTAGATTCACGTAATTGTTGAGGACAACTCGGGTTACCCATAAAAGACAAAACTGCCACTTGAACTATGTTCATATTTTGAGGATTTGACCAAATAAAATCACTAAAAAATTATATTATTAATAAATAAAAGTAAATATGCTTTCGGAAATTACAATGTAAGGAAACTGGAAAACTGTCTGTCATGTACTTGTTACTTGGTCTTTTCAGTTACCATTTGACTTTACTTACACACATATATGTATGTATCTGTGTATAATTTTCAAGATTAGAGATGAAAAACTGTATCCAAACATCATAATTTTTTATTATTATTTTTTTCCTTTTTTGGTGTGTGGTTATGAATTGATTAGAGAACAGTAGAGAAGAATGAAGGTGCACATGATTGCTTCCTCTCAATTGTGTGTTTTTCTTGTTTCATACAATGGGACCCACCTTAAGTAATCATTAGTGTTTACCATTTGTACTTGTTACTTTTGAATAATCATTAATTGTATTTTGTTAATTTTGAATAACCATTAATTGTATGTTGTTAATTTTGAATAATCATTAGCTGTATAATACAAATCATGTGATGAAAATATATATTGTGAAAATAAAAATGATCGGAATTGAGTTATTGTTTGGTTTGTTTTGTGGTGGAGTAGTGTTTTGTTTGGTATCATGTTACATGAAACTGTATCCACTAGTTAGCTGGAGGCTGGAGGTGTGCATTTGGATGGATGGGTCATTTTCTTTTCTTTAAATTGTTGGAAAGTAGAGATATTTGGGAGGACCAGTTTGATCCCAGATCACTGACAGGACCACACTCAATTTATCCAGTAAAATTTAAATAATTAACAAAAAAAAAAAAAAAAAAAGAAGTCCAAGGGCAATAGTGGAAAGGGAGATGAATAAGTTGAACGTTTTGAGCGGCAACATGATAGGGAAAACTGGGATTTTATTTAACTGACTGAATACATTTTGTGGGAAAGTTTTTTTTTTTTTTTTTTTTTTTTTTTAAATACAGTTGAGAAAAGAAGGGATAGTTTGAGTTGATCTAGTAATGTGGCAACTCTTTCCCTACTCTTTCTCTCCTCTTTGACTCTCTTTATTTCCTTCTTTCTGGTTTTGACTCTCTACTCTCATGCCCCAATAACATAACTGCCCCAACTCATCAGGCCCCGCTACATCTCTTCTCCATCCCACATTCTTCAATAATTATTATTATTATTATTATCATTTTGGTGGCTAGATAAAGTGAATAATGCTTCTTTTAATTCAATTTAACAGAGATCCTACTTATATAATTTGACTTTTATATAACTGAAATGTTAATTATTTTTTTCCAGTTGCAGACTAGATTGACCCATTATTAGGTACCTGGGATTTACCCCTTTTATCAGAATTATTATTATTATTATTCCTGCCCTCTGATATTGTGGGGCTTTAAGTATTGGTCTTAATTGTGGAATTAAGTTAAAGGTCTTCATTCCCAAGTGGAAGATCTTTGTCTAGAGAGCTAACCACTACAAATTTATACTAAAGAATGAAGAGTGTAACATTAACATGCCCAGATGAGAGCACAATATATGAAGACAGCTTAGCTTGCATGCATTAGTATGTGGACTGCCCATTGCAAGGAATGGTACGGTGTTGATTTTAGCAGCTGCGCTGGTTAGTTGTGGTGGCCGGAATTTGGCGAGCAAGAAACGAATGAAGCAGTATGGCCGGGAAGCCAAAGTTACGTTGCTCGATCATATCGATCTCCCCCGCGGCCCGCGCTTGGAGCGAGGTCGATCGGCGTCTCTCAATTATTGTATTATATATATATATATATTAAAGTTTCAAATCAAACAATCGAATTAAGTCCCAAACAATTTTAATTTATGATTAAAAATGACACATTTTTAATGATTGATGATCAAATAAGATTGGGTTTGATTAAATGATCAAAAGTTTATAGTATAATAATATAACTAGTAATTCATCCGCGCGATGCACGGAAAAAAATTATGTTATTATAAATATAAATAAAAAAATAGAAAAAATAAAAATATTTTAAATTGTTTAATATAATAATATTTTCGAGCTTCCATTGGTTAAGTATTTATTATTTTTATAGAATACAAATGGTCTTGGACTTATAAAATGACATTTGAGTTTATGGAATGCCATGTGCATAAAGAATATATTATATAATCATATAAAAAAATGTGTTCAATTAGAGTTTAAATTTACTCATACAAATTTCAAATTTTGTATGAGTAAATTTAAACTCTAATTGAACACATTTTTTTATATGATTATATAATATATTCTTTATGCACATGGCATTCCATAAACTCAAATGTCATTTTATAAGTCCAAGACCATTTTTGGAGATAATTCAAATGTATTTTTTTTTTCTTTTAAAAGTCCTAAGTTTAGACATCCAGAAAAACATTAAAGACCCATACGATATATACATTATATATATATTTAAATTTTTATTTATGGCTTAAATGATTTTTTTTATTATGAAGTCCAATAATGTTGGTAATTAATTGTAACATTAATTATTTCCCAACCATATAGCTTTATTATATGTAATGTATATATATATATATATATATATATATATATATATATATATATATAATTTGACTTTTAACAGAGATCCTACTTATATAATTTGACTTTTATATAACTGAAAGTATATGTTCTTCATTCGTGTCCCACGGCAGAGTTCAACCAGGGAAAGGATAGTATAGTAAAGGTTGGGAATTTTTTTAAAAAAAATGTTTCAAGTTGTTTTCATAATTAAAAAGAAAGTTATGGGATGTATTTTCTAAAAAGAAATGCATTTAAGGGTTTAATTGAAAATTTTATATATATATATATATATATATATATATATATATATATATATATATATATATAGCGTTAATTTTATTTTTGGTCTTAAATTTATAAGTGACACTTCACTTTTAATCTTTTTTAATCATAACATATACATTTGGTCCTATAATTATTATGACATGACCATTTTGGTCATCCATCAACAAAATCGTTAAAATATCGTTAAATGCAAATACATTTCGATCATTTTTATATAAAGTGAGTTGATCTAGCTATATTTTCATGTTTGTTTTTTTTGAAAAAAATCATAATTGATGACCGAAATATTTTTGTATTTAATCACATTAAAACTGTTTTGTTGATAGATGACAAAAAATGATCATGTCGCAATAATACTAGGACCAACTATAGATGTTCTGATAAAAATTAAACGGACTAAAAATAGACTAATACCTATAAATCTAGGACCAAAAATAAAATTAACTCTTTTAGGTACAACAGAAGATAATTAAGGGTCCATTTGAATGCTTACAAAATGACTTTCGAAAGTTATTTTTGAATTTTTCAGTGTTTGATTATGAATGAAAAATACTCATTCTATTCAAAGAAAAAAATAATTCATTTTAGAGGAAAATGTCTTCCTAGATATTTACTTAGAATGCATTTGTTGGATTCCTATTTCCCACTCACCTTTCTCTTTCTGAATAGTGTCAAATGTGCAAGTTAGTCTACTATATATCTGGTTATTGTTTAAATTTGATTTGATTGGACTAATCCGGTTAAATTATAATTGGATCAAATAATAAAAATCTTGACTCATCCCGACCTATAACTCAAAATATTAAAAAAAAAAACATTTTAAATTTTTTTCTTATTTTTTTTAGTTTAGATTTATTACATTTATTAATAACTTATTAAAATATAGATTGGATTGGTCATACCAAACAATAAAAATCTTAACCTAACCCGCAACACAAAAATTTAACTTTTTTTCTTCAATTTTTTTTAGTTCAGAGAATATTTATCAAGGTCTGATTAAATTAATATGAAACGGGTTTGGTCAATCTAAACAATAAAAGTTTTGACATTACATGCCTACATCCCCCAAAAAAAAGTAAATTTGTTTTCTTCAATTTTATTTTATTCCAAAATTATTATGTTTATCAATGTATTTATTTTTATTATAATAAATTACAAATTAAAAATTATTATATTATAACTATTGTTAATCTTTATAACTATTATAATTTTAATTTATAATTATATTTTAATATAAACAATAATTATTATTATCATTAAATCAATTAATGTTTTATAAGAAATAATTTTGTAATGAATTTATGTTCATGATTTTTAAAATAAACCAAACAAGAAAAATTACGCGAGCAGAATCACAATTCGTCCTTCATTACTTTGGTTTTAAGAGAACGGATGAGAGGATGTCTAATGATGGATATATATAATAGTATTTTCATAAGCTGTTGAGATATACGATTTTTGACTAAGCTAAAGTAGAGTTTACGAAAGAATTTTTTACTACGTATATACCATAAATTTCAAGTTACTCCCTTAGAGAATTTTTCATAAAAGTAACCTGAGAAATTTTACATTTTCTTATATTTCAAAAGTTCTTGTTTGATTACCCTTGTTACTTAGTAATGCAAATCGAAAACTTTTAGGATAGTGTTTTTCACATGCTTGAATAGGGAATACAGTAATGGAGTGTTTCCTTTTCTTTTTTTTTTTTTTGAAATAAAAGAGCTAATTTATTATTCATACGATGAAAAGTTTACAATAAGATTGATGGAATGATAAAACATTCTTACAATCAGACATTGAAACAAATTTCCAATGCTACACGAAACTTGAATCTCTGCCTGTTTTTCAAGATTGAAGCTGAATTCATTTAGAGAACCTAAAGCTTCTTTGATATTGTTAATGATCTTGCTACCCAAGTCTGACTCTATTGCGGCTCTTCTGTTCATAGACAATATCTCCATTAATCTGAACTGCATATCAAGGTTCAGATCTTCTTCGATGCTCGGGACGAAGCAAACATACTCCATTATTAGATAAATGGTTTCACCTTATGAAAAAAGAACTCGCCAAATAAACTAGAGGAAAACTCGCTAAAGACACGAGAGGAAATAACTCGCAAACGAAACGAGAGGGAATAACTTTAACAGAACCAACATATGAAAACCAAATCCAAAACAAGCCAAAACAAATCCTAAACACCAAACCACTCACTAGTGTGTGTGTGTGAAATTTATTGAACCGCTGAAAAAAGGTAAAGAAGCTTGGATCTGGAGTTGGAAATAGCGAGGGACGGTGGTGAAGGAGGAAGAAACGTTGGTGAGGGGCTGGAGGAGATGAAGGCGATGGAAAAGAGGCGGGAAGAGGTGCCGGCAGTGGATGAGAGGCCGAAAGACAGGCGGTTGATAGACGGTCAGAGTAGGGGAAGAAACGAGAAGAGGCTGGCGCCGCCTCAGCAAAACGAGCGGAGGCGGCGACCGATCAATGGAGGATGAGGGAAAACCCTTGCAAAGAGAATATTAGGTTGAGTTTTTTTTTTTCTTATACTTTCACAAATAATCGTGTTTTACCTCAATGGAGTGTTTCCTTGTTTGTACTGAGTCTTAAGTTCCTTATACGAGACCCAGATTCCTAAAAAGTCATACAATGGCATATGCCGCACTGACCGCACGGAAAGACTTGTTCTCACCGGAACCAAAATCTATATATATATATATATATATATATATATATATATATATATATATATATAAACATTGATTTTGTATAATGTGTTGTTTTCTTGGTACCTAGCTAGAAGCTACATGTGTTGGAATTGTGGTTTTGTGTAGCCTAAACCGAAGACCACAAGGAAGGAAGGAAGGAAGGAAGATATAGAAAGCAAGTGCAACTGCCAACTGCAAGCTGCATCCATTCAATTTCCATGGCAGCTTCAACAAATTCTTGAGAGGAACCCAACTTATATTCTTTCTTTATGACCCATCAACATCGTTTCATATTTTTGCCAAGATTTCCACCGTCAAATACAGTGACTAATTCCCTTTGCTAAATTATAGACACCTCTATTGGGTAGAACAACTGACCTAGAGACTGAGGTTACTTCATACTCAAAGCCAAGAATCAAACTCTTAACCAATGCTTACTTGGTTAATAACATCTCCATCTCTTTCTAAACAGGGCAACTGCAACTAATTTCACTTTCACCACTATCTTTCCTTTTCAACTTTTTATCCTCTTCCTAACGCAAATGCACCTTAAAGCCCTTTCCCGTTCATGTACCCATCAATCAATCCCAACACCAGCAAATGCCTCTTCATCTTGGACACAATATAACAGCTTCAACACAGTTCTCAAATTTACAATCTTTTCAAGGACATTATTATATTCATATGACCATTGCATCATTCCATAGGAAGAGCTCAGAGTAATTCCCCCATTCTCATTCCTCCTATTGCACTTTTGCAGAAGCACTTCAGGCACTTGCAGCAGCAGCAAGCAAAGGAGATGAGAGGCAACAACACTGAGTTTTACAGATGTTGATACTTCTCTGCATCTGTGAACAATGCTACATTTCCCTCCCTTTGTTATTTCATTAAGGATTTTGCCCGGATAATTTAGTATTATTAGATAGTTGTAACAAGTAGACCATTCATTCAACGTTATGAAGGTCATGACTGTTTTTGTGTTCAGATTTTACAAAATTGTTGGATAGGCAATTGCCGTTATCTGTTTTCCCATGAAAGCTGACCTCATTGTTTGATTCGTCTTGCTTGTTCCATTTTGCGATAATTTTTGGGGCCCAGTGTCTCACACCTTTGGTCTCTAGTTCTGCATCATCGTGGTTGATCCGTTCAAATCGAACCGCACTCACTTTTCTCGCATTTCCTGCTAATATCTGCACCGTACAAAAGCATTATCAAGCTACCAACTACCCTGCTAATTAAACATTCTAAAAAGTCCTACAACCTTTATCAAACAATACATAGAAAGAAAAGCTACTTTTTTGGCAATGAAATACCATCCAACATTATTTATTAGTGTGGTAGTTAAATATGATATAGCTAGTTAACTGGACATTGGAATTCGGACCTTTTCTAGCAAAGCAATCAAACCTAAGGCTTGCTTCACACTAATGATGATAAAGTAGTACTCATAAATATTGAGTCAAGGTGGACAATAAAGAAGGAAGCAGAAAGTGGAAAAAGAACAGTTATGAAATGAGAAAGTAAACATTACTTGTGAGAGGACCCAAAAGAAGGGAGACGAAACATTACCTCAAGCTTATAAATTTGATTCTTTTCATTTTTATCCCCTTGATCAGATTCCTTTCCAGAATAGTCATTGTGTTCTTCTTGATTTGACTTTTCAAGTATCACTTTTATGCTCTCACCCGTCCTAGGTATGTAACCAAATGCTTCACAAACAAAACCAGAAACTGTTTCGTATTGATGATCCTGAATAGAAATTAAAAGAATAAAGGTCAGTGAAGGAGGAAATCACAAAGGATCTTAATGGGAAAGAAGAGAATTGAAATTTTCATAGCAAATCAATCATTGCGGAAGATAACAATTTACCTCGGGCATTTTAATCTCGAGTTCATCAGATAGCTGATCAATGGATGTATTAGCATCCACATCAAAGATTCCCTCAGCCCTGAGAACAATGTAGCCAGTTTTCTTCTGGATCTCTTCCTGCCATGGTATCAAATACTGTGAGAACTCTTTCCTTTAACTTATAAATCACAGGTATGCTGATTAAAGAAGTTACAAGTAGTGGCATCAATGATGAATTGAAGCATATCAGAAATCATTAAAGTGGTGATGGTCTAGTGATAAATTGAAGTACAGATTCATCTGAAACCAGTGAGAGTATAATAATCACTTGAATTGCAAAGAAACAAATTTTTCGTATGAGCCTTACTTTGGAATCATTTTCATCAAAGATTTCACCAACAATTTCCTCAACCACATCTTCAAGGGTTACAATCTGATTCAAAGGAAAGACAATTGAAGAGAAACATGGCAGAATAGATGAGTATAAAATACAGATATAGGCAATTAGGCATACTGGATATGGTGGCTTGGATAAACAAAACTACTGGTAGAACTTTATTTCAAGATGAGAAAGAATACATACTCCAATAGTTCCTCCATATTCATTAAGAACAACAGCCATGTGTACTTTCCTAATGCGGAATTCTCTGAGGAGATTCCAAACTGACATTGAATCTGCAACATTGCAATGCTTTCTTATCTTATTGGCATCATATCAGCTACCAAACAGTGGGAAAAAAATAAATGGAGCAAAAGTCAAGTTCTATAAGCAATTAAGCATGAATTGGAAGCACTACAAAGATTTGGAGATAGGTCTGTAACAAGATCCCTGCACTGATTATGGAAGTATCAATCTTAGGCAGACATATAAGCCCAGCTCTAAAGGGCTTCAGAAGTATTGTCTTTACTCTTTAGGATTATGGATGGATATGACCAGAGTAAATATCAGTCACTCAAACTCCCAAAAGATATCTGTAATTATCTTAAGACTGGTGATCTATATATTCAATATAGCCCCTTTTTAAAGAATATATGACGATAATAAAGCTTATACAAGGACTACAAAAGAAATCATCTCGACCTAACTTTCTGCAATCATAGAGCTTCAAATCTTACTCCACAATGCATTCCGCAACTTACTCGTGACAACTACATATTTTAAGTAATCCCCTCCCACTATCAATGGCATTCTTATCCTCCTTTCTTAATGTACACAATTAGGTGAGAAAGGAAATAAAACAGAGTACATATCATGTGAAACTCAGATCTGAAGCATAATTAGGAATAAAAATTTTATTTTTAATTAATAATTCAAAATTAAATTAAATTGAAATTACCAGGTACAAAGTATGCAGGTTTGTGAGCTATATCCCCCACCATAGAACTTTCCAGTAGTTCCCCCTTCAAAAATCAAACAAAATATAATTCTGTATATTATGAGATTGGTGTACAACTAGAGAACAGCAACAATTAAGAACATGAAGTGCTAGAAATAGTAGGTGACCTTTTGCACATAATCCAGAAGATCCATTGCATATGCAATGCCAACAATATTATCTATACGCTGCTCAAAAACAGGCACCCTACAAGAGTATACTTTATAAGAAACTTGAAAAGGAAATAGCTTCTAAATTCACGAATGGAAAGTGTATTATACCTAGAGTATTGATGAGTCACCCACAAATTCTGGAAATCAACCAGTGTAGCACTGGCATCTATTGCCACAACATCAACAAGCGGTGTCATAACCTCTCGAACATGTGTATCTTTGATCTCTAACACATTTTCAATCATATCCTGCAAGAGGGAACACACATCAGACCCAGATTTTCTTTAGAACATACACAAATCCTTTACAAGGTGTTTGGTTGCAATGAGGAAATTAGGGGAGAACTGAATTGCAATTCCACGGGGGAGGAATAAACTAGAATTTCATTCTGGATGGTAGTAAATGAAGTAAAAAAGAACTTGCATCTATGTATGATAGTTTGAAGTTCCTGTTTGTTAGAAGTTCTGCGAACCGAGCCGCCCATGTAATGGCGAGAGAAGCTCGTTCTATGTCAGGCTGTTTGGAGTGGTTGTCTTCTCCCGGTTTCCTTGATCATGTACTGTTCTTTGATAATGATAATTAATGATGTTTCGTGTTTTGTTTTAAAAAAAAAAAAAAATTAATATAGAAAGTCATTTCATTGTTTGGTTGGTGGGAATAGGATTACTAAATAATCCTATTCTAGTGTTTGGTTTACATGCGAACAGAAAGAGAATATATAAGTAGTATAAAGGCCAAATTGTCCATGCATTATCATAATAGTATAATAAATTAAAATGAAATACATTCTATTATAATAAATTAAAATTTTAAATTAATTACATTTACAATATTATAATTATAATATAGTAATCTATAATTATAATATAATAAATCATAAAGTATAATAAGGAAAATTTATCATCTTCGTCCATAAGTTTTTGGGTAACTGTTACTTCATCCCAATTTTGGTTGTGCTTCTATTTTGTCCTTAAGTTTTTATTTAGGTTGTTCTTTCCATCCCTAATTCTTGGGAAATACCTTCTATCATGATTCTTCTCACTCCAAAACATTTTAATTGGTTGCAACTCTCTACATATGCATTGTGAAACTTTAATCTAAAAACTTGAGAACAAAGCAATTGAATTTGAGGACAAATTAGATGAATTCCTCAACATTTTACACTCTTAAATGTTAGGGAATTCAATTGATTTATCCTCAAATTTTTAAAATAAAGATTCACAATACAAATTTGGAGAGTCACAACCAGTTAAAATATCTTGGAGTAAAAAAGAATCTTTGTAAAATGTATTGCCCACAGAACTAGGGATAAAAAGAGTAACCTAGATAAAAGCTTAAGAACTTAATACAAGCACATGCAAGAACTAAGGACAAAAATAACAATTACCTAAGAACTTAAAGACAAAAATTGCAACTTCTCCATTATAATAATCAATTTATTATATTATACACAAGGTTCAAAAAAAAGCTAGTTTGGGTATCAAGGCGTTTTGTATTGGAAGATAGGGCATAAGCCTCAAAACATACCCTAAAAATGATCAATATATTAATTTTTTTAGTTATTTTATTTAATGGAACACCAAATTAAATCACATTGAATCATCATTATTAAAAAAAATTAATATATTAAATCAAATAGTTAGTATAAAATTTAAAATATAAGATTATATATATATATATATATATATATATATATATATATATATATATAATGTTATTATTAATTATCAATTATGTAATTAATACTTGAGACAGTTGTAGAGTTCTAAAAGTCTATCTCTTAGTTTCCCGGGATTCTAGAGAGTCTGTAATTAATATCTCCTTGTTTCTTAGTCTTACAAAGTACCTCAGAGTCTGTCTCCCTCTCACTCTCTATCCCAAACAATCATAGTAGGAAAAAATTAACAAAGGAACTATCGAAGAAGAGGAAAAAAAAAAAAACCTTAAACAAGAAGAAGACTCAAAGAAGTTGAAACACTGCTGCTAGAGAAGTTAGAAGTTACTTTGACTTCTCTAGCAACAGGGCAGTTCAGTTGAGTCATCGTAAGCTAGAGTCCAGAGGAGGTGAGTTCCACTCACCTTTTTTTAATTTAAACCCTAGGCATTTTTTACTGGGTGTGTTGATAGAAAGCACACTTCGCTCTCGCACCACCTTAGGCTGAGCATGCCTCAGAAACACCTTTTTAAACCTTGATTATACAAAATTCCAATTCAAAAATTTATTACCAAGATTATTAGAATTGGGAAGGCTATTCTTGTCAGGCAACCTCAATCTTTCTTCCCAAGAGTCACAAAATTAAAAATCCTGAGGGAGGGGGGGGGGGGGGGGGGGGGAGGGGAGAGTTGGGAGTTCCAACTCCTCAAACCAAACATGTTGTTAGGGTTTTCCATCAGGAAGGATGAGACAAGGAAACCGGAATACTCTCTTGTTTTTGGGTTCATGTTTTTTTGCCCAAGGCCTTGTGGTCGAATGGCACTAGCCTAAGACTTTAAGTTAGGATGTCAAGGTTCAAACCCCAACCCCCTCAAATGAACCCAAAAAAAAAAAGTTCATTTTGTTTTTGGGTGGAGAAAAGAGGGTGAGGTTGTACTGCATGATTATCTATCTTGCCTAACTAACCTTTGCAAGTATTCTAGTAATAACTTATTCTTCTAGAAGCCACTCAATACGATTATGAATATTGCATGTAGCGTAAGGATATGCACAAAACATGAGAACATGCAACACAAATTAGCAAAAATGTTAATTTAATGCCTTCAAAAATTACTCAGGAAATGCTAGTGCAGAGGTAGTTCTCGGTAGGTTAATCTTTGTTAGTTTAGTGGTAGTTTTGAGTGGTTATTGGTTACATCTGTGTTACATTATATATCTCTTGTAGATTATTCTAGATGAACTATATTACATCATATAGCATATTTTACAGTTTCTCTATGGTATCAAGAGCATCTTTGTTAACTATTGAAAAAAAAAAAATTGCAGCTGTTTTCTGCAATTCTTTCAGTTTCCGGTGATCTACAATATTTCGGCAATGTCCTACGTCTTCAATCTTTTCTTTTCCCTCTCTATGGCTGAAAATTCATCCATCACTCAAGCTGATTTTTTTCATCCTTCAAATGTGGATTCCTCTGCAATCACTTCTTCAGTTTTGCTTCAGCCACAGACTTCTGTTTCCATGCAACAGAAGCTTGGTTCTGCAATGCAATTTCTTCATCGAAACTTCTTTTCCATCTGCAATTCCACTTTTTGTTTTGGTCTTTTCCTGATGGTTATGAAATCTACCTCGGGCTTATCAATTCTACTACAGTTTTGTCTTCACTCTTCAGCTTCAGATTATCCTCTGGCTTCAACTACTCCCTTTTCAGTGCATATCAAGGTTTCAGTTCCAATGTTTCTTTTAGATAGCCCTTATAAGCAACAGTATTTCTCCTGACTTCCTCTTCAATCTTTATTATCTGCTACATCTTTGCCCTTCCCCTCCAACAATGTTTATATCTCTTTTCTTTTCCCAAAAAAAAACAGACAACTAATTAGTTTGGCAAGCAGTTTCTTCTACCCCTCACTTCTTCTATTGGCTTTGGTTTCTCTCATGGCAACTATCTGGTTTCTCATGTAACTTTTGATGCAGCTTCTCCTGGAGCTTTTTCTTCTTTGGTTTCCATTCAACCACTTCATGGATTAAGATGCTACATCACAGTCATTGCCCTGCTATTGCCCAGCTAAGACTGAGGGGGGTATATTAGTGTAGTGGCAGTTCTAGGTAGTTACATCTATGTTAGTGTAGTCAGTAGCGGTAGTCATATCCCTAGTAACTTCTATTGTAGATGAACTGTAATGCATCATAGCATATTTTACAGTTCCTAATGGAGGTTATAACCGCAGTCTTTTTCTAATTTGACTATTTGAGTTTCATACAGTTAATTACATTACTCTTCAGCAAGAAACGAAAGCACAAATAAACAAAGACTAGTGAATAAGGTTCATCCTAACTTAAATAAATATTGTATATTTTTATGCATCAAAGGAAATGCTGCAGTCAGTACAAGGTCAAAACCATTTGCTATTTTGGATAGGTTCAATTCATGCACTAGCAACCAGTGGATCATGTAGTAACCAGTTATGGTGCTGTTAGCATCCAAAATGTAGCTTCTATGCTTCATATTCATTTTCAAACAATGGAAGCTTGCACTATAAAACCATGAAACAAACTGTATTACCTGTTCTTCCTCCTCAATTGCACCACTTAACTCTGCTCCACGAAGCATCAATTTTAATTCGTCTTCAGTGACATATGGTTCACTGGAGTATGAAATGTTACAAAATAAATAAATAAATAAGAAAGTAAGAGGAAAAACAAAAACATAACTAAGTGCTCATGAGAGAGTAAAATTTATCTACACTCAATAAATTCACAGGGAAAACAAGAAAGGAAACAGAATTGGTAGGTTCTTTCAGGAATTCCTTGATTTTTATCAAATGTAATATTCTGAGCCAGAATATTTTCAAAACAATCCTCCTCTTTTTTTATGTTTTTGTCTGTGCACTTCCATTGATATGCTGGTTAATAAAGACAAATAATACTTCATTTCACCCCAGAAATATATTCAGTGCATCCTCCACAACTTGTAAATGTGTAAAAACAATGTATGAGGTGCATATGTTTGCAAACTCCATACAATTTTTAGTTTAGTATTTAAATGATAGATAGTTTGCCCATATAAAGAAACTTTTTACACCGAACATACATGTTTTAGAGGATTCAGACAGATGATGGGTACATGTAAATCAAATCTAAATAGAGCAGTTGAGTATTCATCTCAACTAAACCTTAACTCCAACCTAGTTGGGATTGGTAATATGGATTCTATCAGTCTATTCAGCTGTTCCCAGTGCCAGTTTGGGTATGCATATGCAGGGACTTGAACCCAGGTCTAATGCTTGGAAGGCAATTATCTTAGTTGTTGGACCATAAACAGAATAGTAAAGAATGCATGAAAAAATATACATGGCGTACAGAAAGTATCAAACTTTCATTTCCGATTGGCACACCTTCTTCCTTTCAAGCCAAGAAGTTTTAGCATCCCCATTGAGAGGTATGTGACAACTCTTCCCACAGGATACAGTATCAGTGAAAGCCATGCCACTGGCCTGACCTAAAGGCATTTTCAAGTCAGGCATTATCATCAAACATATCTGACCAATACTTTAGCTGGAAAACAAAGTCAGTCACTTCAGGGTGAAGGTCACATATGAACTTACCACAACCCTAGCAACCTCTGTGGCATTGTGAACAGCTATGCTTTTTGGAGTGATTTCAGTCAGAAGCAAAACTGCAACCTGATAGAGGAAAAGATTCCAGACTTGCAACCATAAAACTACCAAATGAGATATTCAACTGAGAAAAATGACGTACAGTCATGACTCCTGTTGCTGCACTGACACCAGCTTCACCAAAAGCTGCTGTTGCAGCCTCAGTAACTAATGCTGTAGCTCCAATATTCACAACTCTGTTTAAATAAATGAATTTCAATATGAGAAAACATTCTTTTTTGAAGTGGTGAAAGCAGAAAAATATATGGACAAGCTTCAGAAAGGGCAGTACGTTGTGCCTATAAGTATAGTTGTAAGAAATCGAGTAACATCACTCCTCAACATTTTAAAGACTCCATTTTCAGACTCTTTCTCGGCTAACTCCCTCACCTGATATGAAAAGAAGAAAAGATCAAAAGATAGCTGCATCAACTAATTATAGAAATGAATTAATATAAGAGCAAGAGATAAGCCTTACAGAGAGCCAAAAAAATGGACTAAGACACAATTCATATATCTAGTGCAGAAATCACACTATCTCACAATAAGGTAACAATAAAGAAGAAGCAACAGAAAAGCTTTAATTTTTACCAGAAATATATAAAATAACAAAGCATGTATGAGTGTGTGTGTGTGTGTAGCAATCCCACAAGTTATTTTCTAATCAATGGCAGCTCAAGATTCATATACTCCGAGATTTCAATACAGCAATAAGAAAGACATGAAATCAATTCCAAATTGCCAAAAAAAAAAAAAAGAGGTTGAATTAGCTACCTTCCATGGCCAAAGCGTAGTGATTGAAGTCTCAGCCATGGAGAAAAATGCCGAAAGCCCGAGAAGCAATGCCAACACCAAACCTTGCTCTTTAAAAACTCTAAGAACCGGCAAAACCTTTGGCCAAAAATTTCTCAAGGCCACAAGAGTTTGGTCCAAAGCCCCGTAGCGCGCACTGACAACCTCTTCAATAGCAAGCACTCTCCGACAGCCAAACACAAAAACCCCACAAACTAAAGCTACCAAAATCAAACCCCTCTTCAACAAAACCTCCACGAGCCCCACATTCACACTCGTTACGCCATCTTCAACATTTCGGCAAGCACAACCGCGACTTACCGATAGCGGGCTCAAACCGAGTCGACTCGGATGGAGCTCGGAGTTGAAGAAAATTCTAGAACCGTACGGTACGGAGTAACCCCCTCTGCCGGCGGATTTTGCAGCGCAGCACAGACTCCTGGCAGAGATACCGGCGGAAATCCCGAACCGACGGCTGCGAAGAACTCTGAATGCGGATCGATTCAAGAGATAGGGCTCAAGAGCCGCTACTGCTTCCATGTGGATTCGCAGAAACTATGCGTGAAATTAGAAAAACAAGTGGAAATTCAATCCAAAATTCCAAATAATATACGAGTAGATAGAGCGGGAAGGGTAGAGATTAGATCTTCTTGCGGAGCTTGAAGAGATGGAAACGTGCAGACGAAGAGCTCATCCTGCTCGGCCTCTACTGCGAGCTGCGTGGACGACTCAATTTCTTTGCTCGTGTGCTTCTGCCAAAAGCACAGGTTTCAACTTGCAGGTGTGAAATGACCGGAGTATCCCCCGCTTCTCTGTCTCTTTCTCTTCTTGACGTCGGGCTACATCTGACCTTCCACGCCTCTACCTAACCCTCTCCATCTTCTAGCAGTCGTTAAAGTAATACCCTTTTTTACGAATATGATTCTCGCAACAGTACAAACGAAATCATAATTTATCTTGTTTTAGTCTAAAGATGCCATCAGGCACTGGAATTTGTCTGGATATTTGGAAAATGAAATAAATAAAACATGTTTATTTGTACCATTTTAAAGAAAATTAAAAATTATTTTTGTTACTGAGAAAATAGTTATGATCAGATACTACATTGTAATAGAGTCAATAGCATTAAAAAAAAAAGTATTAAACCATTCAAAAATATATGTCGTAATAGTGTTTCGTTGGAGTTCACACCTTAACTACATCTACATCGACCTATTCACAGGCTAACACGTTATACTAGGACTCTCTCCCTAATTCTGTTGGATTCTTATGCAATAATCAATCATCAATTTGTTGCTTTAAAAAAAAAAAAGTAATATCAAGAGGAGTTTGGTTGTTAGGCTAGTTTTATTTTCTCCAACACAAAACATATACAGAGTATAATTTTCAACAAAAATAAAATAAAATCTTCTTTTACATATCTATATTCATGTGTAAAACCAAGATTGTCCACTACCATAGTTCTTTTCACAATTGGGCATAACTACACTGGAAATATGATTTGCAGGAAGCAAATATGTTTATTGCACCCTACATTATTTGACTTTGTTACACAATCCAAAGCTGAAAGCCTGAAACATTAACCAAACCTCCTACAATCTGATTGATGAATTCACGACAATTTTTCCAAACCAGAACTTGACCTCATGGTATATTCACCCACGAGCTTTGCGAATAACGACGATTTGTTATCCAGCAGATTTTCTGGAGTGTCATTTTCAGCAACAACCCCTGCATCAGAGAAAAAAAATGGTGTGAATTATCTACAGGTTTCATCGGAATCTGTCGTTCAAAGTGGAACACACAGTAGTACTAACCATTATCTAGGAGCAGAACCATGTCACTGTCTAGCACCGAGGTTATCCTATGTGCAATTGTTATGACAGTGGAATCTGAGAAGTGTTGCCTCAGAGTTTGCTGGATCAGATTGTCTGTCATGGTGTCCACAGACGCTGTAGCCTCGTCGAGAACCAGAATCTTGCTCTTCTTCAACAGCACTCGCCCGAGACACACCAGTTGCCTCTGACCCATGCTCCAATTCTCGCCATTTTCAGTAACTGTTTATGGAAATGTTCGGTTTCAGGACTGTCAATAAGAAAGTGTACAGATAGATAGCTATGAGGAATGACAAAAAACCTGCAGAATCAAGCCCAGCTTCCTTCTTACGAACTTCGCCTCCCAGCTGACACTTATCGAGAGCCTAAAGAGAAACACCATCCATCGATCAACTTACAAACGTTACGAACTAAAAAGAAGAAACAGAAATATGAAATGCCTACCTCCCAAATCTGTTCATCTGTATACTCTTCAAGTGGATCTAGATTTCCACGAATTGTCCCCTCAAACATGGTTGGATCTTGGGGAATTATGCTCAACCTAGCCCGCAAATCATGCAGTCCAATTGACGATATATTGATACCATCGATAAGAATTTGTCCGTCTGCTGGTTCAACAATGCGAAAGAGGGTCTGTATAAGTGTTGATTTACCACTGCCAGTCCTCCCAACTACTCCACTTTTCTTTCCTCCCAAAAACGTGCACGTGATGCCTCGTAAAACAAGGGGCAGCTGTGGAGCATATCGTACCTTTCAACCCATCCATAATCGTTAGAAAGAATACAAATACATGGAACGAGAAATTAACTATCAAATGAATATGGAGTTACCTTTAGATTGCTGATTTCAACTCTACCATTTGGTGGCCAACAAGCGTCGGGCCTGTTAGATTCAGTAACAAGAGGGGGCTCGCTAGACATAGAACTGTACTGAATTATTCTTTCAACTGATATAATACTATTCTCTACAATGCAAAAACTTAATGCAATCCAAATCAATTCTCCGTTCAAATTAAGCCCATATGTCACTGCTAAGACACCAAAATCTGCAAATTGTTGAAGGGGACAAATTATTAATATTGGATAAGCATATCTTCTTGCTGAAAAGAAAAAAAGAAGTAATATGATGAACACTCACTTGGGTCAATAGTTCCCACCGGAACAGATACCAAGAATATCAATGCAAAGGCAAAAGTGATTAGAGACAACATATTCAAGCGAAAGCATATCCACTGCATAGCACCAAACACATGAAACCTGAGCCGAGAATAATTATCTATCAGTTTCATATTTGTATCACAAAATCTGGACTCCTGGTCAAAACCACGAATCGTAGTTGATCCCGAGAGAGTTTCAGCAAAATGCTGTATGACTGGAGCCTTAGCAACTCCAGCTAATCGTGTCAATTCTCGAGCTGAAGGCAAGTATTGTTGCTGCAATCAAGAAATTTACAACAGCTTAAATATGATAAGATGCATATACATTAAATTTAGAAATAAAACCAACTTAATGTTGCATAAATCAGGTCTTTTCCATTATAAAAACAGACTTTAGCATAGAGCCTACCTGATAATAGATGCATATTGCAATCACAGGAATAAAGGAAGCAAAGACCTGCCATGAAACTAAAGACATTATGGCAACGATACCCAAAAGATCAATTATTGTGAAGGCAAATGATCCAATTTGAGAGGGAATGTCCAGATCAACAACACTTTGATCCGTAGATGCCTGTGATGACAAATACAACAATTAATCAAGCACTGTTTTGCTATCAAAAAATGATGATAAGAATGAATGATACAGATTTGTAAAAGAAAACAGAAGCAAATATGAATGTTCCCTTACTCTATTCAGAATACGCCCACTGGGTGTGGCATCAAAGAAAGACATTGGAGCACGGAAAATGCACAAATGCATTTTGTGAAAAAGTAGTGTGGCTGTTTCGAATCCAGCGGTCATAAGCAGCAAGGCTCTGGGAAGGATGCAGAAGGAACTTCCAATTGCAAAAGCAACATAAACAAGAAGGAGAGTAGAGCTTCCAACTGGTGGTGTCTCACCTTCTGACACCGGAGTAGCCCAAGTCATCCAATAATTGCTTCCAATTTGAAGTGTTTGGAAGATTATTTGTGCCAATAATATAAAGGGCACAAGAAAACCTCCAAACGCCATAGTAATATATTGCCAGTAAACCAGGAACCCAACTCTACCTTTCTCTCTTTCTTCCTCTTGGACAAGTTGGCCCTTTGGTCTTGCAGAGCTATCAATTTTACCATCTGTAGCTTCTTCATTTATAGCATCATTAATGGTCAACATGCCACCGCTCTCGTTTCTTACTGTTACTACTCTTTCCTCAAAGGAATCTATTGCTGATATTGCTTCGTTGTGAGCACCCACAAGCTCCATAAACTCACTTTCCAATTTGAGGATGCTGTTGTACTTTCCAGCTTGTGAAATCCTTCCGTCTTTCATAACCTGATTTAATGAGTTAAAATCTTTATACCTTGAATAGGTAAGAACAGAAGATAATAAATTAACAAACAAACATTGGTAACTTACCAAGATCAGATCTGCGGCAGGTAAGAACTCTACTTGATGTGTAACATAAATAACTGTTTTTGAATCCAGAAGTCTAAGTATACATTCCTATCAAGAGAAGATCATTTGTGGATAGCTTTAGTTTCAGAGAAGAAATTTGCCAGAAGTGGATAGATTTATATGAAAAAATAAAACAAAAAACAAAATTGAGAATTTAATGATAAAAATATAACATGTGATAAGTTTCTTACATTGAAGAGATGGGTTCCGGTATGAGCATCGACTGCACTAAATGGATCATCAAAGAGATAAATGTCAGCATCTTGGTATAAAGCACGAGCAATTTGTACTCTTTGCTTCTGTCCACCACTCAAATTGATTCCTCGTTCTCCGATGACTGTTTGATCACCAAAAGGGAGAACTTCCAAGTCTTTCTTTAAGGAACATGCTTCAAGAACTCTATCATACTTCTCGCTCTCCATTTTCATACCAAACAATATATTTTCTTCTATGGTCCCACTCTGTATCCAGGGTGACTGTGGAACATAGGCTTTAATTCCACACAGCTTAACACTTCCTGAAATTTTGGGCATTTCTCCCAAAATGCAAGATAATAGACTTGACTTTCCTGAAGCAACAGTACCACAAATGGCAACTTTCATGCCATGATACACTCTTACATTGATGTCTTTTAGAAGTGGAGCAGAAGAGGTTTCATTCCAACAGAAATTTCCTTCTACAATGTCAATGGCAACATCAGAACTACATCTAGGAAGCTTCTCAATAGCACTAGGTTGCAGGTCATCTAGTGAAAGGAATGATGCGATTCGATCAAGAGAAACTTTAATCTGAGCTATCATTGAAATTGCATCTGGAATTCTGTAAATAGGCACCTTCAGTGTAGAAAATGTGGCAAGCGAAGAAAGTACTTTTCCTGATTCAAGTGGAACCCCCATAAGCACAGCAGCACCAAATGTAGCGACAGACACAAATGAAGGGGCAACCCAATTGACAAAAGTAGTCAAAGCCGAGGTGTATCCATATTTTCTTAACCATCCTACCTCAGTATTTCTGATCCCAAGGATTTTGGATAGAAATTTCATCTCCCAAGCTTGAAGTTTAAGTATTCTCATGTTCCTTAAAACCTCAGAGGTTGCCTTCATGCGACTATCTTTGGATTTCATAAGTTTTTTCTGGTATCTCTCCTGTAATTTTGCTAAAGGGAAGTTTGCTAGCATCACTATAACAGTAGAAAGGAGTGCTACAATTGAAGCACCCCCGAGGTTTTTGTAGAGAATAACCAATGCAAGGCCAACTTGAACAAGTATAATCCACGGATCATGGATGTACCAAGTAAATTCAGCTATCCTCTCAGCATCTACAGTCATAAAATTGATGATCTCTCCACTTGTATGGCTCTGTCTTGAGTGGCATGAGAGTGTCAAACCCTTGTTATAGACTTTGGCAACCAGTGCAGCCCTTACCCTGAACCCAGCCTGCCGTGCTTTGAAAAAATACTGTGTCTCTGCCAATGACTCAACAAGCTTTGCTATGAAGAATGCAGAGACCAACAAGTAACCTTCACTTCTAAATTCCCGGCTTCCATTGAGGAATTGAACTAAGTTATTAATGAGATAAGCTTCAACATAAGAGGGCAATTTATACAAGAGTATATAAATGGCAGTTAACATAATGTCCTTCCAAACAGTGAAAATCAAGGCCTTTGCCAGCATAAATGTAGTCAATTTTCTACCCCCCTCACTAGAAGATCCTAGCTTATCTCTTAAAATTGGAAAAATGCCTCTAATACTATCCAAACCAGCAAGCTGAGGAATGTCCTCAAGGTTTAATATTCTCTTGTTGCCAAGAGAAATTAGAGGATTCATCCATGAGTAAGTAATTGTACTCAAAAGGCTAGCACTGATATAAGGAGTAACAGTTTCATCCCCAGAAGGTAATTTCACTTCTCCACCATTCAACAGGGGTTCCTTAAGAAGGTCACCTACACCCTCCTTTTTACCCGAAAATCCCACAACACAGAAGAACAACCCCATGACAGTGGACACTACGTCAGAAACCCAAAATTGTGTTGATAAAGTTTTGTTCTTTTTGTGATAAAATATGTCTACTACTAAACAATAACAAGACAGTGCAAAGAAACACACCCACCAAGCTCTCAAAACAAGCCGGTACTTGTTTTCAACAGAGTTTAAGAATTGGGTGTGTAAAACAACAGAGATTACTAACCAAGAAACAGCCTTTATTAAGAAATCCGAAAAAGTTAGAATTTTTTCTTCAGACCAACCACTTGAGTACCAGTAAAATTGAGTTACTAGACAGAGAACAAGATTGAACAGTGAGAGACTAACACAAGAGGAGATGGTTTGTTTGTAGCACAACATTGTGGCATTTTTATGAGCTTTTTCTTTTGTGTAGTTTTGAGTGTTTACGATTTTCTTGAACATCCAAACTAGGACAATAAGGATCAACAGAAGCAAGTGAAGCGAAGCAGAAATGCCCCGGAGGAATATAGGGTTAAAGAGGGGGTAGTCACCCTCATAGCTCAGAGAAAGAGACACAAACATTATGTTTATCAAACCAATTCAAAGGGTATCTGTAAATTGTAATCTCTTAAATAGAAGATGATGGGAGCGAGTGAGCAACACAATCAAAATGAGCTTAACTGAACACTCTAACCAAAGCAACAAAAATCCTGCAGGCTCATATATATATACCAAGCTTTGGCGCTTTGCTAAGATCAGAGAAGTTTCCTTGCGTTGCTCATCAGATAATATCCGTGAAAAATGAAAACGATACCCCAATGCCCACTGGCCACTGGGGCGTTGGAGCTGTCTCTATGTAGAAACGTGGTGACCAAGTTCCACTAACCATTTGACCCACCCAGTCAATAATGGCGCTGGCTAGTAGGACATGGCTCTTTCCCCTCTGTTTTTGCTTTCTAAAATCTCATAGGAAATACGTGCACTCTCCTTTCTTATTCTCAACCTTTACTTCCTTGACAAACTTTTTATATAGACATATTCTTTAGGACCTACATGATAAAATAGTCAATCTTTATTTGTCATGTCATGAAGTATAAGTGAGAGAGTAGAATTTAAAAATAAATGTAGTAGAATTCAATCTTATATTAGTATATATACTAGTTTTTTATGTGCATTGCGCGATTGGGATAATGCCCAATATTTTTTTTTTTAAATGAGTACTTTAAAGTATATATTATATTGGAATTGTTAATACATAGATAATTGAATGTTAAATTTACGTATTTAAATAGGCAATTCTAAGTTTACAAATGCAAGATAATATAGTCAAGATTGATTATAATAATTATCAATAAAATAATTTGGTAGGGAATATCCCGACCGACATAGCTTCACCACGACCGAGAAGCCTTTGTCCTTTTCTCTTTGTCTTTGCAGGTAACAGGTCGGGCTCCTTGAGAAGAACCCGGTCGGGGGCCGACCGGGAGTTGCCCGAGCGACGGTGTCGACTGCCGAGCGGTAGCCCTTTGGCGAGAGAGCTGACGAAAGATACGTGGCGATTCTCTACGACGACAGACAGGGCACCCGGGAGGGCGACACGTGGTGGCTACGTGGAGGGCATGCCGAACGGCTGGAATCCTGTCCCCAGCATAGCGGCTATAAATTCCCACAGTAGCTACAGTGTAGGGGACTTTTGGACGATCGATAGGTTGTTGTTAGAGAATCCCGACCGCAGTCAGTCGGCACTCAGAGCAACCAAGTAGATTGTACTTAGGGCCTTTACCGTGATCAATAAAGATATTTACTTGCTTTAATTGGTCTCGTGTTGTTATATATTGCTTACGCATAATTAGCAGTATCATTTTGGCGCCGTCTGTGGGGACCCGTGCAAGAAACCAACGTCTTGACGAGCACCCGATCATAACATCGACATGTATCCGTGGGCACACAACAACTTTGCCGATGACCAGGCGGATGCGGCGAGCTCCTCCGACCACTATGCTACCCAACAGCAGGGTCAGACGATGGACCTCAACCTCAACCTCTCACCACCGCATCCATCAAATGCATACCCAGCCGCCCAGCAGCCGGTGAATTACATACAACCGGGATACCCAACACCCGGTCTGCCATACCAGCAGCAGCCGATGATATATCTCGCCCAGTATCCATACCCGGTCCCACCTCCACCGTATGGGTATTGGCCAGGCCAACCGATGTGCTACACTTCCCCGGTTGGTTATCCACCATATACGCCTGCTTACACAGCTCCAGCCGCCGCCCCTCCAGTACAACCGACCGCACAGGTAGAGCCGCAGCGTCAGTCCGCATCCCGGGCTCGACGCTCGGCTCATTCGCGGTTGGGGTCGGGGGGTGCTGATGCGATGGAGGCACCAGCTCAGGCCGTTCAAGCGGAGGACCCTGAAGAAGTTGCCCGAGCGGTAGCTTTTGATCGTCTACGACCGGAGATGCGCCAGCGTTTGGGACCCCAAGACCCGAACCGCGAGCAAGAAGACGTACAGATGCAGGAGGCTAGCCAGGAGGCTTCATCTGGGTATAGCGGGTCGAGATCTCACCGACGGCGACGCGCTCGGGATGCAGCCCAAGCTGCACAAGCCGCCGAGCTCAACGAAACCCGAGGATTACTCTATAACCTCCAGGCGGAAGTTGCGCAGCTCAAGAATGCGTACCCTGCAACACCCCCGGTCAACCAATCGACCCTGCACCAGACGCCTTTCACAGCAGCGGTAATGGCCCAGCCTTACCCACTCGACTTAAAGGTCTCTGGGGAGAAGAGTTATGACGGGCGGGCAGATCCTGAGGCCCACGTGAATGATTTTTTCAGCAACATGATGCTGAAGGGCGTTTCGGACGCCGTGATGTGCAGGGCCTTCTACTCGACCCTCACCGGTCGAGCGGCCGAGTGGTTCCGTACCCTGCAACCGGGGTCGATCGATAAATTTGAGACCCTGGCGATCAAATTTGTGAGGAAGTTCATCACTTCCAAAGTGGTGAGGAAGTCCTACATGTATCTCGAGAAGGCCAAGCAATTAGAAGGGGAAAGCTTGACCGATTTCCTCATCAAATGGAAAGCAGCGGTCGGGGAGGTCGAGCCTATGGACGATGCGACCGCCACCCACATGCTTCACATATCTCTCCGGGCGGGGCATTTGTATCAAGACTTCATCCTACACCCCCCGACCAGCTACGAGGAGGCCCTTCGGAGGGTCACAGATTACGCCAACGCCGGCGAGGCGAACGCCGTAAAGCGCTTGCAGGAGGTCGGCTCTTCGTCCCATAAGCCGGCCGGCCGGGCGGAGCATCGATCGGGAGATGACAATCCCCGATCCCCCACCAGGCCTGGCGAGTTTACGGCCTTGAACCGATCCGCAGCGGAGGCCATGCAGTACGCCCAGTCCTGTAATCTCATCAAACTCCCCCATCCCGATCGAGACGGCCCTGACAAGAGTAAGCACTGTGCTTACCATCGATGTGCCGGGCATGACACCGAGGAGTGTACCCACTTACGCCAATTGTTGGAAGACCTGCTCAACCTGGGAAAATTGGACAAGTGTGTGGGGAAGAGAGAGGACAACAAGAAGAATGCCGATCGGAGAGATCATAGGCGTTCTCATCACCGCTCCGATCGGTCAGGTCAGGACCGAAGAGACGACCGAAGGGACGATCGTCATGATGACCGACGGGACCCTGACCCTCCGTCCGGTAGCCGCCCGTCCGGAAAGCCTACCATCCACGTCATTTTTGGTGGGCTGGAAGATGCTTCCCGACCGCGGACTAATTGCCCGGTCGCAATACTGGATTCCCGGGAGACCGGGAAGAGGCAGAAGATGGAGCCCATAACCTTCACCCTCGAGGACCAACCTACCAGCAGCGACCACGGCATGGAGGCGCTCGTGGTCACGATTGACGTTAAGGGGACGGACGTCCAGAGGGTTATGGTTGACACGGGCAGCAGTGTGAACGTCTTATACTTGGACGTGTTTGAGAAGCTCGGCCTCGACAGGAAGGAGCTGACTCCGGTCGGTGTACCACTGTCAGGATTTACCGGGGCTCTTATTTACCCCGAGGGAAAAATAACGCTCCCGGTCGAGATCGGCACACCTCCAAAGTCGATCCAAACGGAGCTAGAATTTGTTGTGGTCAACCTCCACTGCGTCCACAACATTATCTTGGGCCGACCCGCCATCATGAAGATTGGTGGGATAATCTCTATGCCCCACCTGTGCATGAAATTCCCCACCCCTAACGGGGTCGGCGTGGTCCGTGGCGATGTCCAATCCGCCCGGAAGTGTTACACCCGAGCGGTCAATAGACGTGACTCCGGTCCATCTTCCCGGGTGAACACCATAGCCAAAGAGGAGGCTAAGGATCGGAAGGAACAACCTGAGCCTTCCGGAGAAATTGAAGAAGTTCCCCTGTCCGAGGACCGCCCGGACAGGAAGATAAAGATTGGTCGAGCCCTCACCCCCGAGATCCGAGCGGAAGTTCTGGCCGTGCTCCGGGAGTATGCTGATATCTTCGCGTGGGGGCCCGAAGACATGCCAGGGATCGATCGATCGGTCATCTGTCACAAGTTGGCCGTCGATCCCGCAGCTAAGCCGGTCGTGCAGAAAACACGACACCTTTCCTCCGATCGCCGCGAATTTGTCAGGGAGGAAGTCAAAAAGATGGCGGCGATCGAGCACATCCGTCCGGTGATCTATCCCGAGTGGGTGGCAAATATCGTTCTTGTTCCTAAGCCCCCAGCATGGAGGATGTGCATCGATTTCACGGACCTCAACAAGGCCTGTCCGCTCGACCCGTATCCTCTACCGAGCATTCACCAGATGGTCGACGAGACGGCCGGGGCCGAGTTAATGAGCTTCATGGATGCTTTCAAGGGGTACCATCAGATCATGATGCACCATGAAGACGAGAGCAAGACAGCCTTCGTGACCCCGGATGGGCTGTATTGTTACCGAGTGATGCCGTTCGGTCTCCGGAACGCAGGAGCGACCTACCAGAGGATGGTCAACATGCTCTTTGCCGACCTACTGGGCCGAACAATGGAAGCTTACATCGACGATATGCTGGTCAAGAGTCGGGACCGGTCCGACCACACTCGGGACCTTCGGGAGTGCTTCCAGATCATGAGGAAGTACCAGTTGCGGCTGAACCCGACCAAGTGCACATTCGCGGTTCAGACCGGCAAGTTCCTCGGCTATATGATGACCAAGAGAGGAATCGAGCCTAACCCGGCCAAAGTAAAAGCGATTCTGGACATGCAGCCACCTTCCACCATACGGGAAGTCCAGCAATTGACCGGTCGGTTGGCAGCCCTCAGCCGGTTCCTCTCCAAGCTAGCCGAGCGCGCTTTACCTTTCTTCAAGGTATTGCGGAAGGTTAATGGATTCGTCTGGGACGAAGAATGCCGAGCGGCTTTTGATGAGCTGAAGGAATATCTCATGTCACCGATCGTGCTCTCAAAGCCTGAGCTCGGAGAAGAGCTAGACGTGTACCTCGCCGTGTCCGATCGCGCAGTAAGCGCAGTGTTGTGCCGAACCGATCCGGAAGGGGTCCAGCGACCGGTGTACTATGTAAGCCACGCGCTACATGGTCCCGAGCTCCGGTACTCCCGGCTAGAGAAGGTCGTCTACGCCTTATACATTGCCGCGAAGAAGTTGGCTCCCTACTTCCAAGGTCGAGCAATTCGCGTGTTGACCGATCAGCCGATCGGGCCAGTCCTCCGAACTGCTTCATCATCAGGTTGCCTAGTCAAATGGGCGTTAATGTTGACACAGTACGCGATCGAATACCGACCAAGACCAGCTATTAAAGGTCAAGCTCTTGCGGACTTCTTGGTTGAGTGCACCGCCCGGGATACCCGGCCTCCTGAGGTTGCGGATCCCGAGGCTGAGTGGTGGTCACTAGCTACTGATGGGTCAAGTAGCAAGAAAGGAGCAGGAGGAGGAGTGGTGGTCACGAGCCCGGAAGGATTCAAGGTCTACTTTGCTCTCATGTACCAGTTCCACCCGACCAACAACGAAGCCGAGTACGAAGCGTTCGTTAACGGCTTACAGTGCGCTCGGGACTTGGGGGCTGAGTACATCCGAGCTCAGACAGATTCCGCGCTCGTGGTCGGGCAAGTTCTCGGGGATTATGAAATCAATGGAGAACATCTGCAGCTTTACCGAAATCTTGCCATGGAGAAGCTTGCTCAGTTCCGGGGGTATACCGTCCGACACATACCCCGATTGGATAACGCCGATGCAGATATCTTATCCAAATTAGCTCAAGACGCCCCGGAACATATGTCGAAGATAGCTCGGATCTTGGTGATCCCGAGACACAGTATTCACCGTCTACCGGTCAATCCCATCCAACCGGTAGATGACAATTGGATCACCGATCTGAAGGAGTACCTCGAGCACGGTCGCCTCCCAGACGACCCGCAGCGTGCTCGGAAGGCCAAGCTAAGAGCCCCAAGGTTCCAAGTCTTGGACGGTCGTCTACATAGGCGATCGTATGGAGGCCCCCTCATGCGTTGCTTGACCGCATTTGAGGTTGATTTAGTCATGAAGGAACTCCACTCGGGAATTTGCTCTTCACATCAGGGAGGCCGATCCCTGGCCCGTCGTATCATGCTGATCGGGTACTATTGGCCGTCCCTCCAGCTGGACTGTGAAAAGTTAGCTCGGGAATGTGAGACGTGCCAACTGTTCGCCCGGATGCCTGGACGACCGGCAACCTTCTATCAGCCAGTCACGACTGCAATTCCTTTCGCTAGGTGGGGGGTAGACATATTGGGCCCCTTCCCTCAGCTCTCCGGTCGGAGAAAATTTGTGATCGTCGCCATCGATTACTTCTCCAAGTGGATAGAAGCCGAGCCTTTAGCCACGATCACCTCTCAGCAATGTGCTCGTTTCCTTTGGCGAAATGTGATTTCCCGCTTTGGTGTGCCCGTGCATCTCATCAGCGACAATGGCCGCCAATTCGTAAGCCAATATTTCCAGAACTTCTTGGCCACGATCGGGACGACTCACGTCCGGTCGTCGGTGGCTTACCCTCAGGGAAACGGTCAAGTGGAGAACGCGAACCGGACGATTTTGGAAGGTCTGAAAAAGAAGTTACACTCGGCTGGTCGTAGTTGGGCCGATGAGTTGCTATATGTCTTATGGACTTATCGGACGACCCCGAGGGAAGCTACTTTGGAGACCCCTTTCGCCCTGGTTTATGGAGCAGAAGCCCGACTCCCGATCGAGGCTTGGATCCCGACCGATCGAGAGAGAACCTACAATGCCGAGGAGAATGAACATGCTATGGCGGTGGATCTCGATGGGGTCGAAGAAAAAAGAGAGCTAGCCGCTCGGCGCATGGCCGAGTACCAGAAGCGCGTTAAGAGTTCGAAAGACGTTCGAGTCAACCCGCGGTATTTTCAAGTTGGAGACTACGTTCTACGACGAAGGGAGGCCAGTCAACCTCTAGAGGGCGGAAAGCTAGCTCAGAACTGGGAAGGGCCGTACATCATCAGTGCGATCATACGGCCGGGTACATACCGACTGGAGACGACAACTGGTCGGGTAATCGAGGGGACTTGGAATTCCGAGCACCTCGTTATGTTTAGGCATTGAGCCTCTTTTTTGTAATCTTTGGACGAAGAGGGGGCTTGACCTGCGTGTAGGTCCCGGTCGTCGTTTGTAATTAAATTCCTATGTTTGTAAATATTTACTTAACCGCCTGCGAGCGGGAAGGATTAATGTACATACGATCGGTGATTGCTCGACCGTTTGCGCACGGCGGCCCGATCGGTTATTTTCTATACCTTCAGTGCATGCAGGTCAAGCTACACCGACCGGGCGAATCTATCAACCGGTCAGATGCGCTCCACATCGGCGGACATTCGAGTCACGCCATTGATTGGGGAAGCCAGGAGCTCTCAGCATAATTCCCCAATCCGTTCAACTTCTGTCCACTATCGCACACACTCGTGCCTCGAGGGCACAATAGTGTGGGGGCTGGGATAAATGGAGTGTTGATAGGCCCATATCGCTCAGTATATCCTGACCGTGGGGCTTACCTCTTTTCGAAAAATTCGTCAAGACCTGGAGACCGGGTAAACTTGGTCGGGTAGGTCAATATTATGACGAATCTACTTCCAAAAATCGTCAAAGGCCGGGAGATTGGGTAAACTCGGTCGGATTGGCCAATTTTATGACGAAACGTCAGATGTGCGACCAAGCCATAAGGCCTTAAGGTCGGGCGTTGAGCGGGTCGAGTGATGCAAGACCGGGCCAAAAGGCTATGAGGTCAAGCATTAGGGTTCGGCTTGTGCGTGAATAAAAATAAAGATACGGAAAGAGGGACGAGTGATGCAAGCTTAGCGAAATGTGAATTTCATTGATATAATGGAAGGCCCGGTACAAATCGGGACCGGGCTCCCGGTCAGTAGTCCTTTACAAAAAAGAAGAAGAAGAAAAGAAGCCTACTCTACTTCTTCGTTTCCCGAGCCCCAGCAGCCGTTTCCTTCTCGTTCGCGGCGGCCGCAGAGGACCCGCCCTGCTCAGGTGTCTTCTCCTTGGGGCTGAAGGGAGAAGGACCGGGATCAGCCAAGTCCGGGGGCAGCGTCGAGAGAACCAGCTGAAGGTCCTCCCCCTCGAGAGCCTGCTCCATCCGGGTACGAGCCCGCTCGAGCATCTTCCGCTGCCCGGCCTTGAAGGCCCACCGCCCGAATGAGAGGATCAGGTCCTCCCCGACCTTTGTCCCCCGGGCTGCTGTAAGGAAGGCCGAGCCCGAGTTGTTGTCTTTGAAGACCGCCTGCGCCAACTCGCTCGGGTTACCAAGCTGAGCCTTCAGCTGTTTGGCCTCCTCGATTGCCCGATGAGCAACCTTCTCCGCCAGGGCCCGGTCCTCGTCGCTCTTCTTTAAGGCCTTTTGAGCCTTCTCGAGCTCGGCTTGGAGCTCTTTAACCTCCAGAAGGCGACGGGCGGCCGTCTTCTTGTGGTGGTCGGCCTCCTCGGCCAGCATGGCCCGGCCCTGTAGTAGTTGGGCCGCTCGGGAGATCTGCAAAGGCAAAACAGTCGGGGTTAGCCCGGTCGAAGGCACTTGCACAAAATATGGATAGCTAAAAAAGGCTTACCTCGGCCAGATCATAGCCGATCCTCTCGGCTACCTGTGTGGGGGTCATCTTCCCCAGATCTTCTTTGGCCCGCCCCGCATTGCCAATCCGGGCCAATATGGACGAAGCGTCCCTATCTCGCCCGACCGGAGGGCTCGGGCTGTGTTGTTCGCGGCGGCGTTTCATGCCGCCCACCTCCTTCACGCCCTGCTCGGGCACTTTCTCTTTTCCCCGGGCGACTTCCACCCGGGTGATCAGGACGTCGGAGGGCTCGACGATAAAGCCCTCGCCCGTCGTCACGGTCGAGGTACTTAGTGGTCGGGCCGAGGGAATCTCCTTTTCCCCGGCGGGCTTCGCCTTCGTCTTCTTCTTGCCGCCAAGGGAGATCTTGGCGGGCGGGGGAAGGGGGGCCTCTTCATCACCGAACTCTGCCATAGTTGCAAACAAAGAAATCAAGTTAGTGCGATCGAGGCATAAAGGTAAGTCGGGAGGGTTAGCTCGAGTTAAAACCTTTCTTCGTTCGCCTCGATGGTTTGGCGACCGTCACGCCCATCGGCACGGGCAGATATTTCTCCTGTAGCTCGTATGTGGGGGGTGGGAGTTTAGCCGCCTCGAGACTCTCAGCCGTTCGGAAGATTGTATACTCGTGCAGCTCGCTCGAGATCCGACTGACCGTCTCCCTGAGCGCTTGCGTCTCGTCCGGCACCACTTGTTTTCGAAAGTGGGTGCTCCAAGCGCGGTCAACCGGGAGAATCCAGGGGTCGTATTTGAGGGAGAAAATCCTATTCTTCCACCCCCTGTTGTTCCCGGGCAGGCCTCTGATCGCGCACATGTCGGCTCGGGACTGTAGCATCAAGAACCCGCCCCCGTAGCTGCCCGGGAGAACTTTGACTTGGTAGATGAAGTTGAACAGCTCCATCGTGCAGGCGGCTTCATGCCGAGCGCATATCTGCGGAAAGCAGGCGATGATCCGGTGCGCATTGGGGCAGATCTGGGCCGGGACGACCCGATAGTAGGCCAAGAAGGCGTTCAGGAGGGGGGTGAAGGGAATGGCGATCGGGGCCATCAGGGAGTCGTAGTGCATCCCGATCCATTTGCCCCGATGCCGATCGATGACATTCCCTAGCTTCCGGCTCGTGTCGAATTCCACCCGACCTACGAGCCTTTCAGCAATCCTAGCCGCCTCGCCTGTGGTCAATCGGCTCATTTGTTGTTCGACATTCTCGCTGTTCAAGAATTCGAACTCCGCTGTGGCTGGTGCGGCCGGCCCGGCCGTGTCTTCCTCGGCTTGCTCGGGGGTGTTTTCCCGGTCGCTTCCTCGAGCAACGGCTTCCGGGTGGTCCCCAACCACCCGGGTTGGCGTTTCCCTAGCGCCTTCGGTCGGAGACCCTTGTCTCCCCGACGTGGTTCCTTCCTCTTCTTCTTCTTCGCCGGAGCTCCCCGATCCGCTTGAGCTAGAGCTCGACGACCCGGATGAGCTGGACGACGTGTCTTGTGCGGCGGCCTGCTCGGGGGCTGGCGCCGGTCGGTAGATAGCTTCGGGGGAGTAGGACATGATGTCCACCTCCTCGTCACTGAGGTGCTCGACCTCCTCGTCATAATCCGCGATTGATGCGTTTTGACTGTCAGAGTCCGTCATTTCGATCTACCTAAAGGTCGGTCGGGGTTAGTAGAGGACTTTGAATGTCCGGGACAGTTAGCTGACCTAGAAGTTCTACCTAAAATGGAAGCATAAAGGAAAGAGAAGGGTTGAGAACTTACCGAATGAGGGAACTTCGCGGATGAAAGCTTGAAAGTCCTTACTCGACTGCCTTGCAAAGGTGCTCTGCTCGGGACTCTCTGAGGGTACCGGTTGGAGCGAAAGAGTGAGGAAAGTTCAAATGGGGGCCTCAAGGGCCTATTTATAGGAGGGCATTTAGGCGGGAAAGTCGTCCACTTGCGCGACACGACCAGCGCTGATTCCGAGGCAACGGTTGCAGTCGCAGAGGCCGGCAGTGGCCGACACGTGGCGAAGAAGGGAATGACAGCTGGCCGGTCGGTTTAGCGGCCGACGGTTGGGTTTCTTCATCCCGGCCCATTTTTTCCCGGACGATCAAAAAGGCCCGGGCTGGGGGGCTCTTGGTAGGGAATATCCCGACCGACATAGCTTCACCACGACCGAGAAGCCTTTGTCCTTTTCTCTTTGTCTTTGCAGGTAACAGGTCGGGCTCCTTGAGAAGAACCCGGTCGGGGGCCGACCGGGAGTTGCCCGAGCGACGGTGTCGACTGCCGAGCGGTAGCCCTTTGGCGAGAGAGCTGACGAAAGACACGTGGCGATTCTCTACGACGACAGACAGGGCACCCGGGAGGGCGACACGTGGTGGCTACGTGGAGGGCATGCCGAACGGCTGGAATCCTGTCCCCGGCATAGCGGCTATAAATTCCCACAGTAGCTACAGTGTAGGGGACTTTTGGACGATCGATAGGTTGTTGTTAGAGAATCCCGACCGCAGTCAGTCGGCACTCAGAGCAACCAAGTAGATTGTACTTAGGGCCTTTACCGTGATCAATAAAGATATTTACTTGCTTTAATTGGTCTCGTGTTGTTATATATTGCTTACGCATAATTAGCAGTATCATAATTGTATAGGTATGGTTGAAACCAAAATACGGAACATAAGGGGGTGCAAATAAAAAGTAGGGCATAAAATATTAATATACTAATATTGAAGAGCTAACTGTTGATTGCCAAACAAAGATATTGCGAGATAGTTTCCCACTTCAAAGTTGTTGTGTGATTTGAATACTCTTTTTATTTATAAATTCTCCAAGTAGTTAATATGATTGGCTTAATTATATTTTTTTTTATTTTTTAAAACATAATAATAATAATAATAATAATAATTATTATTATTATTATTATTATTATTATTATTATTATTAAATATATGTATACCCTTAGGTCATTTTACATGTTAATCTAAACAACTAATTTTTTCAAATATCTTTTTACCAACCGTTGATATATTTCGCTGGTCAAATTCGCAAATATAATCTGCCTGCTGATTATCAAACAAGGACATTGCGAGGTTGTTCTCACTTTAATTTGTTGTGTGATTTGAATACTCTCTTTGTCAACAAATCCCTCAAGTAGATAATATGATTGACTTTATTAATTATATTTTTTAAATTTTTTCATGGTATTAATAAAATACTTGGTAAATAAATATATAGCATTATTTTGTATTATAACTTTGATATTTAATTAAAAAATAGTGCACAAAAAATATAATAGACAATGTATTGAATATAATCAATTAATGAATTTGAATGTAAAGAACTTTTACATTGGAGAAATATAAAGACAATATAACTAATAAAATTATTTCTCTTAATTAATTTATTGATAATGAATATTTTTTTTTTAAATAAAACATTGTAGGGACAATGTAGTGAATATAATCAATCGATGAATTTGAATGTAAAGAATTTTTATATTGGAGAAAAATAAATACTATATAGCTAATGAAATTATTTCTCTTATTTAATTTATTGATAATAAATCATTCTTTTGAATAAAGACATTGTAGACACATAATTCTAAATTAAAGAAATGTATATATATTATTTTTTGTTGTAGCTACTAAATTATTATTTTAATTTAAAGAGTAAAATAGAGTATTAATTTTGCCAACTTTTATTAGAATGTGATTCGAACCTAAGACCTTTATTATTGAAATCATATCAATGAGTAAGTTAACAATGAACTAACAGAAATTAACATAAAAGATAATATTTAACGGAAAAGTTAACGGATAATCATATTCATTAAGGATAAATTAGGAAATTTTAAGGAAAAATTAAAATCTGATCAATCTGAGCCATTTATTTGATTAAAAAAATTGACCGCCATTTTTTCTACCCATTATAGGCCTAACTCTCTTGGGCTCTTATTAGTATAGTAGATAGATAGTAGATATACTCAGTAAGCCCCCCTGCTTGGTAACATAGTTAATTTATTAGTTAATTTTGACTTGTTTGACCACTATTAGTTATTTAACTTGATTAAACCGTTAATATGAGTGTTTGGTTAATCAAATTTGTTGTAACAGTTTATTGTTTCAAAACGTTAAAATTTAAAAAGCTACTCAAAACAGTTTTTTTGATCAGCTTTCTAAGAAAAAGAATTATAATGTAATTGGCTATCAACTAATAGTTAATTTGTCAAACAACTTTTTACAATCAGTTAATGCTATCAACTAATTAAATTCACTAAATCAATTAACTACCAACTATCAGCTAACAATTATTTGTTAAACACCCCTTAAATAAATAAAAAAAATCGTACAATTAAAATATTTTCACGAGTAAAAATATTAATTTAATTATTTTTCAATTCAAGCGATAAAGAAATATTTTATTTGGGAAAGTGAAGGATGCCTAACATTACTAAGTATTTATTCATCACCCGCTGCATGCAGATATTCATTTTATTATGATAATAATTCATTCTATAAATGATAAATTAATTATAAATAAATATAAACAAGTTCTTTAAAAAAAAAAAGTAATTATAAATACAAATTATATGTTAAATTTAATTAAACTTGTTAGACAACGAAATTGGATTCCAAATCATCTTTTTAGTATTTCATCGGTCATGATTGAGATATGACTTATGGGCACGTGGCTAACATTTTAAAGGATTGAAAGTAAAAAACATATTAATGTTATTGTCGCATTCAAAAATATTAATGTTATTGTCAAACAGTAAATGAAATTCAAGCGTAGAAAATAATAACAAATAAAGTGAAATTCTTAAAAAGATTGATGGAGAATGAAAAAGAGGGAGAAGCTCAGCGGGAGGGATATTAAAAAAAAAATGGCAAATTTATAATTTGATTAAAAATTGAGGGAAATTGGAGGTGTCATTTTTGAAGGGCAAATGACGACTCTCAATTATTAGTATAGGGAAGAAATAAAATTTGAGCATAGAGAATAATACGAGTAACAAATAAAGTGAAATTCTTAGAAGGATTGATGAAGAATGAGAAAGAGGGAAAAGATCAGCGGGAGGGATATCCAAACAAAAAAAAAAAAAGAATAGTAAACTTGTAATTTGATTAAAAATTGAGGACAATTGAGAAAAAAATAAATCTAAATGTTAGATAAAATATTTTTAACCACAAGAATTGAGATCAATGGTTAATATATGTGCCATTTTTTAGGAGCAAGTGGCAACTCTCAATTATATTAGTATATGGAAGAAATGAAATTCGAGCATAGAGAATAATAACAAATAAAGTGAAATTCTTAAAAGAATTGATGAATAATGAGAAAGAGGGATATAAGATCAGCAGGAGGGATATCCAAACAACAAAAGAATAGCAAACTTGTAATTTGATTAAAAATTGAAAGCAATTGAGAGAAAAATAAATTTAAATGTAGATTAAAAAATTTCAACAACAAGATTTGAGATCTCTTCTATTTTCCCAATCGGTATCCAGGGTGACTAAGAAACATAGACCTTTGTCCCGCTGATCTTAACACTTCCTGATATTTTTGGCATTTCTCCTAAAATGCAAGTTAGCAAACTTGACTTTAATTTATAGCGTGTACGTGAAAATGAAGTTTTCTCAATTTTATGTTGTTTACTTGTTTAATATGTTTTTCTCCCGTCTTTCAACATGTTTTAATGTTTTGTAAGAGTGTAACATCTTTCGCTTACTTTATTACCATATATCAAGATCTATCTTATTTTATATTTTTATTCATATTTCAAGCTTAACCCCTCTTTTTTATAGAATACCAAAAAAAAAAAAAAAAAAAAAAAAAAAATCCCAATTCTATCCAAATATTCTTCATCATGCATTTGTGTCCACATATATCCATGTTTTAATTATATACTAGTATTTGTCCCGTGCGATGCACGAAAAATATGTTATAAAAATATACCCTATATGAGATTTATTCATATATAAAATTTTTGTTATTTAATAATTATTATGTGTGAATTCCTATGATAAAATTATGAACATAAATATATTTACAATTAAAATAATATTTAAGGTGGGTGATTACTACAAATCTTAAACTATATTAAAAATTTAGTACATAGTATTTAATATTACAAATTTTTAAGAATTTAGTAAACTACAATAGTAATTGAATTACAATTTTAGAGTCACCACGGATCACAATTTTTAGACCTTTGAGATTTCTAACTCTAGATGTAGCAACATACAATTGACCTTTAAAGACCAAAATCATAATCTTAGTTCGAACATTGATTTTTTCTTCCAAATACTATCGAATTAAGTGTGTAATCAATAAAAGATGAGAACTAATAATTCGAGAATATAATCTTAATGTTACTAAGCCTACTTCACGTCAATTAAGTTGGAGAGTGTTGTTGGATAGTATCCGATGAATCCACGAATAACGCATCTTTGTCTCCGTAGTCCTCAATATGCACATCAACAATCTTAAATATTAGGCCGCCTAGCTATGCCATATATTAATTTCAAACTTATGAACTTTGGGGTTGCGTGCAATAAAAAGTATATTTTAAATATACTAAGGGTACATTATATATGTATGTAAGGTACTTTCAATATAAAAATAATGTATTTTTAATATATTAAAAATGTATTTGATATATTCATGATCCATACAATTATGTGGACCATCGTTCACACAATAATTTGCCAGTAGAAATTGAAATATAAATAAATAAATATATATTAGAAACTGTCAATGGAAATTATTATTATCATTATTATTATTGCAATTATTATTATTATTGTTATTGTTATTATAATTAACAATATTATTATGGTCTTGTGAAAATTAAATGTTGATTATCACCATTTAATTTTCACAAGACCATATGGCTTTATTATATATAGGATAGGATTGTGTCCTTACACTTTGGTGGTGAAACAATTCCCTTGGTCAGATAAGAAAAGAGCCCATAATTGCAGGTATACTGTAAGGGGAAATGAGTTTATCAACACTGTATCTGAAGGATCAAGAGTGCATATATTACCTATTTTCTTTTCATTTCTGCAACTTACTGTGAAGAGAAACAATTCTACAATGCTTCTAAAGCACTGCCAATAAATAGAACTGACATTAATTAAGCACAAAGGTAACTAACATTACATATTTACATCTTACTCAGAACTGGCATACATTCAACAGCTTTTGACAACATTTTCAAACCTAAAACTAACTTAATCCTATTTCCTGTACTGATTCATCTTGCTATCCACCATTTAACAAAACCATGTCCCAGTCCTATTCTTGGGACAAATTCTCGTGACGAGAACTTGATCGCGTGCTATATTCTGCTACAAGCTTGGCAAACAATGAGGATCTGTTTTCCAGCAAATTTGCAGGAGTATCATATTCAGCAACCAGGCCTGCAGCACAGACAAAATTATTAACAGATTTGACAACAAAAGACAACCACTTTGTTCTGCAATGGAACACAAACACAAACCATGATCTAATAGTAGAACCATGTCACTGTCGACCACAGAAGTTATCCTATGTGCAATGGTTATGACAGTGGAATCCGAGAAGTGTTCCTTTAGAGTTTCCTGGATCAGATTATCTGTTGCGGTGTCAACTGATGCTGTTGCCTCGTCAAGTACCAAAATCTTGGTTTTCTTCAGTAGCACTCGACCAAGACAAACGAGCTGCCTTTGACCCACGCTCCAATTCTCTCCATTCTCCGTAGCTGAAACGTTTGTCCATAGGAATATGAATACAATGAACTTACAGCTATGACTCTATGAGGATAAAATTAAAGAAATATCATGAAAACCTGCAGAATCAAGTTTGTCTTCCTTTCTTCTAACTTCGTCTCCCAGTTGGCACTTGTCAAGAGCCTAGAGAGAAACACAAAGAAACTTTTAATCCTTTCCAGCGAAAACTAATTAACTATCAATGAATGCCTACCTCCCAAATTTGTTCATCTGTGTACTCTTCTAGTGGATCCAGATTGCTACGAACTGTGCCCTCAAACATGGTTGGATCTTGTGGAATAATGCTCAATCTAGACCGCAAATCATGCAGTCCAATCGACGATATATTCACACCATCTACACGTATTTCTCCAGCAGCTGGTTCAACAATACGGAAGAAGGTTTGTATAAGAGTTGATTTACCACTGCCCGTCCTACCAACTACACCCGTCTTCTTCCCTCCAAACAAAGTGCACGTGATGCCTCGTAAAACAAGAGGCATATGAGGAGCATATCGGACCTATGACCAAATAGAAATGTAAGTTAGCTATAACTCCAAGAAATCCATAAAGAAAGCTAAATGTAGAATTACCTGGAGATTGCTGATATCAACATCTCCATTTGATGGCCAATCAGGGTTAGGCCTGTTAGATTCAATAACAAGAGGGGGCTCACTCGGGAGAGAACTATATTGAAGTATTCTTTCAACCGAAATGATTTTATTCTCCAGACTGCAAAGATTCTTTACAACCCAAGCTTGTAATATGTTGAGATTAAGCCCATATGTCACAGCTAAACCAGCAACACCTGCAAATTGCTTAGGGCGATAAATTATAAATTCATACATTAAGGACAACTATAATTTCACGAATAAAACAATTGCTCACTCGCATCTATAGTTCCAACAGGAACAGAGATCAAGAACACCAATGAAAAGGAGAAAGTGATCAAAGACAAAATGTCCAAGCGAAAGCAAAGCCACTCCATAGCACCCGCAGTGTGAAACTTTGGCCTATTATAGCCGTCTATCAGTTTCATACTCAAATCACGAAATCTGGCTTCTTGGTCAAAACTTCTAATTGTAGTTGATCCTGATAGAGTCTCAGCAAAGTGTTGTATGACTGGAGACTTACAAACTCCACATAACCTTGCCAATTCTCGTGCAGAAGGTATGTAATATTGCTGAAATTATAAAATAGAGATTTAAACATAAGACTATTCTACAGCAATAACCAAAAAGTATAAACTCAAGTTAAAAGCAAAGGGAGCTGCACAGGCTACCTCTAAATAGATGCAAATCGCAATCACCGGAATAAAGACAATGAAAACCTGCCATGCAATTTGAGACATTACTGCAATGATACTGAAAAGCTGAATTATTGTGAAGGCAAAATTTCCAATTTGGAATGGAATGTTCAGATCAACTGCACTCTGGTCTGTGGATGCCTGTCACAAAATGTCATAATTAACCAAAGATTGTGGGTAAAAGAAGAACAGAAAGAAGAAGTTTTAGCATTTACTTACTCTATTTAGAATACGCCCACTGGGTGTGGCATCAAAGAAAGACATTGGAGCACGGAAAAGGCAGAGATGCATTTTATGAAATAGTTGAGCCGCTGTCTTGTATCCGGCAGTCACAAGCAACAAAGATCTGCCAAGGATGCAAAAAGAACTTCCAATTGCTAGAGCAACATACACAATAATGAGCGTAGAGCTAGCAACTGGAGGTGCCTCGGTTTCAGACACGGGAGTGGCCCAAGCCATCCAATAATTGCTTCCAATTTGAAGTGCCTGAAAGAGTATATGTGCCAACAATATGAAGGGCACTAGGGCACCTCCATATGCTGTAGTGATATATTTCCAATAAACTGACAAACCAACACTGCCTTTCTCTCTTTCCTCTTCCTGGACAAGTTGACCCATTGGTTCCATAGTAGTATCAGATTTACCATTTTCACCATCAGTAGCTTCTTCTTTTTGAGTACTGATAATACCGGTCAAGTCACTACTGTCTTCACTTGTGACTGCCTGTCTTCCCCCAAAGTTATCTATTGCTGATAAAGCTTCTTTGTGAGCACTCACAAGTTCCATAAAGTCACTACCCGATTTGAGAATGTCATTGTATTTTCCAGCCTGTGTAACCCTTCCATCTTTCATAACCTGATGCATGGGTGATAATGAATGTCAAATAGAAGAGATTACAAAAATCTGAATATCAGATAAAAATGAAGCGTAAAACAAAACAAGGCAGCTTACAAAGATCAAATCCGCAGCAGGTAAAAACTCTACTTGATGCGTAACATATATGACTGTTTTTGAGCCCAGAAGCCCCAATATGCATTCCTGTTAATGATAGATAAAAAGAAGTTTCATTACACAGATGATTCATGCACATTTCAATTTGAAACCAGAATTTGAGTAACAAAACTAAAAAGATGATGGGAACAAGGTAAATATGTGAGTAATGGCTAGAATGCATAAGATGGTGAGCATTACTTACATTGAAGAGATGGGTACCTGTATGAGCATCGACTGCACTGAATGGATCATCAAACAGATAAATGTCAGCATCCTGGTATAAAGCACGTGCAATCTGTATTCTTTGCTTCTGCCCGCCACTCAAGTTGATACCTCTCTCGCCTATGACTGTTTGATCACCAAAGGAGAGAATTTCCAGGTCTTTCTTTAAGGAACATGCTTCAAGAACTCTATCATACTTCTCTCTTTCCATCTTCTTACCAAACAATATATTCTCTTCTATTTTCCCACTCGGTATCCAGGGTGACTGAGAAACATAGGCCTTTGTCCCGCTGATCTTAACACTTCCTGATATTTTGGGCATTTCTCCCAAAATGCAAGTTAGCAAACTTGACTTTCCTGAACCAACAGTACCACAAATGGCAACTCTCATGCCATTATGAACCTTAAGATTAATGTCCATAAGGAATGGTGTAGGAGAGGATTCATTCCAACTGAAATTGCCATCAACAATCTCAATTGCTACATCAGAACTGCTTCTTGGAAGCTTCTCTATGGCATCCGGTTGGAGGTCATCAAGGGAAAGAAATGATGCGATTCGATCAAGGGAAACTTTGGTCTGAGCAATCATTGAAATTGTATCTGGAAGACTATAAATAGACTCCTGAAGTATTCTAAATGTGGCAAGTGCAGATAGTATTTTTCCTGATTCAAGTGGGATACCCATAAGCGATGCAGCAACAAATGTAGTTACTGACACAAAAGTAGGGGCAATCCAAAAGACAAAAGTAGTCATAGATGCAGTGTAAACATATTTTTTCAACCATCCTGCCTCAGTATTTCTGAGCTCAAGGATTTTGGACAAAAATTTCATCTCCCAAGCTTGAAGTTTGAGGATTCTCATGTTCCTCAAGACTTCAGATGTTGCCTTCATCCTACTATCCTTGGATTTCATAAGTTTGTCTTGGAATTTCTCTTGCAAATTCCCCAAAGGGAGGTTTGCCAACATCACCATAACAGTAGCAATGAAAGCTGCAATTGAAGCAAGCCCAAGATTCTTGTAGAGGATTATCAATGCAAGACTAACTTGGACAAGTACCATCCAAGGGTCATGTATGTACCAACCAAAGTCACCGATCCTCTCGGCATCCACAGTCATAAAATTGATGATCTCCCCACTACTGTGGCTCTGCTTTGAATGGCATGAAAGGGTCAAGCCTTTATCATAGACTTTGGCAACCAGTGCTGCACGTGCCCTGTAGCCTGCCTGCTGCACCTTGAAGAACCAGTGCCTCATCGACAAGCACTCAACAACCTTGGCAACAAAGAATATAGAAACCAAGAGGTAGCCTTGGTTTCTATATTCTTGATTTCCATTGAGGAATTGAACAAAGGCATCAATGAGGTATGGTCCAACATATGAAGCCAATGTGTAAGAGCCAACATAGAAGCCAGATAAGAGAATATCCTTCCATGCTGTGAAAACCAAAGCTTTCACAAGCATGAAAGTAGTTAATTTAGTACTCCCCTCACTAGAAGATTCTAGCCTATCTTTAAAGATTGGAAAAGTTCCTCTAACACTATCAAAACCAGCCAGCTGAGGGATATCCTCAAGGTCCAATGTTTTCTTGTTGCCACTAGAAATTAGAGGACTCATCCAAGAGAAAGTAAGTCTACTAAAAAAGTTGGCAGTGGCATAAGGAGTAACAGTTTCATCTCCAGAATTCTTTTTCACTTGTGCAACATTTCTAGCACTATCATTTAATAGGGGTTGCCTAAGAAGCTCATCATCATCCTCTCTTCTACCGAAAAAGCATACCAAACAGAAGAATAAGCCTAAGACAGAGGAAACTACGTCAGAAATCCAAAATTGAGTAGGCAAATTCCCATTCTTTTTGCAATAAACAATGTCTACTGCTAGGCAATAACAAGACTGAAGGAAGAAACAACCCCACCACACTCTCAAAACAAGTGGATACTTAATTTCACCTGAATTCGTCTGCAATAAAAGGGCGATTACAAACCAAGAAATGGTTTTTATCACGACATCCAAAAGGAATACAACTTTTTCATCAGACCAACCATTTCTATACCAACAAAACATAGTCAAGAAACATAGAACAAGACTGAAAAGTGAGAGACCCAAACAAGAGAGAAGGACTGGTTTGAAGTACAAGCACCTCTGTTCTTGCATATGACCGGCGTTTTTATCCCTACTGGGGCAGCCTTTTATTTTCTTGAACAACCAAGTTACAAAGAGCAGGAGCAACAAAACCAGGTGCAGTGAAGCAGAGATGGAGCGAAGGAAAGCCGGGTTGAGGAGAGGATGGCCATGGCCTCCTATACTGCTCAAAGAAAATGGGTGAGACTGCAGAAACTCAAGCATGCCCGATATAGATAGTGTAATTTCCATGATTTTGAGAGGGCTGCTTGGGTTTCCACTTTCCTGATGGTGTGTTTTCTTGCAGTAAGCCAATAGATGGAAACAGAAGGTTTATTTTGGTTTGGCTATGGAAGTCAGTGGTTTATATACAGAGGGACACACCCTTTAGGCCTTTACCCAATGAGTGATGGGTGGGAGGGAGGGCCAGGGATGGCATCGGGTCAATGCTGGCGCCGTAGAAAGCGTGGTGCCCATGGAATCCAAGATTCTCCTCACCCAGAGAGCATACAGGACTGAGGAGTCGATTCCTCGGAAGAAATATCGTTTTTCCTTTTTCAAGTGACAAGGGAAATCACACTACGTAGGCACCAAGTATTATGGAAAGTGACATGATATGTTGACTGAGAGTAGGATTCTAAACTGTTTAATTATTTTTAAACTTGGAACGAATTAATTACTACGGAGTATTACTTTTCTTTGTCCTAAATATAGAACATCTAAACTGTTTAATTATTTTTAAACTTGGAACGAATTAATTACTACGGAGTATTACTTTTCTTTGTCCTAAATATAGAACATCCAACTGCAATTCTGCAAAATAATGCAATTAGATCACTGAACCTAAAAAAAAAAAATTAACAATTGAGTTTCTAAACTAACAAATTTCAAACAAATCTTTCAATTTGCAGTCTACAACAGGTCAACAAGTCATCATCTCAAATTAATTATTTTTAAAAAAATAGTTTAAAAATTAATTATTTAAAAAAAAAAAACAAAAAAACAAATAGGATTCCGGTCGGAGCGGTTTCTTCTTCTGATCGTCCTTATGAGCTTTCTCTTTTATCTGCTTCAATGCCGATATTAGAACAGTGATATCTTCGGAGAGATCGGCATCGAAGTCCTCTTCGAGGATGGCTCGCTTCCGGTTTCGGCTGCTCCGATTCCGAAACTCGCTTCTTCGCAGTCGATTTCGTCGCTGACATTTGTGAAACTATTGAAGAGATCGCTGTGTTGGAAGTTGAGGAAGACTGATGAAGGTGATAGTGTGTGCTGTGAGAGGAAGTGTGGACAAGTTGTAAGCTTTAGGCGCCAAGGTCGAGTCGATCCAGGGAAACTTTAGTCTGAGCGATCATTGAAATTGTATCTGGAAGATTATAAATAGACTGCTGAAGTATTCTAAATGTGGCAAGTGCAGATAGTATTTTTCCTGATTCAAGTGGGATACCCATAAGCAATGCAGCAACAAATATGCTATGTGACAATACATTTACACAATTAAGAAATTCAAAACTTAAAAAATAAGTTAAGAAGGCTAAATAAATAAATAAATAAAGAGTGTAACTTACTTTCATAAATTGGAACCGAAAGATCAATTTTTTGATATGATTTCTCTTTTTGAAAAAAAAAAAAAAGAAAAAGAAAAAACTAGTCCCGTTCCTCCGCAGTCAGGGACTCCTAGGCTACATCGACGGCAAGCTTCCGTGTCCTCCGGTCACCGTCTCCGTTCCTCCCCAATCCGGCGACTCCACCACAATGGCAATCACCATCGCACCGAACCCCGCACATGCCGCTTGGATGCAACAGGGTCAGTCGATCCTATCCCTCATTCTTTTGCAACATACTCTTCATAAAGAGTATTGATGATCTCTTTCACTTTTGAAATGTTTTTCCTAGCTTCCTCATTAGAATAAAGTCTAGGAAAACAAAATTCAACTACAAGCACTTTTTTTGTTGGATAAAAAACAACACATATAGCCATCAACAAATTACACTCACCCCAAAATGAAGTTTGATTAATATTGGATCAATTGTGATGCTTATCCCATGTGAAACGTGTGGATTAATCACAACATTTGATCTTGCCAAAATCAACAACCCAGAATTAAGAACAATTTTAAAAAATACGGTGACATTACAGTCGTTTTGTGTAAGGTCACAACTTAAATTTCGTAAGTTTAAAGCTTAAGGTGCGTAAGTTCAAAGCTTAAAATGCGTAAGTTTATAGTGTTATGTGTGCCTAAGTTTAAAGTTTAAGGCGCCCAAGTTTAAAGTTTAAGATGTTTAAGTCTAAAACTTGAGGTGCGTAAGTTTATAACTTAAGATGCGTATGTTTAAAGCTTAAGGTGCGTATGTTTAAAGTGTAAGGTATGTAAGTTTATAGCTTAAGGTGGCTAAGTTTAAAGTTTAATGTGCGTCACTTTCTAGTTTAAGGTGCATTAGTTTAACTATGGTGCGCATGTTTAAAGCTTGAGGTGCATAAGTTTGAAGCTTAAGTACAGTGCGTCAGTTCTAATTTCTAAACACTAGATCATTTAAAATCCACATAATTTTTTTTAAAAAAATAATTATAAAGTCAAATATTGAAATATGTCCATTTTGTACTATCTGTTACTACTTGGCAAATTATAGTGCATATCATGGTTCAAGACGACGTTGGTGAATATTATAAGTTAGAATAATGTACTTTATGAGTTAGAATAATTTATTTTACGTGTTAGAAGAATGCACATTATGTTAGTTGCAAAAATCGCGCCTAGGCGTTAAGAGGCCGCCGCGAGGAATGGCTTCGGCGGCCGCCTAGACCGCCTAATCGGCCGGTTCGGCGGTTCGGCGATTTTTTTTTTTTTTTTGTTGAAAATGTCAGAAAAGTTTCAAAAGGCATAACTTTTGACTCAGTTGTCCGATTTGGACAATTTTTTTTTTAAATCGCGTATTTTTTCGAGATCTATACACCGCCAAAGGCGGTTTGGTCCACTAATTTCTCAAAAATGCTTATTTAGCTCTTAATTTTAGTTTTTTTTTTTTTTTTTTTTTTTTTTTTTTTAAATGTATTTAGATGGTTTAAACAATCTTTTGAACAATTTTACAACCACTTTTGTAAATAGTTTCTAAGAAATAACTATGGACACCTTATGTTTTAGTACTAAATTTTTAATTTTAATTTTTTAATTAAAAAAAATTAAAAAATAAAAAAATAAAAAATAAAAATGAAAAATCGGCGCCTAGGGGGCGCCTAACGTTTTTTGCAACAGTTTAATATGTTAAAATAATATATATACTTTATGTGTTTAGAATAATAAAACTTTTGGAGTAAGATAATGTATTTTATGAGTTATCACTTGAGTCGGTTGCACGACATCGTTTTTGAAATTGTGTGGACCATTGTCCGTGCAATAATTGTCGTTGTTGTTGTTGTTTTTTTTTTTTTTTTTTTTTTTTTTTTTTTTTTTAACCAACAACTAATACTAAATCATAGGAAAGAACGTTATAAATGAAAGAAGAGTGGCGAAAAATCACTCCTTACGTTCAGACATAGAAACGGACTCCCTCGCAAGGAAATGGACCGTCCAGTTCGCATAACGTTTAGCAAAAGAGATACAATAATGAGCTAGAGTGCTCAACGAATCTTTACCATCAGCTAAAAGAAGATCAAAGGAAGTGATAAACGCGGAAGATGAAAGGCCTTGAACAACCAGTAAAGAATCCGTCTCACATTCTGTTGTTTGAACCAGTTTAGGGCTTCCCTAATTGCTAGAGAAGCTTCCCTTGGAAGAGTAAATTCCAGTCCAAGGATTTGTCCACAGACTATGAGTAGTAACAACATAGTCTGTGACATTTGTCCATTCGGTTGTCTATTCTCAGTTCTCACAAATTGACCTTTACTTTTGATGTTTCCGTTTCGGTTTCTGCGGAAGTGTTGTCATTTTGTGATTTTGTCAAATATGTCTACATCATATTTCTCTAACGCAATTAAGGAATGTTGCAACTTCGCAACACTTTCACTATAATTAATTCCTTTGTAGAAGAGTAGTTAATTCCATTTTTTTAATCTTAGATTTATAAATTGTTGGGTCCTAGTATTACACTGACATGATCATTATTTGGTGTCTACATTTTCTCGCAAAAAATAGTTTCTATGCTATACAATTCAACATTCCTCTAAAATGGTTTGTATATATAGTGGTATCAATCCTCTTCTTTTTGTCAATGTGAGACAAATGTTACTTATAAACATTTGCACATTCATTTTCAACTTAAATGATTTAGTGGCAGTGGCGGACTCAGGATTTAGGTTGAGTGTGAGTGAAAAAGCAAAGGTAAAATGAATTAAAAAATAATCAATACAATGTTCAAATACAAAATATCAAATACGAATAAAATTGTTAAACAACTATGCCAACTAACATTAATGAATTTCCAGCAAATGTATTCGTCCTTAGTACTTGACATAACTATTAAACAACTACATTAGTACAAATGGAATGCATAAGCAGTGAAAAACAAATGGCAACTAAACACAGTTACAAAGGGCAATTACTAGATTGGAAAAAAGAAACCAACTCTAAGTTAAATAATGGCCTTACCATCTCAACCAAACCTAACTTTGTTTAAATGTTTATATGTTAATATATATACCATTTATATTGAGTGGGGCCTATGTTTAGTGGTCTAGCTAATTATTTGAAATATGCAATGGAGCACCTTCCCTACTTGGATTCTCTTTTCTCGGTATTGATGGAGAAATTTGTTCTGGGTATTGATGGAGAAAATTGATCCAGAGTATGTAATTATACGAATTAATAATCTCGCATAAAATATATAAATGGATATAAACAAGTAGAATCATTATAGTATTGGATGGATTAATATAAGATATTACAAAGAATATGTGTTGTAATGATACTGAATTTTTTTTTTTTTTAAACAATAAAAAAATGATATTGAATATGATTTGTCTAAGTTATATAATAACTATTTATACGAGAAAGAAACTCAACCAATATAGCTAGAAATATGGTGGGCCATGAGACTAAATCAAGGTCCATATAATTGATTGTGAGACTAAGTTAAGACCCGCCATTCTAGGTGCAGAGGCAGGCTCCGGGCCCTACACCCTTTATGAGGCCGTTTAAATTATCTTTTAATTCTTTTTGGGGAAATTATATCGTGCACTGCCATGGCCCAAAACGACGTCGTTTTGTACTTTTTTTTTAAACGTCGTTTCTCGTGTTTTTAAAAGGATAATATACATAATCTAACATAATACACATCAACTCTTAACATAATACACATAAACTCTTAACTCTTAAAAAAAATCCCTTTGTTTCGAATGTACATAATTGTATAGCAGAATACACAAAAACTCTGTCGAGTCAACTCCTCACACACCTTAACAAAACGGCGTTGTTTTGGACAGGGCGGGACGCACAATGCATTGTGCGCCCTTGTGCACGATATAACGATTGATCTTTTCGGCCTTGGACTATGCGCTCCTGGACCACGAGTCCCCATTATTGAATCATTTCCAATATCACCATCACGTATATTTTTATATAATGTATTTGAATAACTTATTTGATCTTTATTTATAGTTTAAATATACTCCTTGTAAAACAAATTCAGTACCTTACGGCTAATATTAAATATATTTAGGACAAAGAAAAGTAATACTAGAGTTTAAAAATAATTAAACAGTTGATAATCCTACTTTGTATCATTCCTACTCTCAGTCAACATAATACCTTACAATAATTCATCAAATGAAATATGAAATCAGGTCACTTTCCCTCATACTTGGTGCCTACGTAGTGTGATTTCCCTTGTCTCACTTGAAAAAGAAAAAACGATATTTGTTCCGAGTAATCGACTCTTCAGTCTTGTATGCTTTCTGGGTGAGCATAATCTTGGATTCTTGGGCACCACACTTTCTACGGCGCCAGCATTGACCCGATGCCATCCCTGACCCTCACTCATTGGGTGGGTAAAGGGTGTGTCCGCCGACCGATGCCGCTCTATATAAACCACTGTCTTCCACGGCCAAACCAAAATAATCCTTCTGTTTCCTTCTCTTGGTTTACTGCAAGAAAACACACTATCAGGAAACCCAAGCTGCCCTTTCAAAATCATGGAAATTACACTTTCTATATCGGGCATGTTTGGGTTTCTGCAATCTCACCCATTTTCTTCGAGTTGTGTAGGGGGCAATGGCCATCTTCTCCTCAACCCGGCTTTCCTTCGCGCCATCTCTGCTTCACTGCACCTCGTTTTGTTGCTCCTGCTCTTTGTAACTTGGTTGTTCAATAAAATGAAAGGCTGCCCCAGTGGGGATAAAAACGCCGGTCATATGCAAAAACAGAGGTTCTTCTACTTCAAACCAGCCCTTCTCTCTTCTTTCGGTTTCTCACTTTTCAGTCTTGTTCTTTGTTTCTTGACTCTGTTTTATTGGTATAGAAATGGTTGGTCTTATGAAAAAGTCATATTCCTTTTGGATGTGGTGATAAAAACCATTTCTTGGTTTGTAATCTCCCTTTTATTGCACACCCAATTGAATTCAGGTGAAATTAAGTACCCACTTGTTTTGAGAGTGTGGTGGGGTTGTTTCTTCCTTCAGTCTTGTTATTGCCTAGCAGTAGACATTGTTTATTGCAAAAAGAATGGGAATTTGCCTACTCAATTTTGGATTTCTGACGTAGTTTCCTCTGTCTTAGGCTTATTCTTCTGTTTGTTATGCTTTTGCGGTAGAAGAGAGGGTGATGGTGAGCTTCTTAGGCAACCCCTACTAAATGATAGTGCTAGAAATGTTGCACAAGTGAAAAAGAATTCTGGAGATGAAACTGTTACTCCTTATGCCACTGCCAACGTTTTTAGTAAACTTACTTTCTCTTGGATGAGTCCTCTAATTTCTAGTGGCAACAAGAAAACATTGGACCTTGAGGATATCCCTCAGCTGGCTTGTTTTGATAGTGTTAGAGGGACTTTTCCAATCTTTAAAGATAGGCTAGAATCTTCTAGTGAGGGGAGTACTAAATTAACTACTATCATGCTTGTGAAAGCTTTGGTTTTCACAGCATGGAAGGATATTCTCTTATCTGGCTTCTATGCTGGCTCTTACACATTGGCTTCATATGTTGGACCTTACCTCATTGATGCCTTTGTTCAATTCCTCAATGGAAATCAAGAATATAGAAACCAAGGCTACCTATTGGTTTCTATATTCTTTGTTGCAAAGGTTGTTGAGTGCTTGTCGATGAGGCACTGGTTCTTCAAGGTGCAGCAGGCAGGCTACAGGGCTCGTGCAGCACTGGTTGCCAAAGTCTATGATAAAGGCTTGACCCTTTCATGCCATTCAAAGCAGAGCCACACTAGTGGGGAGATCATCAATTTTATGACTGTAGATGCCGAGAGGATCGGTGACTTTGGTTGGTACATGCATGACCCTTGGATGGTACTTGTCCAAATTGGTCTTGCATTGATAATTCTCTACAAGAGTCTTGGGCTTGCTTCAATTGCAGCTTTCATTGCTACTGTTATGGTGATGTTGGCAAACCTCCCTTTGGGGAAATTGCAAGAGAAATTCCAAGACAAACTTATGAAATCCAAAGATAGTAGGATGAAGGCAACATCTGAAGTCTTGAGGAACATGAGAATCCTCAAACTTCAAGCTTGGGAGATGAAATTTTTGTCCAAAATCCTTGAGCTCAGAAATACTGAGGCAGGATGGTTGAAAAAATATGTTTACACTGCATCTATGACTACTTTTGTCTTTTGGATTGCCCCTACTTTTGTGTCAGTAACTACATTTGTTGCTGCATCGCTTATGGGTATCCCACTTGAATCAGGAAAAATACTATCTGCACTTGCCACATTTAGAATACTTCAGGAGTCTATTTATAATCTTCCAGATACAATTTCAATGATTGCTCAGACCAAAGTTTCCCTTGATCGAATCGCATCATTTCTTTCCCTTGATGACCTCCAACCGGATGCCATAGAGAAGCTTCCAAGAAGCAGTTCTGATGTAGCAATTGAGATTGTTGATGGCAATTTCAGTTGGAATGAATCCTCTCCTACACCATTCCTTATGGACATTAATCTTAAGGTTCATAATGGCATGAGAGTTGCCATTTGTGGTACTGTTGGTTCAGGAAAGTCAAGTTTGCTAACTTGCATTTTGGGAGAAATGCCCAAAATATCAGGAAGTGTTAAGATCAGCGGGACAAAGGCCTATGTTTCTCAGTCACCCTGGATACCGAGTGGGAAAATAGAAGAGAATATATTGTTTGGTAAGAAGATGGAAAGAGAGAAGTATGATAGAGTTCTTGAAGCATGTTCCTTAAAGAAAGACCTGGAAATTCTCTCCTTTGGTGATCAAACAGTCATAGGCGAGAGAGGTATCAACTTGAGTGGCGGGCAGAAGCAAAGAATACAGATTGCACGTGCTTTATACCAGGATGCTGACATTTATCTGTTTGATGATCCATTCAGTGCAGTCGATGCTCATACAGGAACCCATCTCTTCAATGTAAGTAATGTTCATCATCTTATGCCTTGTTCCCATCATCTTTTCAGTTTTGTTACTAGTTTTAAATTCTGGTTTCAAATTGAAATGTGCATGAATCATCTGTGTAATGAAACTTCTTTTTATCTATCGTTAACAGGAATGCATATTGGGGCTTCTGGGCTCAAAAACAGTCATATATGTTACACATCAAGTAGAGTTTTTACCTGCTGCGGATTTGATCTTTGTAAGCTGCCTTGTTTTGTTTTACGCTTCATTTTTATCTGATATTCAGATTTTTTGTAATCTCTTCTATTTGAGATTCATTATCGCCCATGCCATCAGGTTATGAAAGATGGAAGGGTTACACAGGCTGGAAAATACAATGACATTCTCAAATTGGGTAGTGACTTTATGGAACTTGTGAGTGCTCACAAAGAAGCTTTATCAGCAATAGATAACTTTGGGGGAAGACAGGCAGTCACAAGTGAAGACAGTAGTGACTTGACCGGTATTATCAGTACTCAGAAAGAAGAAGCTACTGATGGTGAAAATGGTAAATCTGATACTACTATGGAACCAATGGGTCAACTTGTCCAGGAAGAGGAAAGAGAGAAAGGCAGTGTTAGTTTGTCAGTTTATTGGAAATATATCACTACAGCATATGGAGGTGCCCTAGTGCCCTTCATATTGTTGGCACATATAATCTTTCAGGCACTTCAAATTGGAAGCAATTATTGGATGGCTTGGGCCACTCCCGTGTCTGAAACTGAGGCACCTCCAGTTGCTAGCTCTACGCTCATTATTGTCTATGTTGCTCTAGCAATTGGAAGTTCTTTTTGCATCTTTGGCAGATCTTTGTTGCTTGTGACCGCCGGATACAAGACAGCGGCTCAACTATTTCATAAAATGCATCTGTGCCTTTTCCGTGCTCCAATGTCTTTCTTTGATGCCACACCCAGTGGGCGTATTCTAAATAGAGTAAGTAAATGCTGAAACTTCTTTCTGTTCTTCTTTTACCCAAAATCTTTGGTTAATTATGACATTTTGTTACAGGCATCCACAGACCAGAGTGCAGTTGATCTGAACATTCCATTCCAAATTGGAAATTTTGCCTTCACAATAATTCAGCTTTTCAGTATCATTGCAGTAATGTCTCAAATTGCATGGCAGGTTTTCATTGTCTTTATTCCGGTGATTGCGATTTGCATCTATTTAGAGGTAGCCTGTGCAGCTCCCTTTGATTTTAACTTGAGTTTATACTTTTTGGTTATTGCTGTAGAATAGTCTTATGTTTAAATCTCTATTTTATAATTTCAGCAATATTACATACCTTCTGCACGAGAATTGGCAAGGTTATGTGGAGTTTGTAAGTCTCCAGTCATACAACACTTTGCTGAGACTCTATCAGGATCAACTACAATTAGAAGTTTCGACCAAGAAGCCAGATTTCGTGATTTGAGTATGAAACTGATAGATGGCTATAATAGGCCAAAGTTTCACACTGCGGGTGCTATGGAGTGGCTTTGCTTTCGCTTGGACATTTTGTCTTTGATCACTTTCTCCTTTTCATTGGTGTTCTTGATCTCTGTTCCTGTTGGAACTATAGATGCGAGTGAGCAATTTTTTTATTGTCAAATTATACTAGTCCTTAATGTATGTATTTATAATTTATCGCCTTAAGCAATTTGCAGGTGTCGCTGGTTTAGCTGTGACATATGGGCTTAATCTCAACATGTTACAAGCTTGGGTTGTATGGAATCTTTGCAGTCTGGAGAATAAAATAATTTCGGTTGAAAGAATACTTCAATATAGTTCTCTCCCGAGTGAGCCCCCTCTTGTTATTGAATCTAACAGGCCTGACACTGATTGGCCATCAAATGGAGAGGTTGATATCAGCAATCTCCAGGTAATTCTACATTAAGCTTTCTTTATGGATTTCTTGGAGTTATAGCTAACTTACATTTCTATTTGGCCATAGGTCCGATATGCTCCTCATATGCCTCTTGTTTTACGAGGCATCACATGCACTTTGTTTGGAGGGAAGAAGACGGGTGTAGTTGGTAGGACGGGCAGTGGTAAATCAACTCTTATACAGACGTTCTTCCGTATTGTTGAACCAGCTGCTGGAGAAATACGTGTAGATGGTGTGAATATATCGTCGATTGGACTGCATGATTTGCGGTCTAGATTGAGCATTATTCCACAAGATCCAACCATGTTTGAGGGCACAGTTCGTAGCAATCTGGATCCACTAGAAGAGTACACAGATGAACAAATTTGGGAGGTAGGCATTCATTGATAGTTAATTAGTTTTCGCTGGAAACTGGAAAGGATTAAAAGTTTCTTTGTGTTTCTCTCTAGGCTCTCGACAAGTGCCAACTGGGAGACGAAGTTAGAAGAAAGGATGACAAACTTGATTCTGCAGGTTTTCATGATATTTCTTTAATTTTATCCTCATAGCTGTAAGTTCATTGTATTCATATTCCTATGGACAAACGTTTCAGTTACGGAGAATGGAGAGAATTGGAGCGTGGGTCAAAGGCAGCTCGTTTGTCTTGGTCGTGTGCTACTTAAGAAAACCAAAATTTTGGTACTTGATGAGGCAACAGCATCAGTTGACACCGCAACAGATAATCTGATCCAGGAAACTCTAAAGGAACACTTCTCGGACTCCACTGTCATAACCATTGCACATAGGATAACTTCTGTGGTCGATAGTGACATGGTTCTGCTATTAGATCATGGTTTGTATTTCTGTTCTATCGCAAACGTGGTTGTCTTTTGTTGTCAAATCTGTTAATAATTTTCTCTGTGCTGCAGGCCTGGTTGCTGAATATGATACTCCTGCAAATTTGCTGGAAAACAGATCCTCATTGTTTGCCAAGCTTGTAGCAGAATATAGCACGCGATCAAGTTCTCGCCACGAGAATTTATCCCAAGAATAGGACTGGGACATGGTTTTGTTAACTGTTGGTTGGTGTTACCAGAGAATGGCAGGACTAATTGGTTAACCATAAATAGTGGATGCCAAGATAAATCAGTACAGGAAATAGTATTAAGACTTTTGCTTTAAATGTTGTCTACAACTGTTGAATTTGTATCAGTTCTGAATAAGATTTAATGTTAGTGTTTTGATTATATACTTCCAGAATTATATTATAGTGTTTGGCTGGATTTAAGAATACAAATAGAATAAGTGGAGGAATGGGTAGTGACAAGTGACAACAATCTACCTCATGTTTTATTCTAAGTCTTTCTCCGTCCGTCTTACAGTGAGTTCATCGCTAGTTCAGGAAGAATCGTCACTTGTAGAATTCAAACTTAAATTATCTTAAAATTTTACTCCACAAAGAAAGTTCATTTGCCCTTGAGCTATCCCATTGAATTTCCCTACATGTTCTAGCATAACATATATACTTCCATTTGAAGATATAGTTGTATGGTTTTTTCCCCTAAAAAATCCAAAACACCAATAACTTATTTAAATTACTTTAAGAAAAAAAAAACTAATGTCAAATAACTTAAAATAAACACATTTATAATCTAAGCTAAGAAGTGCCATTATATGAATTTAGCTTATAAAGGATTATAAGGAGATAAACCCATATAGATTGTTCATAGATCGACTTAAATCGAGAAGATCAATAGGCTGTTCCTACTAAGAGTCAACCTTATAGCATTATGGTTACTACTTAATCGAGACTGTGACCTGACAAAATTAAAAAGACAAGACTATCTCAATTATCATTTTGTAAGAAGCAATAAAGAGATGAAGGTGGTGCCTCCCGCTATTTCAAACCTCAGACATAACCGAAGGATATATAACAAATAGCAAGATGATATGTAACTCAATTTTGTTCACTAAACACATGCTCTAATATAAATGTAATTAATACTAAGTATAAATTAATAATGTTATTTTAATATATTGAGACCTACTTTTAAAAGTTGGTTAAATACATATATGTTTTAACCTGACCCTTCATGATCTTCTCAGCATTTGTTTGCAATACTTTAAAATGTTAGTCACATGCCCACAACACAGAATATAATATTGTGGCTTTGCAACCAGTCAATTTTATATAATAAAAGTCCATTATCATCACAAATTTCTCTCTCATGAAGGAATCTTCCATATTGTAGTCCCAATAGTTATTGTATTGATCGGTATAGTGTGGACCACGGTTCAAAAACGACGTCATTTTACTTAATTTTTTTTAGTGATCCGTTGCAATATACATTTTTATAATTTATCATGTATTTTATTCTAATACATAAAGTACATTATTCTAACACATAATGTATATTATCTTACTCAAAAATTTCATTATTCTAACACATAATGTACATTATCTTTTTTCCATAAATTTCATTATTATAACACATAATATACATTATTTTAATTCATAAAATTTAGCGACATTATTTTAGACCGTGATTTACACAATTGTATAATTTGCCATTGTAGTCCATGCATCATCTCTAAAATGACATAATGACAAATTTTTTTCACTAAAAAAAAGACTGACTGCATCAGTAAACGGCAAATTGAATGTATAATTGTAGCAGCGCCATTGTTGAATGGGTGGGTCAAATGGTTAGTGGAACTTGGTCGCCACGTTTCTACATAGAGACAAAGCTCCAACGACCCAGTGGGCGTTGGGGTGTCATTTTCACGAATATTTTATCTGACGAGCAACGCAAGGAAACTTCTCTCATCTTAGCAAAGCTTGGTATATATATATATATGAGCCTGCAGGATTGTTGTTGCTTTGGTTAGAGACTTAAGAGTGTTTAGTTAAGCTCTTGATTGTGTTGCTCACTGGCCCCCATACAATTTACAGATACCCCTTGAATTGGTTGGATAAACAGAATGTTTGTGTCTCTTTCTCTGAGCTATGAGGGTGGCCACCCCCTCTTTAACCCTATATTCCTCCGGGGCATTTCTGCTTCGCTTCACTTGCTTCTGTTGCTCCTTATTGTCCTAGTTTGGATGTTCAAGAAAATCGTAAACACTCAAAACTACACAAAAGAAAAAGCTCGTAAAAATGCCACAATGTTGTGCTACAAACAAACCATCTCCTCTTGTTTGAGTCTCTCACTGTTCAATCTTGTTCTCTGTCTATTAACTCAATTTTACTGGTACTCAAGTGGTTGGTCTGAAGAAAAAGTTCTAACTTTTTCGGATTTCTTAATAAAGGCTGTTTCTTGGTTAGTAATCTCTGTTGTTTTGCACACCCAATTCTTAAACTCTGTTAAAAACAAGTACCCGCTTGTTTTGAGAGCTTGGTGGGGGTGTTTCTTTGCACTGTCTTGTTATTGCTTGGTAGTAGACATATTTTATCACAAAAAGAACAAAACTTTATCATCACAGTTTTGGGTTTCTGACGTAGTGTCCACTGTCATGGGGTTGTTCTTCACTGTTGTGGGATTTTCGGGTAAAAAGGAGGGTGTAGGTGGCCTTCTTAAGGAACCCCTGTTGAATGGTGGAGAAGTGAAATTACCTTCTGGGAGTGAAACTGTTACTCCTTATATCAGTGCTAGCCTTTTCAGTACAATTACTTACTCATGGATGAATCCTCTAATTTCTCTTGGCAACAAGAGAATATTAAACCTTGAGGACATTCCTCAACTTGCTGGGTTGGATAGTATTAGAGGCATTTTTCCAATTTTAAGAGATAAGCTAGGATCTTCTAGTGAGGGGGGTAGAAAATTGACTACATTTATGCTGGCAAAGGCCTTGATTTTCACTGTTTGGAAGGATATTATGTTAACTGCCTTTTATATACTCTTCTATAAATTGCCCACTTATGTTGAAGCTTATCTCATTAATAACTTAGTTCAATTCCTCAATGGAAGCCGGGAATCTAGAAATGAAGGTTACTTGTTGGTCTCTGCATTCTTCATAGCAAAGCTTGTTGAGTCGGTGGCAGAGACACAGTATTTTTTCAAAGCACGGCAGGCTGGGTTCAGGGTAAGGGCTGCACTGGTTGCCAAAGTCTATAACAAGGGTTTGACACTCTCGTGCCACTCAAGACAGAGCCATACAAGTGGAGAGATTATCAATTTTATGACTGTAGATGCTGAGAGGATAGCTGACTTTAGTTGGTACATCCATGATCTGTGGATTATATTTGTGCAAGTTGGCCTGGCATTGGTTATTCTCTACAAAAATCTCGGGGGTGCTTCAATTGTAGCACTCCTTTCTACTGTTATAGTGATGCTAGCAAACTTCCCTTTAGCAAAAGTACAGGAGAGATACCAGAAAAAGCTTATGAAATCCAAAGATAGTCGCATGAAGGCAACCTCTGAGGTTTTAAGGAACATGAGAATACTTAAACTTCAAGCTTGGGAGATGAAATTTCTATCCAAAATCCTTGGGATCAGAAATACTGAGGTAGGATGGTTAAGAAAATATGGATACACCTCGGCTTTGACTACTTTTGTCAATTGGGTTGCCCCTTCATTTGTGTCTGTCGCTACATTTGGTGCTGCTGTGCTTATGGGGGTTCCACTTGAATCAGGAAAAGTACTTTCTTCTCTTGCCACATTTACTACACTGAAGGAGCCTATTTACAGAATTCCAGATGCAATTTCAATGGTGGCTCAGATTAAAGTTTCTCTTGATCGAATCGCATCATTCCTTTCACTAGATGACCTGCAACCTAGTGCTATTGAGAAGCTTCCTAGATGTAGTTCTGATGTTGCCATTGACATTGTAGAAGGAAATTTCTGTTGGAATGAAACCTCTTCTGCTCCACTTCTAAAAGACATCAATGTAAGAGTGCATCATGGCATGAAAGTTGCCATTTGTGGTACTGTTGCTTCAGGAAAGTCGAGTCTATTATCTTGCATTTTGGGAGAAATGCCCAAAATTTCAGGAAGTGTTAAGCTGTGTGGAAGTAAAGCCTATGTTCCACAGTCACCCTGGATACAGAGTGGGACCATAGAAGAAAATATATTGTTTGGTATGAAAATGGAGAGCGAGAAGTATGATAGAGTTCTTGAAGCATGTTCCTTAAAGAAAGACTTGGAAGTTCTCCCTTTTGGTGATCAAACAGTGATCGGAGAGCGAGGAATCAATTTGAGTGGTGGGCAGAAGCAAAGAGTACAAATTGCTCGTGCTTTATACCAAGATGCTGACATTTATCTCTTTGATGATCCATTTAGTGCAGTCGATGCTCATACCGGAACCCATCTCTTCAATGTAAGAAACTTATCACATGTTATATTTTTAACATTAAATTCTCAATTTTGTTTTCTGTTTTATTTTTTCATATAAATCTATCAACTTCTGGCAAATTTCTTCTCTGAAACTAAAGCTATCCACAAATGGTCTTCTCTTGATAGGAATGTATACTTAGACTTCTGGATTCAAAAACAGTTATTTATGTTACACATCAAGTAGAGTTCTTACCTGCCGCAGATCTGATCTTGGTAAGTTACCCATGTTTGTTTGTTAATTTATTATCTTCTGTTCTTACGTATTCAAGGTATAAAGATTTTAGCTCATTAAATCAGGTTATGAAAGACGGAAGGATTTCACAGGCTGGAAAGTACAACAGCATCCTCAAATTGGGAAGTGAGTTTATGGAGCTTGTGGGTGTTCACAACGAAGCAATATCAGCAACAGATTCCTTTGAGGAACGAGTAGTAACAGAAAGAAACGAGAGCGGTGGCATGTTGACCATTAATGATGCTATAAATGAAGAAGCTACAGATGGTAAAATCGATAGCTCTGCAAGACCAAAGGGCCAACTTGTCCAAGAGGAAGAAAGAGAGAAAGGTAGAGTTGGGTTCCTGGTTTACTGGCAATATATTACTATGGCGTTTGGAGGTTTTCTTGTGCCCTTTATATTATTGGCACAAATAATGTTTCAAACACTTCAAATTGGAAGCAATTATTGGATGACTTGGGCTACTCCAGTGTCAGAAGGTGAGACACCACCAGTCGGAAACTCTACTCTCCTTCTTGTTTATGTTGCTTTTGCAATTGGAAGTTCCTTTTGCGTCCTTGCCAGAGCCTTGCTGCTTGTGACCGCTGGATTCGAAACAGCCACATTACTTTTTAACAAAATGCATTTGTGCATTTTCCGTGCTCCAATGTCTTTCTTTGATGCCACACCCAGTGGGCGTATTCTGAATAGAGTAAGGGAACATTCATATTTGCTTTTGTTCTCTTTTATGAATCTGTATGATTCTTGTCATCATTTGTTGATAGCAAAACTTTGCTTGATTAATTGTTGTATTTGTCATCACAGGCATCTGCGGATCAAAGTGCTGTTGATCTGAACATTCCCTCTAAAATTGGATCATTTGCCTTCACAATAATTAAGCTTTTGGGTGTCATTGCCATAATGTCTCTAGTTTCATGGAAGATCTTCGCTTTCTTTATTCCTGTGATTGCAATATGCATCTATTATCAGCAACAATACTTGCCTTCAGCTCGAGAGTTGGCACGATTATCCGGAGTTGCTAAGGCTCCAGTCATACAGCATTTTGCTGAAACTCTCTCAGGATCAACTACGATTCGAGGTTTTGACCAGGAGTCCAGATTTTGTGACACAAATATGAAACTAATAGATAATTATTCTCGGCACAGGTTTCATGTTTTTGGTGCTATGCAGTGGATATGCTTTCGCTTGAGTATGTTGTCTGTAATCACTTTTGCCTTTACATTGATATTCTTGGTATCTGTTCCAGTGGGAACTATTGACACAAGTGAGTGTTCGTCATAATACTTTTTTTTTTTTCTTTTCAGCAAGAAGATATGCTTATCCAATATTAATAATTTGTCCCCTTCAACAAATTTGCAGATTTTGGTGTCTTAGCAGTGACATATGGGCTTAACTTGAACTCACAATTGATTTGGATTGCGTTAAGTTTTTGCATTGTAGAGAATAGTATTATATCAGTTGAAAGAATAATTCAGTACAGTTCTATATCTAGCGAGCCCCCTCTTGTTACCGAATCTAACAGGCCTGACGCTTGTTGGCCACCAAATGGTAGAGTTGAAATCAGAAATCTAAAGGTAACTCCATATTCATTCAGCTTTGTATGTGAATTATATTCATAATTTCTCGTTCCATGTATTTGCATGCTTTCTAACGATTATGGATGGGTTGAAAGGTACGATATGCTCCACAGCTGCCCCTTGTTTTACGAGGCATCACGTGCACGTTTTTGGGAGGAAAGAAAACGGGAGTAGTTGGGAGGACTGGCAGTGGTAAATCAACACTTATACAGACCCTCTTTCGCATTGTTGAACCAGCGGACGGACAAATTCTTATAGATGGTATCAATATATCGTCAATTGGACTGCATGATTTGCGGGCTAGGTTGAGCATAATTCCCCAAGATCCAACCATGTTTGAGGGGACGATTCGTGGAAATCTAGATCCACTTGAAGAGTATACAGATGAACAGATTTGGGAGGTAGCTAGCTAGCTAGGCATTTCATATTTCTGTTTCTTCTTTTTTAGCTCGTAACATTTGTAAGTTGATTGATGGATGGTGTTTCTCTTAAGGCTCTCGATAAATGTCAGCTGGGAGGCGAAGTTCGTAAGAAGGAAGCTGGGCTCGATTCTGCAGGTTTTTCTCATTCCTCATAGCTATGTATCTGTAGTGTACACTTTCTTGTTGGCATTCTTGAAACCGAACATTTCCATAAACAGTTACTGAAAATGGCGAGAATTGGAGCGTGGGTCAGAGGCAACTGGTGTGTCTCGGGCGAGTGCTGTTGAAGAAGAGCAAGATTCTGGTACTCGACGAGGCTACAGCGTCTGTGGACACCATGACAGACAATCTGATCCAGCAAACTCTGAGGCAACACTTCTCAGATTCCACTGTCATAACAATTGCACATAGGATAACCTCGGTGCTAGACAGTGACATGGTTCTGCTCCTAGATAATGGTTAGTACTACTGTGTGTTCCACTTTGAATGACAGATTCCGATGAAACCTGTGGATAATTCACACCATTTTTTTTTTCTCTGATGCAGGGGTTGTTGCTGAAAATGACACTCCAGCAAATCTGCTGGATAACAAATCGTCGTTATTCGCAAAGCTGGTGGGTGAATATACCATGAGGTCAAGTTCTGGTTTAGAAAAATTGTCGTGAATACTGTAATCAGATTGTAGGAGGTTTGGTTAAAAATGTTTGAGGCTTTCAGCTTTGGATTGTGTAACAAAGTCAAATAATGTTAAAATGTGAGATTTGAAGAAGGTGCAATAAACAGATTTGCAGGGTTCCTGCAAATCATATTTCCAGTGTAGCTATGCCCATTCGTGAAAATCTCTCTTTTTTTTTTTTTTCTTTTTTCTTTTTTGACAAAGGACAATCTTGGTTTTACACATAATAATAATAATAATAATAATAATAATAATAATAATAATAATAAGATAACTGAAGTTATAACGGTAGAAGTATTTTTGTCAACAAATTTATATAGTACAACTCTAAAAGTATAATGTACAAAATGATTAACATTAAAAACATGAACATAAATGAGGAATATGCGACTTATTATGTTTTTAGATTATGCTTGACCATCTTCAACTCAACTCCATCTTCACATTCTTGATTAGCTTCATTTACTCCTTTAATTTGACTATTCACAACTTCATAAAATATTTTCGTCATTGCTCTCATCATTGAACCCTCCAAGATTTGCAAAGGATCTTTTTCTTCGTTGTCATCTTCATAGTTGTCCTCAACAACATTAGTGCGGACACCGATAAACACTTTGTTGCTACACGCCTTCTACAGCTCCCACAAGGAATACGTGAACTTGGTCCTCCAAACGGTCCCATCATTGAGCCGCTCTTGACAAGAACAATTACATGACAGTTTGATTATATGTCGTTTCGCTTTATTCATAGATCAGCGAATAAACTTGCTCATGTGTTGGCAAGGAAAGTTTCTTCTTAGTCTGGTCCTCGTAGTTGGTTTTCAGTATATCCTTCATGTATTCAACAGTTAATTTGTGATAATTAATATATCTGCTTTTTACCTTTCAAAAAATAAAATGGTATAGTAATTCGATTAGCAAATTATTCCTGCTTAGCTTAACTTAGCTTAGTTTTTTTTTTTTTTTATTAGACCAAGAAATGTCATGAGTAGCCTTTAACTATAAATGATGGATACTCCCGAGTAGGGTATCCAATCAGGAGCATACCTCGGCGGTTGGGACTCGCAATTCAACTACATTACTCGAACGAAGTGGGGAGTCCGGTAGCCTAGCCCCATGCCGAGGCGTATGACTCATGTGGCAGGCCTGATTGGCCGACCAGTAGAAGCAGTCGCCTGAAACGCCCTACCGAGTGCGGCACGAGACAGTTAAAGGAGATTTTCTGGAAATTCCCACCAAATTTTGAGCGAGATTTCCTTTTCAATATTAGAAAAGAGGTAAGGCGGTTTGGAAGCTTTCCTAAATCCTAATTTGTTAATTTCTTCACTCTTTCCTTTTCAAAGCACATAAATCTTGTATAAATACCTTGAGAAAATAATGTAACGGGTTTTGAATTCTATTCTATTATATTACAATTACTCTTGTCAACTTTTTATCCTAGTTTTTACCTAGTTTTTCCCTTTTGTTTTACAGTTGACCCGCCGTCCGACTACCCCTTAATCTTAAAACTAACAATAAGAGACACCTTTAAATTCGAATAATACTCAAATTAATCCTCATTTGCAGTAGTAGCGGTGGTTGTTGTTTCGATGCGCTTCCTTTTGAACTTGTTGTTGGAGACCTCCTTCTCATCTACAAAAGTTAAGAAGGTCCTAATACGCGCCGCCGGGGTAGGCGGCGTAGTGTGAGGATACTCCGATAGTTGAGGATAATATTTGTTGAATTGGCGCGATAGTGAGCAGAAGTAAATGAGCAGAGCCAGCAAGCACGTAACTCCACAGATGAGAAATAAACCCCAAAAGCTACTCAACTGGAGTTGGTCAACGCTCCCTGTTGACCCTGCTGCCAATTCACAGCCCCCCATTCTTCTATTCACCCATCTCTCCCGCAGCTTCTCAAGCTCTCCGTTTTCCGACAACGCAAGTATAGCAGTTGACATGTCGACGGCTAATGGAGAGTCTCTGGGAAAAGCCTGCAGATCAGATGAATTCAATAATTCAGTGATAAACATTTGATCCTAATATGATGTTATATATATACTTACAAATCCCCAGCCACTTCTAGTGAAGTCTTGACCGACGATCTGAAATAATCCACAGTACTTTGACAGAAATACATCAATATATGGGCGTTCATCGATGACGGCCGCCACAGTTCCGTTTTGAAGGGCGTCTGCGTATTCTTCCGGCGAGCCCAGCGCGACTAGCCTGGATTTGGCAATGTTGATTTCTTCTCTCAAGTAGCTCTCGGCGAACGATCCCACCTGGAATCCGATTCGATCGCCGCTGGCTGCCAAGGATTCAAGGCCTCTGATGGAGGAAGACAACTGTTGCACTGTTAGGATTGATGTCAAGCTCGCAGTATAGCTTGAGGTCAGTATCAAAACCACAAACAGCCAGATGATTAGGACCATACGACCCAGAGTGCTCACTGTATTTTCCCCTGTACGTACGTGCGCACATCATATCATTAATTAGGGTTACATATATATGCATAATTGCATTGGGAAATAAATAAAAAAAATCTAGTGTTTGAACAATTTAGGGTTATTTCGCTGCGTTGTTTTCGGTGAAATCACCAATTTAAGAAAGAAGAGAACAATATCTAACAGGCTGACTAGGCGACCTAGTCGGTGCCTAGGCTGCCTAGTCAGTGCCTAAGAGGCCTAGTTGACACTTAGGCGGTCAACACCTAGGCAACGCTTAGACAGCGGCCGCCTAGACCACCGATTATAGTGATACGCTAGGAGGCTAGCTTAATTAGCAATTGCAGATACTTACTATGGGCAAAGAACATGGTTGAGAAGCTAAACCTGCAAATTAAAAGCATAATACTATAAATATACAACATATCATGCATATATATATGTATTGAAACACTATTATGTATATATAGTAGGCAGGTACCATAGAATGGTGATGAATTGTTGCTTGGGTGGACCTCGGAATTCATCATTTGTTCTATGCTCTAGAATCCAAACCACAGCTCCCACGAAAAGGAAGAAGGCTGCTGTGACTGCCCACATTAATGGAGTAAATGGGCGCAAGAAAGCCCAAGCGCTAGACTTCAACTTGCTGATAGGTACCACTATCACTAGCCCTGACTCTATGTATGGCTGTGTGAAATCCACAATCTTTGTGCGGTTTGTCACAATTGCAATGTCACCAACAACTGCATCGAATGCCTGTGATGGGACAAGATCATATTAGAGACTTATGTCAAGCACGGTTTACCTGATCGTGTTAGACCCAATGAATGAATGGATCAACTGGCCAGCTAGCTTGTGAGCCACAATAGCATTAATGGTTGTTCATTCTGCCCTAGATACTAAAGTCTGACCGAGTTAGGCATACTGACCCAATTGGGCACAATTGGTTGGAAACTATTGCCGTTTCCCTAACGAGCTCATAATATGGTGAAGCCAGTTTAGCACATATAAAGGGTAAGGCTAGTCAGTAAGAGGGTCCCGAGACGATGCACAGGCATTGGGCGCTGAGCTGGACTTTAGGCCGGTGACACTTAGCTAGCTTTGCTTGCTATATATTAAAATCTATATATACTTACATTAGATGTGATCATATTTACAAGCTCAGTATAGCTCGGGTTCTTGTGCCCATCCCCAAACAGGACGAACTTGTGTGGCACAGCATATGGGAGCAACTTGATGGCGGCAAGAAAAACATCAACGCAGAATCCAGTGATGACTACATCGCCATTATCCTTATAATCTTGAAAAACAAAATCCCTGTAACTAACCCGGTTGGGGACTCCAATCCTTAGCCGTCTCCCATTATTGGGAAAAACCCACCCACGCGGCTGAACTGTGGTCTGTCCCGGCCATACAATCACCCCGCCATGCAAATGCTGGGCCGAGCTAGAACGGTTAGGCGGCTTGCCATAAAGAGATTCAGGGGGCACAACAGACAGCCCAGAATAGTTAGACCAGTACCCTATCTGCCTATATAGCTTCTTCCCATTCCCAAAAACAACATTAAGGATGTCAAAAGAAGGATGGATTATAGACCTATCTGCAACGTTAAATCCCAGAGCTCCCGTGACGCCTGTCATATTAGTCTTGAGAATGTTGTTTAGCAGCTGCTCCCCACCATCAAAGATGCTTAGGGCACCAAGGTTTAGTGCCCCTCCGCTAAAGCTATTCATCCTGGAATCATCAGAGAAGGAGATGACCCCGCCATCATTGAGCAACTGTTTCACTGCCATTGCGATCATCCAAACCGTGTCGTAAGCGTATAGACCGTTAGGGTTCAACCCAACAGAGCCATTGCTCAACTGGTTCCACCTAGAAGAAAAAGCCCTTTTCTTCTCGGAATCCGGTATGTAAGGCCGAAGCGTGAGGACCCCCTGCATGGTTTTGGCAACTCTAGTGGAAACTGGAGCTAAAGAAGAGTCCAAGAAAGTGGAAAGCCAAGAAGTGGCAATCCAAACATATTCATCTGTCATCATCCCAAGATCCCTGGCCACTTCAAACACCAGAATACCCGTTAAGGACAAGGTATGCACAACAATTACCCGGCACTCCATCAACCGCACCCGTATCAGTTCATCCTTAATGTCCTGCCGAGTGGCCGAGGGGTCAGGTGGGAGTATCGCCCTGTAAGAAATCTTACAGCGCCTCTCGTAAAGCTTATCCCCCAGAGTGGCAATGCTATTCCGGCCTTGATCGTCGTCGGAGAAGACAGCGGTCACCTCACTATACCCAAAATAGCTAACCATATCCGCCACGGCGGTCATGAGGAACAGATCATTGGGCGCAGTTTGAATGAAATAGGGATACTGGAGAGGGGAGAGAGTGGGATCCAAGGCCGTGAAGGATAGAAATGGGACATGGAGTTCGTTTGCGAAGTGGGAAAGCACATGGGCCATTACAGAACTTTGGGGGCCAATGATAGCTACGGTATCAGTCTCCAGGAACTTCATTGCTGCATCATATCATCAATCCATGTGTGATATATGACTGCAAATCATCTAAGTTCAAGACAAGAAAGAAAAAGAAAAGATTGGGGTTTTGAATTACCTCCCACAATTCCCAGGAATCCGCTGTAATTTGAATCGTGCATATAGAGATTGAGCTTTCTTCCGCCAAGGATAGTGGGATCAGAATTGATATCTACCACTGCAGCAGACATTGCAATTCTTGCTACTTGCCCATTAGTTGTCCCAAATGAAAAAATGGCTCCAATGTTCACATCATCATCATTATCTTCTCTGCAAATTACCCTTCCAATAAGGAGGAGAGATGTCACAACTATCCAAGGGATAATATCCATTGCATAGTACGTAATTTCCAGGAATTGATCCAAGCTAAGAGGTATAGTAGAAAGAAAACTTGTTTCTATGGGAAAGAATGTCAGCAATGAAGCCCAAGTGGAGACGACGACACAAGCTAGCCTGGAAGAAAAGAATGGTCGTCGTCAGTCACGGATCGGAATTGGTTAAGAGCAATTAATAGAGAAGCAGTAAAGTAACGAAAAAGGGAGTAGTGGAGTGCCCACTTTTGCAATCTTTCTTCTTCCCTAAGGTGGAATATTCAACAGAACATTTGAGAGGATGTAAATCATAATAATTCAGTTAAAAAAAGACTCCCTCAGTTTAAGAGGTTGCTCACACAGTGTACGTAAATCATAATAACTCAGCTGAAAAGTAGCCCCTCAGTTTGAAAGGTTACTTTCACACTGTGACTGATGAGACTTGATCCCTTGCTCCCAGACTGTGACTGATGAGACTCGATCCCTAATTATTCTTTTCAAATTTCACTCTGTGACCAATTGAGCTGTCATGTTGACAACTTTTGCAATTCTCAACTAAGTTGTGAGGTGGAGGATAAGAATACTTGAGAATACAGTAACAGACATCATATGATAACTTGCTTTCAGTTGGGCGTCCACTTTTGCATTATAATATTGGGGGACCGCCCCGCCAATATAAGACGCACGCTTCAAATCTGCCCACTCTTGTAAGGAAGAAAAATACTATTAACTCTAAAGTGATAAATAACACTATCCACTACCTAGCTGAAACAAAAAGAAAAAAGTCCAACATGGATGATTGATTATGATCTGATGTACTCATGTACCTAACATTGAGCAAAGATGTAGCTTTCGAAGTTGTATGTGTCAGAATCAAGTTGGAGGAAAGCAGTGGATGAAGAAATTGCAGCTATTGAATGACACAATACTTGGTGCTAATAACTCGATCGCCTTTTCATGTGTGAAAAAATAAAGAAAAAAGTTAAGTTTCATTAAAAAAAAAAAATGAATAACCATTGTAATTTATTGGAGTTTAAATTGAATGAAAAAATTAAAGTTGGAATTTATTTGTTTTGTTTTTTACTGTGATGAACTAAATTCCTATAACCCTTAGTTGTGCTGGATGAAGTAAATTGTGAGTCATCCTGACTTAAGTTGTAGAGTGATTAGTTAAACCAACTAAGCTAGTCTCAGTCGACCAAAATTCCTATAGTTTTTATGTTCTTGTTTGTCAACATAAAATGCACATATAAATATGGCATATCTTCCAACTTCATGGAATCTTGGATGAACAAACATTTATTGAACAATCTCCTGGATGGTTATATACATGTTAAGTGCCATTTTCACAAAATAAGACTTCACTCTAATAATTCATAACATTAATGGGATTTCCTCATCAGCTTTCTTCATAAGGAATTGGAATCAGATTTAGATCATTTTTGCGCCTCACAGTCAACCCAAAGGTTTCAGTCATGTCTAGCTCTTCTGGCTTCTGTCCCCCTGGGAATTTCCAATCAAAATGGTAAAGCAATTTCGCAAGTGGAAACTCCATATTAGCTAAGGCAAATGAAACTCCTGGGCATATCCTTCTTCCAGCTCCAAATGGAATGAATTCGAAGTCAGTTCCCTTGTAATCCACTGTGGAATCAAGAAACCTGTCTGGGTTGAATTTCTCTGCTTCAGTCCAGTATTCAGGGTCTCTTCCAATGGCCCAAACATTCACTATGACTTTGGATTTCTCTGGGATTTCATAACCATTGATTTCACAACTCTCCCTGCATTCTCTTGGAAGTAATAAGGGGAGAGGGGGATGGAGCCTGAATGTTTCTTTAATCACTGCTTGCAGATACTTCAATTCATGAAGCCGTGATTCATCTACGGTTCTTGTTTTACTGAATGCTTTTCTCACCTCGGCTTGCGCCCTTTTCATCACTTTTGGGTTCTTTAGCATCTCCGACATTGTCCACTCCATTGATGTTGATGATGTTTCACTCCCAGCAATGTACATGTCCTGATATATGCATGAATCATGATTTACAACTACAAAGTATATAATTGATTTTTTTTTTTTTTTTTTTTTTTTTTTTGTGACAAAGGAAACTAGCTAGCCACATGTGTGCACGGGACATATCTGATTGGTTCAAATAAAAAAATTGATAGGCTGCTCCCATTGGGAGTCAAATACCCACCTTGTGACCCTAGTCGCTACAAAGAGATAAACAAGTATAAGTTGTCCATACCCGCCTCATGACCTTACTCGGGAAAAGACCGGTGTGCACGAGGCGGATCACAAGTAGGTAAACAAGCCTAGGTTAGTGATAGGGAATATACCCCGGGTCTACCAACCCGTACAGACTGAGCACCTAATCGGATCCATATTAATGCACGGAGAGGATCGGTTCCCGACATGATAAGAGGCACGACCTGACCTATGGAGAGATATGAACTCACTATTGGATATCAGCTCGGTCCCGACCTTGAAGCTCGAACTGGGTATTCCGACCAGGAGCACTTCCCATTCTATAGAGGATAAGCATGTCAGGAATCATCTTCCCAAATGCATGTGGAACACGTGACGGACATGCCGGACGCCGGACGTGTGTCTCCTCCCTTCCCCTATAAATACCACATTAAATGCAAGGAATTGAGACTTTTGTGCAATTCTGTCTCAAGAGTACATATGCGCTCGGGACCTTCCGACCCTCGGTTTTCACTACCTGAGCTCCTATACTATAATTTCTACTCAGATCCGTATACCGGAGAGTATTTACTACATCAGCTACCTACCGCTCAAACCAAAAGGCCAAAAGACTTTTCCAATTGGGAGTTGAATGTCCATCTCGTGACCTTAGCTAATCGGCAAATGATCAATAAATGAACCTAAATTACCCACAGATGATTGACTCAAACTAAGATTGATAGGTGAGTCTTGCAAAAGTCAGACCTGTAACTTTGTGGTTAATTATCAAGTCTACAACCGAATCAACTGAGTCAAATTAAATTTGATAAAGAGATCGATCATTGAGTTCACTTACCAAGATCACAGCTTTGATGTTGTTATCAGTCAATTGAATTTCGAGATCCCCATTTTCCTGAATCCTTAAAAGAACATCAACCAGATCCTCCTCCTCCTCACTAATTTGTGCTTTCATTCTTCTATCTCGATGCTCGCGTAGAATTAACTGGAGAATCGCATCCATACTTTTATGCAGTTTCAAAGTCTTGGGTCTCAACCCAGTAATAGTTTCAAGCAATTTAACAGCAGGATACATGTCTGCAAAGCTGAAACCTTCAAACACCTCCACCACCTTCCCCGTCAGCTTAATAAGCTCTTCCTGTTGTTTGCTGGGTTTCCCAAACGCAGCTCGCGCAGTAACAGTATATGTCATGGAGAAAAGCCCTCTGCTGAGATTGAACGTCGATCCCTTCTGGTTCGAAGAAGAAATGGAGGCCATCAGATTAAACATCTCCTCTTCCCTGATTGATCGAAAGGAGAGAACGCGTTTTGTGCTTAAAAGCTCCACCGTGCTGATTCTTCGCAGCTGTCTCCAGTAATCCCCGCAGGGGGAGAAGCAAATGTTGGTGGAATCATAGGAGAGAATCCTGGAGGCAAGAAGGTATGGTCTCTGGGCAAAAATGATGTCTTTCGTTTTCATAACCTCTTCAGCCACCTGCGGCGAAGAGACCACGACCGTGGAGACCAGGCCGAGCTGTAAGTGCATCAGGGGTCCGTGTTTCGCGGCCAGGTCTGCTAGGATTTGGTGAGTCTGTGACCCAAGAAGCTGATGCATATTCCCTATTCCAGGGAGCTTTCTTGGCCCAGGCGGCAGGGTTTTCTGGGTTCTTGAATTCTGGGATTTCAGGAGTTTAGCTAGCAAATACAGAAAGAGAAAACCGCAGATGACAACATAGAAGAGGAATTCCATCGTGGGATTGTGGTTTCTTGCTAGATTTCTCAGTACAAATGGATAAAATTAAAGGTTTTCTTCCACGGAGATACTAAGATGGGGATGCATGTGTCATAGCCGAAACACTAGATTGACTTTATGTCATTTCCCTCCGTTGGTGAGACTCAATCCCTAGTCATTCTTCTAAAGTTTCACCTCTATGACCAGTTGAGCTACCCATGCAAGCATTGATATACCATTCATGAATACATAACCAATCGATCTAGGTTATATCCCTACTTTTGTCCTTTTCTTGTACGTTAATAAAAATATACATTTTACTTTAAATTTATATACTTTATTTTTTTTAAAGCAACCAATAACAATCTATACTCTATACTATATATACAAACAAAATCCTGCAATTTTATTTTCCCGCCCAATTCCTAAAAAATCTCTCTTCCTAATAAAATATATTGATTTCTACTTTCCTATTCGTACAATAATTCTGGGTTAAAATTCTATTCTAAATCATAAAATAATGTAATACAATTCCTATTGTAATCTATCTATCTATACATCTATACTATATATAAAAACAAAATTATGCAATTTTAACTTCCCGCCCAGTTCCTAAAAAATATCTCTTTCTAATAAAATATATTGATTTCTACATTCCTATTCGTAGAATAATTCTGGGTTAAAATTCTATTCTAAAATCATAAAATAATGTAATACAATTCCTATTATAATCTATCTATCTATCTATACATATATAATATATATAAAAACAAAATCCTGCAATTTTAACTTACAGCCCAATTCCTAAAAAATCTTTCTTCCTAATAAAATATATTCATTTCTACTTTCCTATTCGTACAACAATTCTAGGTTAAAAATTTTATTCTAAATCATAAAATAATGTAATACAATTCCTATTATAATCTATCTATCTATCAATCTATACATCTATACTATATATAGAAACAAAATCCTGCAATTTTAACTTCCCGCTCAATTCCTAAAAAATCTATCTTCCTAATAAAATATATTGATTTCTACTTTCCAATTCGTACAATAATTCTGGGTTAAAATTCAATTCTAAAATTATAAAATAATGTAATACATTTCCTATTGTAATCTATCTATCTATCTATACATCTATACTATATATAGAAACAAAATCCTGCAATTTTAACTTTCCGCCCAATTCCTAAAAAAAATCTCTTCCAAATAAAATATATTGATTTCTACTTTCCTATTCGTACAATAATTCTGGGTTAAAATACTATTCTAAAATCATAAAATAATGTAATACAAATCCTATTATAATCTATCTATGTATGTATACATCTATCTATCTATACTATATATACAAACAAAATCCTGCAATTTTAACTTTCCGCCTAATTCCTAAAAAATCTATTTTCCTAATAAAATATATTGATTTCTACTTTCCTATTCGTACAATAATTCTGGGTTAAAATTCGATTCTAAAATCAAAAAATAATGTAATACAATTCCTATTGTAATCTATCTATCTATCTATACATCTATACTATATACAAAAACAATATCCTGCAATTTTAACTTTCCGGCCAATTCCTAAAAAATCTCTCTTCCTAATAAAATATATTGTTTTCTACTTTCCTATTCGTCCAATAATTCTGGGTTAAAATTCTATTCTAAAATCAAAAAAATATTGTAATACAATTCCTATTGTAATCTATCTATCTATCTATCTATACATCTATACTATATATAAAAACAAAATCCAGCAATTTTAACTTCCCACCCAATTTCGAAAAAATCTCTCTTCCTAATAAAATATATTGATTTCTACTTTCCTATTTGTACAAAAATTCTGGGTTAAAATTCTATTCTAAGATCATAAAATAATGTAATACAATTCCTATTTTAATCTATCTATCTATCTATACATCTATACTATATATAAAAACAAAATCCTGCAATTTTATCTTCCCGCCCAATTCCTAAAAAATCTCTCTTCCTAATAAAATATATTGATTTCTACTTTCCTATTCGTACAATAATTCTGGGTTAAAATTCTATTCTAAATCATAAAATAATGTAATACAATTCCTATTGTAATCTATCTATCTATACATCTATACTATATATAAAAACAAAATTATGCAATTTTAACTTCCCGCCCAATTCCTACAAAATATCTCTTTCTAATAAAATATATTGATTTCTACATTCCTATTCGTAGAATAATTCTGGGTTAAAATTCTATTCTAAAATCGTAAAATAATGTAATACAATTCCTATTATAATCTATCTATCTATCTATACATCTATACTATATATAAAAACAAAATCCTGCAATTTTTACTTCCCACCCAATTCCTAAAAATTCACTCTTCCTAATAAAATATATTGTTTTATACTTTCCTATTCGTACAATAATTATGGGTTAAAATTCTATTCTAAAATCAAAAAATAATGTAATATAATTTCTATTGTAACCAATATATCTAACTATACATCTATATATACTATATATAGAAACAAAATCCTGCAATTTTAACTTCCCGCCCAATTCCTAAAAAATCTCTTTTCCTAATAAAATATATTGATTTCTACTTTCCTATTCGTACAATAATTCTGGGTTAGAATTCTATTCTAAAATCAAAAAATAATGTAATTCAATTCCTATTGTAATCTATCTATCTATCTATACATCTATATCTATACTATATAAAAAAAAACAAAATCCTGCAATTTTAACTTCCCGCGCAATTCCTAAAATATCTCTCTTCCTAATAAAATATATTGATTTCTACATTCCTATTCGTACAATAATTCTGGGTTAAAATTCTATTCTAAAATCAAAAAATAATGTAATACAATTTCTATTGTAATCTATCTATCTATCTATACATCTATATCTATACTTCTATACTATATATAAAAACCAAATCCTGCAATTTTAACTTCCCGCCCAATTCCTAAAAAATCTCTCTTCATAATAAAATATATTGATATCTACTTTCCTGTTCGTACAATAATTCTGGGTTAAAATTCTATTCTAAAATAAAAAAAATAATGTAATACAATTCCTATTGTAATCTATCTATCTATACTATATATAAAAACAATATCCTGCAATTTAAACTTCCCGCCCAATTTCTAAAAAATCTCTCTTCCTAATAAAATATATTGATTTATACTTTCGTATTCGTACAATAATTCTGGGTTAAAATTCTATTCTAAAATCAAAAAATAATGTAATACAATTCCTATTGTAATCTATCTATCTATCTATCTATCTATGTATCTATCTATACATCTATCTATACTATATATAAAAACAAAATCTAGCAATTTTAACTTTCCGCCTAATTCCTAAAAAATCTCTCTTCCTAATAAAATATATTGATTTCTACTTTCGCATTCGTACAATAATTCTGGGTTAAAATTCTATTCTAAGATCATAAAATAATGTATTACAATTCCTATTTTAATCTATCTATCTATCTATACATCAATACTATATATAAAAACAAAATCCTGCAATTTTAACTTCCCGCTCAATTCCTAAAAAATCTATCTTTCTAATAAAATATACTGATTTCTACTTTCCAATTCGTAGAATAATTCTGGGTTAAAATTCTATTCTAAAATTCTAAAATCATAAAATAATGTAATACATTTCCTATTGTAATCTATCTATCTATCTATACATCTATACTATATATAGAAACAAAATCCTACAATTTTAACTTCCCGCCCAATTCCTAAAAAATCTCTCTTCCAAATAAAATATATTGATTTCTACTTTCCCATTCGTACAATAATTTTGGGTTAAAATTCTATTCTAAAATCATAAAATAATGTAATACAAATCCTATTCTAATCTATCTATTTATCTATACATCTATCTATTTATCTATCTATACTATATATATAAAAAACAAAATCCTGCAATTTTAACTTCCCGCCCAATTCCTAAAAAATCTCTCTTCCTAATAAAGTATATTGATTTCTACTTTCCTATTCGTACAATAATTCTGGGTTAAAATTCTATTCTAAAATCAAAAAATAATGTAATACAATTCCTATTGTAATCTATCTATCTATCTATACATCTATACTATATATAAAAACAATATCCTGCAAATTTAACTTCCCGCCCAATTCCTAAAAAATCTCTCTTCCTAATAAAATATATTGATTTATACTTTCCTATTCGTACAATAATTCTGGGTTGAAATTCTATTCTAAAATCAAAAAATAATGTAATACAATTCCTATTGTAATCTATCTATCTATCTATACATCTATACTATATATAAAAACAAAATCCAGCGATTTTAACTTCCCGCCCAATTCCTAAAAAATCTCTCTTCCTAATAAAATATATTGATTTCTACTTTCCTATTTGTACAATAATTCTGGGTTAAAATTCTATTCTAAGATCATAAAATAAAGTAATAAAATTCCTATTTTAATCTATCTATCTATCTATACATCTATCTATACTATGTATAAAAACAAAATCCTGCAATTTTAACTTGCCTCCCAATTCCTAAAAAATCTCTCTTCCTTATAAAATATATTGATTTCTACTTTCCTATTCGTACAATAAATCTGGGTTAAAATTCTATTCTAAATCATAAAATAATGTAATACAATTCCTATTGTAATCTATCTATTTATACATCTATACTATATATAAAAACAAAATTATGCAATTTTAACTTCCCGCCCAATTCCTAAAAAATATCTCTTTCTAATAAAATATATTGATTTCTACATTCCTATTCGTAGAATAATTCTGGGATAAAATTCTATTCTAAAATCATAAAATAATGTAATACAATTCCTATTATAATCTATCTATTTATCTATACATCTATACTATATATAAAAATAAAATCCTGCAATTTTTACTTCCCACCCAATTCCTAAAAATTCACTCTTCCTAATAAAATATATTTATTTTTACTTTCATATTCGTACAATAATTGTGTGTTAAAATTCTATTCTAAAATCATAAAATAATGTAATACAATTCTTATTGTAACCTATCTATCTATCCATACATCTATACTATATATAGAAACAAAATTCTGCAATTTTAACTTCCCGCCCAATACCTAAAAAATCTCTCTTCTTAATAAAATATATTGATTTCTACTTTCCTATTCGTACAATAATTCTGGGTTAAAATTCTATTCAAAAATCAAAAAATAATATAATACAATTCCTATTATAATCTATCTATCTATCTATCGATACATCTATACTATATATAGAAACAAAATCCTGCAATTTTAACATCGCGCCCAATTCCTAAAAAATCTCTCTTCCTAATAAAATATATTAATTTCTACTTTCCTATTCGTACAATAATTCTGGGTTAAAATTCTATTCTAAAATCATAAAATAATGTAATACAATTTCTATTGTAATCTATCTATCTATCTATACATCTATAATCTATAATCTATACTATATATAGAAACAAAATCCAGCAATTTTAACTTCCCGCCCAATTCCTAAAAAATCTCTCTTCCAAATAAAATATATTGATTTCTACTTTCCTATTCGTACAATAATTCTGGGATAAAATTCTATTCTAAAATCAAAAAATAATGTAATACAATTCCTATTGTAATCTATCTATCTATCTATCTATCTATACATCTATACATCTATAATCTATAATATATATAAAAACAAAATCCCGCAATTTTAACTTCCCGCCCAATTCCTAAAAAATCTCTCTTCCTAATAAAATATATTGATTTCTACTTTCCTATTTGTACAATAATTCTTGGTTAAAATTCTATTTTAAGATCATAAAGTAATGTAATACAATTCCTATTTTAATCTATCTATCTATCTATACATATATACTATATATAAAAACAAAATCCTGCAATTTTAACTTCCTGCCGAATTCCTAAAAAATCTCTCTTCCTAATAAAATATATTCATTTCTACTTTCCTATTCGTACAATAATTCTAGGTTAAAAATTTTATTCTAAATCATAAAATAATGTAATACAATTCCTATTATAATCTATCTATCTATCAATCTATACATCTATACTATATATAGAAACAAAATCCTGCAATTTTAACTTCCCGCTCAATTCCTAAAAAATCTATCTTCCTAATAAAATATATTGATTTCTACTTTCCAATTCGTACAATAATTCTGGGTTAAAATTCTATTCTAAAATCATAAAATAATGTAATACATTTCCTATTGTAATCTATATATCTATCTATACATCTATACTATATATAGAAAAAAAATCCTGCAATTTTAACTTCCCGCCCAATTCCTAAAAAATATCTCTTCCAAATAAAATATATTGATTTCTACTTTCCTATTCGTACAATAATTCTGGGTTAAAATTCTATTCTAAAATCATAAAATAATGTAATACAAATCCTATTCTAATCTATCTATTTATGTATACATCTATCTATCTATCTATCTATACTATATATAAAAACAAAATCCTGCAATTTTACCTTTCCGCCTAATTCCTAAAAAATCTATTTTCCTAATAAAATATATTGATTTCTACTTTCCTATTCGTACAATAATTCTGGGTTAAAATTCGATTCTAAAATCAAAAAATAATGTAATACAATTCCTATTGTAATCTATCTATCTATCTATACATCTATACTATATATAAAAACAATATCCTGCAATTTTAACTTTCCGCCCAATTCCTAAAAAATCTCTCTTCCTAATAAAATATATTGTTTTCTACTTTCCTATTCGTCCAATAATTCTGGGTTACAATTCGATTCTAAAATCAAAAAATAATGTAATACAATTCCTATTGTAATCTATCTATCTATCTATACATCTATACTATATATAAAAACAATATCCTGCAATTTTAACTTTCCGCCAAATTCCTAAAAAATCTCTCTTCCTAATAAAATATATTGTTTTCTACTTTCCTATTCGTCCAATAATTCTGGGTTAAAATTCTATTCTAAAATCAAAAAATAATGTAATACAATTCCTATTGTAATCTATCTATCTATACATCTATACTATATATAAAAACAAAATCCAGAAATTTTAACTTTCCGCCCAATTTCTAAAAAATCTCTCTTCCTAATAAAATATATTGATTTCTACTTTCCTATTTGTACAATAATTCTGGGTTAAAATTCTATTCTAAGATCATAAATAATGTAATACAATTCCTATTTTAATCTATCTATCTATCTATACATCTATACTATATATAAAAACAAAATCTTGCAATTTTATCTTCCCGCCCAATTCCTAAAAAATCTCTCTTCCTAATAAAATATATTGATTTCTACTTTCCTATTCGTACAATAATTCTGGGTTAAAATTCTATTCTAAATCATAAAATAATGTAATACAATTCCTATTGTAATCTATCTATCTATACATCTATACTATATATAGAAAAAAAATCCTGCAATTTTAACTTCCCGCCCAATTCCTAAAAAATATCTCTTCCAAATAAAATATATTGATTTCTACTTTCCTATTCGTACAATAAATCTGAGTTAAAATTCTATTCTAAAATCATAAAATAATGTAATACAAATCCTATTCTAATCTATCTATTTATGTATACATCTATTTATCTATCTATACTATATATAAAAACAAAATCCTGCAATTTTAACTTTTCGCCTAATTCCTAAAAAATCTATTTTCCTAATAAAATATATTGATTTCTACTTTCCTATTCGTACAATAATTCTGGGTTAAAATTCGATTCTAAAATCAAAAAATAATGTAATACAATTCCTATAGTAATCTATCTATCTATCTATACATCTATACTATATATAAAAACAATATCCTGCAATTTTAACTTTCCGCCCAATTCCTAAAAAATCTCTCTTCCTAATAAAATATATTGTTTTCTACTTTCCTATTCGTCCAATAATTCTGGGTTAAAATTCTATTCTAAAATCAAAAAATAATGTAATACAATTCCTATTGTAATCTATCTATCTATACATCTATACTATATGTAAAAACAAAATCCAGAAATTTTAACTTTCCGCCAAATTCCTAAAAAATCTCTCTTCCTAATAAAATATATTGTTTTCTACTTTCCTATTTGTACAATAATTCTGGTTAAAATTCTATTCTAAGATCATAAAATAATGTAATACAATTCCTATTTTAATCTATCTATCTATCTATACATCTATACTATATATAAAAACAAAATCCTGCAATTTTATCTTCCCACCCAATTCCTAAAAAATCTCTCTTCCTAATAAAATATATTGATTTCTACTTTCCTATTCGTACAATAATTCTGGGTTACAATTCTATTCTAAATCATAAAATAATGTAATACAATTCCTATTGTAATCTGTCTATCTATACATCTATACTATATATAAAAACAAAATTATGCAATTTTAACTTCCCGCCCAATTCCTAAAAAATATCGCTTTCTAATAAAATATATTGATTTCTACATTCCTATTCGTAGAATAATTCTGGGTTAAAATTCTATTCTAAAATCATAAAATAATGTAATACAATTCCTATTATAATCTATCTATCTATCTATACAACTATACTATATATAAAAACAAAATCCTACAATTTTTACTTCCCACCCAATTCCTAAAAATTCACTCTTCTTAATAAAATATATTTATTTTTACTTTCCTATTCGTACAATAATTCTGGGTTAAAATTCTATTCTAAAATAAAAAAAATAATGTAATACAATTTCTATTGTAACCTATCTATTTATCAATACATCTATATATACTATATATAGAAACAAAATCCTAAAATTTTAACTTCCCGCCCAATTCCTAAAAAATCTCTTTTCCTAATAAAATATATTGATTTCTACTTTCCTATTCGTACAATAATTCTGGGTTAGAATTCTTTTCTAAAATCAAAAAATAATGTAATACAATTTCTATTGTAATCTATCTATCTATCTATACATCTATATCTATACTACATAAAAAAACAAAATCCTGCAATTTTAACTTCCCGCGCAATTCCTAAAATATCTCTCTTCCTAATAAAATATATTGATTTCTACTTTCCTATTCGTACAATAATTCTGGGTTAAAATTCTATTCTAAAATCAAAAAATAATGTAATACAATTCCTATTGTAATCTATCTATCTATCTATACTATATATAAAAACCAAATCCTGCAATTTTAACTTCCCGCCCAATTCCTAAAAAATCTCTCTTCCTAATAAAATATATTGATTTCTACTTTCCTAATCGTACAATAATTCTAGGTTAAAATTCTATTCTAAAATAAAAAAATAATGTAATACAATTCCTATTGTAATCTATCTATCTATACATCTATACTATATATAAAAACAATATCCCGCATTTTAAACTTCCCGCCCAATTTCTAAAAAATCTCTCTTCCTAATAAAATATATTGATTTCTACTTTCCTATTCGTACAATAATTCTGGGTTAAAATTCTATTCTAAAATCATATTATAATGTAATACAATTCCTATTGTAATCTATCTATCTATCTATCTATCTATCTATCTATCTATACTATATATAAAAACAAAATCCATCAATTTTAACTTTCCGCCTAATTCCTAAAAAATCTCTCTTCCTAATAAAATATATTGATTTCTACTTTCGTATTCGTACAATAATTCTGGGTTAATATTATATTCTAAGATCATAAAATAATGTAATACAATTCCTATTTTAATCAATCTATCTATCTATACATCTATACTATATATAAAAACAAAATCCTGCAATTTTAACTTCCCGCCCAATTCCTAAAAAGTCTCTCTGCCTAATAAAATATATTGATTTCTACTTTCCTATTCGTACAATAATTCTGGGTTAAAATTCTATTCTAAATCATAAAATAATGTAATACAATTCCTATTATAATCTATCTTTCTATCTATCTATACATCTATACTATATATAGAAACAAAATCCTGCAATTTTAACTTCCCGCTCAATTCCTAAAAAATCTATCATTCTAATAAAATATATTGATTTCTACTCTCCAATTCGTACAATAATTCTGGGTTAAAATTCTATTCTAAAATCATAAAATAATGTAATACATTTCCTATTGTAATCTATCTATTTATCTATACATCTATACTATATATAGAAACAAAATCCTGCAATTTTAACTTCCCGCCCAATTCCTAAAAAATCTCTCTTCCAAATAAAATATATTGATTTCTACTTTCCTATTCGTACAATAATTTTGGGTTAAAATTCTATTCTAAAATCAAAAAATAATGTAATACAATTTCTATTGTAATCTATCTATCTATCTATACATCTATATCTATACTTCTATACTATATATAAAAACCAAATCCTGCAATTTTAACTTCCTGCCCAATTCCTAAAAAATCTCTCTTCATAATAAAATATATTGATTTCTACTTTCCTATTCGTACAATAATTATGGGTTAAAATTCTATTCTAAAATAAAAAAATAATGTAATACAATTCCTATTGTAATCTATCTATCTATACATCTATACTATATATAAAAACAATATCCTGCAATTTAAACTTCCCGCCCAATTCCTAAAAAATCTCTCTTCTAATAAAATATATTGATTTCTACTTTCCTATTCGTGCAATAATTCTGGGTTAAAATTTTATTCTAAAATCAAAAAATAATGTAATACAATTCCTATTGTAATCTATCTATCTATCTATCTATCTATCTATCTATCTATCTATCTATACATCTATCTATACTATATATAAAAACCAAATCCAGCAATTTTAACTTCCCGCCTAATTCCTAAAAAATCTATCTTCCTAATAAAATATATTGATTTCTACTTTCGTATTCGTACAATAATTCTGGGTTAAAATTCTATTCTAAGATCATAAAATAATGTAATACAATTCCTATTTTAATCTATCTATCTATCTATACATCTATATCTATACTATATATAAAAACCAAATCCTGCAATTTTAACTTCCCGCCCAATTCCTAATAATAATATAATAATATAAGTGGTAATAATAATATCTAGAAGTAATTAAGTGTTAATAATAATAGTAAGAATATTAACGTAAGAATTAAATTTGGAATTTTCAGAAGATAAGCGACCTCTGGTGAAATTAACTCTTAAATAATTATATATCAATTTAAATATTTTTAAAATATTACAACAATTTCATTACGTGCATCGCACGGGTGAAAATACTAGTATATATTAAAGATAAACTGAAATAGAGTAAGAAGAGATAGAATCTCATTACAAAACAATAGACGACTCAACAAAAGTTGTAGAAGCAAGAGTATGAGCTATTAAATTAGCTTATTTAGAACCAGGGACCATGTGGTCCAATAGTATCCGGTTGCTCCCTTAAGTGGGAGGTGATAATTTGAGAACAAAATTAATAAGACACGGGCTGAAAGAAAATATATAGGATCTACACAATTGTCAATGACATTTATTTAATTATCTTTACTACAGAATATACTTTTGTTAGACAAAATTATTATTACACCATTATAACGCTATTATTATATAATAAGTTCTAATGTTTTTATTAGTAAATGTTAAAATCTTTTTATTTTAAAATGAGAAAATTAATATGGTTGAGATAGTGAAACTTGTGTGATTAGAAATACACAATATTATACTATAGTATGTTTATCCAAAAAGTTGGTAGCATTAACTTAAGGCAAGATTTGATAGGATACTCAAGGTTGTGCCTTCAATATGTTAATTATATGTATATAATCTTGACAAAAGCTTAGACCATAATTCATAATATAAGGTGGATTCTAGTTTATCATATAATTTGTGGTGTTCAATTGTTTTACTATGAATCAGGGTTCATATTGCATTGTAGACTTCAATTTAAAATTACATTCAAATTATGTATTTACAGTTATAATTTTGGACCTTAATTTAAAACGACCTAAATATTATTTTGGACCAGAGTTCATAGTACATTGGTCCATGGTATAATTTGGAGTAATACTATTACATATACTCTCACTTTTTACTCCATTTTTCTTCCAAAAGGCTGAACCCCAACCCTAAGGGCCCCCCCACATCCCGGCCCGACAGAGCATTTGGGAGGATGTAAATCATGGTGACTCAACTAAACATGAACCACAGAGGTTAGACCGGTGCTCACTGCGCACAAGGAGCCCCCCTCACTTTGAGATGTTGCTCCCACACTGCCGCTGGTGAGACTCGATCCCTGGTCATTCTTCCAAAGTAAAATTCTAAACAAATTAATTTATTTTTTACTCTTTGATGAGGTGCCATCCTTTGATTAATTTAAGTAACAAAGTGGGCCACTATTTTTACTCATTCATTTTTATTTACCCAATAAAATTTATACACGTGATAGGAGTTATACTCAATGGGAGTACATATATCATTTTCTTATAATTTGCCAATTGTTATGCAATGAACTCAGGACCAGGTCCAAAATGCACCTATGGAATAACAGTGTCGTTAGTGGCACTGTTTTCTCAGCCAATGATATTTTTTTTTTTTTTTTTTTGTGAATATAGAGTTCTAAAATTGTGAATATATAGTTCAAAATTTGTGAATATAGAGGAACGAATTCTGAAGACAAACGACAAGAAAGGAAGCAATTTTTTTTTTAAATTCAGACAGCGTCATTTTGAAACAAAACGACGTGATTTTAGACCCGAGTCTTAGAGTCTACACATAATTTGCCACACATGGATTCATCAAGCTCGGCCCACGAATTCAATCCAACCTAGTCATGATAATCCGGCCCAAAAAAGATTGTCTTCTCCATAGTACAGAGACAATATATGCCCTTTGTTTTTTTAGTTTTGTTTCCATCTGTGGGATTATCAATGACTTTAGGCCATGATGCCATGATGGACATGATTATGGAAACTTGTTATCCGAGTAAATTAAATTGCCACTTGAAAAAAAAAAGTTAGATTTTTTATTATGGGTCTTATTCCTCTTAAGATATAGTTGAAAGAAAAAAAAAATCATTTTATTGACAAATTAAAAGGCAAGTATGCATTAACATTTAAATTAATGATTGAAATTATATTTACTTTATACTTTAGAAATTAAAAGTGCAAAATTTCTATTTTTGATACAAAATACACGCTCCTCCGATGTATTTAAAATTCATACCTGCTTATCTCGAAAGTAGCAGATAAGTGAATAGATCATAATTATTGTATTGAAATAGTCACGAATTTAATTTTTGCTAGCATTCTTTTAATTAAGGCTATCGCACAATGTATTCATTACGGGTTTACCTATCATTTTTCATCATAATTATTATATTGAAATAGTCACGAATTTAATTCTTGCTAACATTCTTTTAATTAAGGCTATCGCACAATGTATTCATTACGGGTTTACCTATCATTTTCCATCAAGTAAGGTTGTCAAGTTTGTTAAAAAGAAAAAGTTAGGTTGTCAAGTCAAATAGTAAGTTGATAAGGATAAAAAGATTTAATTGCATCTGTTCTCCTTCCATACGAATTGAGGTGTCGTATCCCATTTTTTGTCATATATTTAGGTTTATTTGATGTTTATCCTTTAATTTTGTTTCGCTTTGGGATAGTCATATGCACAAAATTTATTTTATCATACATTTATCTCTCCATATATATTTCCCGGTCAAATTAATTAGTTATCGTCATTGATTTCCTTTACTATTTTCTTAATTTTTTTTTATATATATAATAACTTTTAATATATTTTTAAATTTTCATTAATTAATTACAAAATTTATATTATAAACAAATTGAATAAATGGAGCATATAAAGTGCATTTATTTTCAACTTTGTGTTGGTCTATTTTTATTTTTATTTTTTACTTTTAATAATTTACATAAGAATTTCCAATTTGTAATTAAGTTATTATTATTATTATTATTATTTTTTTTTTTTTGCTTGTCACTATTGATGTTGACAAAACTCATAAAGTTGTGACTTGTCATTTGTCAACTTGTCAAGTAAAGACGAGTTGTTTTTAAAATTATTTTAAACTTTTTTTATATTTTCCCAATTCCTATTAAAAATAAAAATAAAAAAATTGATAATAACAAGCATGCTTTTGATTTATAAAAAGGTTTATATCTAAAATTTGAATGTAAAATCTGAGAAGATTAATAGGTCACTACTAAGCTAACAACTCGAATTCAATTGAGATTACCTCAAGAACATGCCCTTTGGTATATGTCTAATAACAGCACTAAATTTCAATACATATTGGATTTAAGAGATAGGATTAGGCTCCATATATCTCGTAATCATGTGTATTAAATTATAGTAATAAGATCATATCCGTATGAATTTAAACGAAAGGAAAAGAACACAGATCATGAGACAGAGGTCTCTTTCTATAATAATATTCTCCAAAGAGTCATAAATTATTTTCTAACAATCTCAAAAAATATTCTTAAAAGGGCAATTACGTTTCAAATGTATGTAAAGCACATACTATATATGTTGCGATTACATTTCCAAATGTACCTAAAACTGACTATATTATCAGAATATAGTCATATTAGGCTAAGCAAAGTCATCACGTAAAATGGGAACTTAGATTCCCTCCATTCAACACATGAACTAAATCCCTTGAGGCCCAAATAGTATCTAATATCACAAAGAGCCTAAATTGACACAAAAGTTATAGAAGAAAAAAAAATAAAAATGAATCTAGATCACATAGTCGGACCATTCAGAAATATATGAAGTTTGGTCCATGGTTAAACTAGGCATCTTATCATGCGTTACCGGATTTTCCTTGCCTCCGATCAACCTCGCCGGATTACCCACCGCCGTTGTCCTGGCCGGAACCTCTTTTAGCACCACCGACCCGGCGCCGATCTTGGCCCCATCCCCGATTTTAACGTTCCCCAGTACGGAAGTCCCGGCGCCGATCAACACCCCATTGCCAATCTTCGGGTGCCTATCTCCGCTAACCTTGCCGGTGCCGCCGAGCGTGACGTTGTGCAGAATCGACACATTGTTCCCGATCACCGCCGTCTCTCCGATGACGATCCCGGTGGCGTGGTCAAACAGTATCCCCCGCCCGATCTTTGCGCCGGGATGGATGTCGACGGCGAAAATCTCCGACGACCGGTTCTGAACCAAGAGGGCCAGAGTTTTCCGGCCTCGCGACCATAACTGGTGAGCCACCCGGTGCGCCTGGCAAGCCAAAAACCCTTTGAAATTCAAGAAACAGTGAACGTAACTGATACAAGCCGGGTCCCTTTCCTTAACGGCTTTCAAATCCTCTCTCACAGCCCTAATAATCTCTCGATCCTCCTCCATAACCGCCAAGAAAAGATCGCAGAGCTTCACACTGGGAAGGCTGGAATTGCTGAGCTTCATGGCGAGATGAGTGGCCAGAGCGCTCTCAATCGAATCGTGCCCCAAGATTGAGGAAAAATAGTAACCGGACAAGATGGGCTCTTGCTCGACATCGGACATGGCCTCCTCCTTCATCCTCAGCCACACATCATCAACATCATCCAAGAGCCGGCGGGACGGGTTCTCGGAGAAGGGGACGCAAGAAACGAGGTCCGGGAAAGTGGGTCGGCAGTATTTGACGTAGTTGTAGACATGATCGTCGAATTGAGTCAAGTTGGTCTGGGAATTGGGAGCTTCAGTTCTGGAAGAGTGAATACAAGCAGCCATGGAGAAAGCGCAGAGATTGCGAGGAGGTTTGAATGGAGAGAAAAGGGGCTTGGAAATGGAGGGTTGTGACAGCAGATTTGTGGACATAGAAATGAGAGGTGCAAGATGATGGGGAGTTGAAGCCATGGTTTTATATAGCGGCGATGGCGATGTGCTCAAGAATTCAATTCTCTCTGGGAAGAGATTTCTCTGCTTTATTTTTTACTGCGTTTGTTTTAATATTTTGTGGAGGATGAAGAAATGGAATTTGATTTCTTTTGACAGGACAGCGATATAACAATTGGGTGATGGATAATTGGATATTCTTGAGATGCCGGTTGGGCCTTGGGGACGCATTATAGCCTTATAAGCTTCACATATGTATTGCAAATTATATTGTAACCCAACATGGTAGCTTAAGTGGTAAATAGACTCTTTTTGTTGGAGAAAATTTTGGGATAATCCAGATTCGATTCTCACAAATGACGATTTCCGAGCTAGCTCATGTGTCTCTTGGAGCAACGATTTCGGGCTAGCTCCTGTACCTCACGGAAAGAGTGGGAATCAATATCAATCAGGTGGACTCGGATCACCTTGTGGTTCACACAAAAAAACTGACATTTATTAATTTTTATGCTTAACTTTTAATTTGGCCATAAATAGTCTCTTGACTATTGACCTAAATCAATTCTTATCCTCAACTTTTAATTTGACAATAAATAGTCTATTGATTATTTATTTTGTTACAAATTTGGTCATTCAGTTAAACATTAATTTAGTAAATATTCAATTTAAGGATAATAATGTAAAATGTTGGTTTTCACATTCCTGCTAATGATGAGACTAATGTGCACATATTATATGCACGTCAAAATAAATAATGACAATAACATATTTGTAATTTTTATAAGCTAAACAAGTAGTTCATTGGCTAAACAGTAAACATGCATCATTGCATCCCTTTCTATTATACAAATATGATGACAATTCTATATACGCTAGTGTAACATTTCTTTATTTATTAATTATAATGAAAAAAAATATGAAATTGTAAAGTAAGATTTTAGTGTCAAATATTCAAAAACAAAACGATACACAACTTACACCCGGCAAAATGACTTATTAAGTGTTTCAATCATTTATACTTTGTGTTAATTAATTAATCATGACTTAACTGATTTTATTAAACTAATTAAATTAGATCATGTCAGTATATATCTTACAGAAAATTTTACAGTACTAAAAATGTATTCAGACACTCAAAGAAATTAATGCGCGAGAGATATTCTTCTAACAATATATTCCAAACTCTTTAAAATGTTAAAATTTATTATTTATAGGTAAACAACAAATTTTTAATAAACTCTTATAATCACCCTTTACAGAGAATGGGATCACCACCTACTTTGTCAACGTTGACGGGGAGGAAACCTCCTCCTCTATCAAACTGGACGAAGGAGGTTGTAAAGTTTTGAAATTTTCTTTTAAAATAATAATAATTTGGCCGTGAAACTTTGAAATTGTTTTAAAAAAATCGTCGAATGTAATACTTTTTAAACTTTATTTTTATAATTAAAAAATATTTTTAACATGCCACAACGTTTCTGTTAAAGTTAATTTTTTAAATCTGTCACATTATATGTCAACTTAAGAATTTAACTTGTTTTACCTACAAAAATTACAAAAATATTAATTGCACACACTTTTAATGTTATATCGTTTAATTATACATCTTTTTTGTTTGATGATTTATTTAACTTTTTTTTTTCCTATAAGTTGAACCCTATACTTCCTCTAGTTTTGCGTGTGTATCTTTCGATCCTAGTCAGTAGTATTATTATTTTCAGTTTTGCGTGTGTTGAAAATGTTTGTTTTTCCATTTCTTAATATTGAACTGATATCTGAGACGGAGTATTAAATGTGATGGTGGCGTTTAACAAATACGGAGTATATAATTAGTAAGCAAAGCAAAGCAAGCATGCAACGTATCTGTTATAAACACTAATATTATAGTTATTTTTATCCGTTTTGACTAATTTTTTTAACTTCCGCGTTTAAAGACTCTATCAAGTATAGTGCACACATAAAGGCTAATCCTAGTTGAGTTAACTGAATAATTAATTTAATAACTACTGATTGATTTAATTAATCGAGTAGTCGTTATTATCAAATCCAATAAATCAAGGAAATAAAAATGGTAAAGGATGCTTGTAAAGCTATTACAATGGATAATTTAGACAAAAAATAACATAATGATCCGTAAATACTTGGGCAATAGTAATTTATAAAAGAAAGAAACCCAACTAATTTAGCTAGAAATGTGACAGATCATGAGACTAAATCAAGGTCCACAGAGTCCTGGACCCACCATTTGGATTCGGACGTGGGCTCCGGGTCCTGGATCCTTCTTAGGCCGCTCAAATTATCTTCTTAGACTCTAGGCTATGCATTCCGGGACCTTAAGTCCTAATTATTGGATCGTTTCTAATATCTCTATCAACTACAATATTTTAAGTTTGATTAGGTAAATTTTATTTAGAATACATTTTTGAATAGCAAATACAATTTTTCTTTTGCAATCAAAATATAGTTTACGGTTTAAATAAAATTTACAAAATGGAGGATTATTGGATTGTCTTCAAAGTTTGACGGCCGCCACGACTACATACATATGCACTGACGTTGTAGCTTTCTGTTGAGGAAACAGACATTACTTGCGGACAAAGTCAAGTAACATCTCTATTATTGCTTTGACCAACAATCTATTTATTTATTTATTTATTTATTATATTCTTTAATTTTTGGATCTTAGCTTACATTCAGTTCATTTCAAACAATTATCTAAAAGTCATTAGTGATTAAATTCTAATAAGAATACATAAAATATATTAGTGTAATTTGTAATGATGATAATTTATATAGATTTTTTGTATACTCACATTTTTTTCTAAATTATTAATAATGCAATGGAATAACAAAATTAAGTTTAATATCTTGTATATTATCCTTACTTTTTTATACACTTACAAAATTTTATATTTCTTCTTTGGTTCTAATGTATTAATAATTTCTACGGAGTATTATTTTTATTTCTTTATAATTATATTACTTTTTTCATTGACATTTATTTAATCGTCTTGATTAATCAATTAATAAATTTAAATTTAAATTATTTATACTTTAATTGTTATATATTACAAAGTATTTACTAAATTTTCTAAAACGCTTATAAACTGTAAATCAACATTTGTAATTCGAATAACAATTCAGTTATTTTTAGTCAAAAGACTAAAAGTGAACAAATAGTTAAAAATTTTAAAAGAAGCAGCTGCGACGCACAGCCTTTGGTCTGACGTTTGCAGTGACGAGTAATCACATTTGACCCCCATTTCCCCATCTTGTGCAACCTGCATATTCATTGTAAACTCTGGTCTAAAAATAATTTTCAAATTTTATATATATAGTTGACATATTATATACATGTATTTAATAATTTTTATATCTCTATCTATCATATTATGTGTTAACAATTATTCAAGTTATTTATTTACATATATAAAAACTGTTAATTGTAGGTACATAATGTGTTAACCGAAAGATACGGAATTTTTGTATCAAGTTCACAATGCAATATGAATCTTGGTCTATGGGCAATTGTTATACCATGGCTAAGGTTTATATTGTATTGTGAATTCTGATTTAAAAATTATATGTCAACAGTTAATTAATATATTATGTATTTGCAATTAACAATATTTGTATTTGTAAATAAATTGAAGACACATAATATGTTAATTAAAGACACATAACATGATAACTACAAATACATAAAATATTAACTGCATATACATAATATGTTAACTGTAGACACATATAATATTAATTGGTTAACAAATTACATGTCTGCAGTTAACAGTTTATGTGTCTATAATTATCATGTTGTGTGTTTTAAATTTGTTTACAGGTACAGAAACAATTAACTGCAAGTAGAGAACGTGTCAATTACAAGTACAAAATCTGAAAGTTATTTTCGGACCAGAGTCCACAATGCAAGGTAAGCCCTAATCCATGGTATAATTTGCTTGGTTATTGACTTGTACACGTATTTGATTTACGGAATGAAATTTCAAGAAATATAAATTCTAATTTTTTGAAATATTATTCTATTTTGAAAAATATAAATTCCATTTAATTGAGAATGAAATAGATGATGAATAAAATATGAATTTAATTTCATTGTTTGGTTCATGAAAAGAATATATTCATAAGTTGTATTTTAGTGTTTGGTTAAATTATGAAATAGAAGTATGCCCGGGGTTTATATACAGTTATGAATCTACAGTTATGAGATTATGAATCTACAGTATGGAATTATGAATGTACAGTTATTGATCGAATTATGAACAAAGAGCTCTAACATTATGAACTTATAATTATGAACATATAGTGATAAAATTATAAACATAGAGCTCTAAAATTGTGAACATAGAGCTTCGAAAATTATGAATGTACAATTATGGAGTTATGAATGTACAGTTATGGAGTTATGAATGTACAGTTATAGAGTTATGAACGTACAGTTATGGAGTTATGAATGTACAGTTATTAACATATAGTAATAAAATTATGAACATATACTCCTATAACGAAGCGGTCTGAATTTTTTTTTTTAAAAAAAGGAGATAACAGTGCCTAACGGCACTATTACCCGTGTCCAGCAAGCATGCTGGACACGGGTCCAACGCATAACGATGATCTAAGGAACAAAAAAAAAAAAAAAATCGATAGTATGTACTTGATTAATTTTGTTGATCATTTCAATTAGGTACTCCATTTTCTTTCATATGCAATTGGCCCCAATTTATATATTCCTTTCATAAATCATAAAAGCATGTCGAATTGTAAAGAATTAGTGCACATATATAAACATAACTTAAAAAGCATATACAAACAAAACAAAAATATCAACCCAATATGTATTATAATTTTTGCACTACTCCTGTTTTATCATGACGTTATCTCATTTTATTAAAATTTTAGAACTTCAATTACCCAACTTATTTGATTTATATAGTATATATAAATTAGTTTGATCAATATTCAAATGAAAGTTCATATATGGAGAAGACGAGGGGCATGAGGCACACTTGTAAAAGTTGCAAGTTCCTTGCGAAAGGGTTTGATAGGATCTCTTTCCATCACACTTTAAGGGAAGGTAACAAGTTCACCGATTATTTAGTGAATATTGGGCAACATGGCGAATGAGGTACTAATTATCTGGAGAATTCACCGACTAGCCTAGATAGGCTCATGGTAGTTGACGCTTTTGGTGCCAGCTCGATTAGAGTCTAGTAGCCTTAGCTTTCTTTTCTTTCCCGTTGTTACAGGTCAATCCCACAAAAAAAAAAAAAAAATGGAGAAGTAAGTGCAAAGATTGTGATGCGAGATGGTAGGGTCACTGACTAAATATATAAATTTTATATAGGGGAAATCATCATTTTGACCCCTCAATAGTTTTCCAATTATTAATGTAGTTCTTAGTTTTCAATTTCAACTAATTTGATCATCGAATTGTTTAAAATTTTGTCAATTAAACCCTTCGAAGATCAAATTGATAAATTTTAAAATGTAAAATCATCATTTTGGTCCCTTGAAGGATTTTATTGAAAAAATTTTACGCAAATCGATGATCAAATTAGTTGAAATTGAAAACTACAAACTACATTGACAATTGAGAAACAATTTTGGACCAAAATGGTGATTTTCTCTTTTATATATTAATTCTAAACATAATATTATAAAATGCGATGAAAAAATATCAAATTATTAATAACAAATTGTTTTGACATAAACGTGATTGACATCATCACCACAATTTTATGTGGCACACGAAAATGAATGTTTTCTGGTTGCATAACTTGCATTGTTTGTTTAATTTAGTACTTCTTTATACATTCAATGTAACGTGGTTCTTGTTTATCTTTTCGGTCTTGGTTATCAACTATAACATAATAATGATATTTATATAACACACATTCACATAATGATTATAAATTTCTCTTATAACTCAAAAGTATAATAAATTATAAATATACATTTAAAAAGTAAAATATTATTCTTATAATAAGTTATAAATATACTTGTAAAAAGTAAAATATTAAGAGCTAAACGATTTTCTCTTATAACCCAAAAAATATAATAAATTATTAAATTATACTTTTAAAAAGTTAAAATATTAAGGAATAAGCGTCAAATAAGATAATAAGTCATTTAACTATTAAGACAAGTACGTTTAATTAGATCATTGAGTTACAAAAACCTCCAAATACACTCTTAGTTTGCACATGACAAAAAAATGCAATCAAGTTATTCTAACTTATTATTACATGTAATATTATGTTACCGGTGATTTGAATGCCACTTCATAATATTTTGCTAATTTATAATAATAATAATAATAATAATAATAATAATAATAATAATTTGAGTAGCTTATGTCCCGCATTAGAAAATGATATAGGTTTGTACTAGTACTAATACACATTAACTTTTTAAAAAGTTTGAAGTGTGTGTCATAAATGTTTTTTGTCCCATGTGATACGACCAATTTGTTAGTTTTAGGAGTTACAAGTTATTTTCTTATAATTAACTTGTGTTAGGCAGAATGTTAAGTATTTTTTGACATCAAAGTTTTTATTTTCTTTCCCTCAAAAAAATTCACTCAATTTCTCTAGCTGAAAACGTGTATATTTGAGTGTTCAAATATAACATTGTATCTTGAGGAAAGCGACGCTTCAATACTCCTAGCACTGGTACAAAGTAAAGTCATCTGTGTTTGTTGTAAAAAAAAAAAAAAAAAAAAAAAAAAAGGAAAAAACGTATATTTTACAATATACGCCTATGAATAAGACGCTAAAAGTCCCAACTTTAGGCATTTGTTTCTTAAAAATGCCTAAAATCGACTATAGATATATGCTTCTTCCCAGAAACATACACCTATTTTCTTTAAGGGAATTATGAATACCACACAGATTGAATTGATGTTCATGTTCTATTATGAATATCACACAGGTTGAAAATTCCCTTTGCCGAACTACAAACACATCAAATTTTTAATTCAAAATCATACATTATTTAACCCTAAAAATATAAAGGTGTTTAAACATATATAATTTTGAACTAGAAATGTGATGAATTATGGTAACTTTCTAATAATTTTTTTTTATCAAAATTATATTACTAATGTGACAAAAAATTAATACACCAACTATGATAAAAGAAAAATATTACTTTGATTTACGAAAAAGTCTACAATCGTTATTCGAAAGTGTATTCTCGCTGAAGCTCAACTTGTGACTATAGCTGACAAATGACCACAATGAGGTAAATCAATCTAAATTGTCAATAAATAATCAGTTCAAACTAAAAAAGTTAATAAACGACTCACAGTAAAAGTAAAACTTAGAACGTACATTTTACTTACCCAATCAACTCGGTTAGAGTTCTTAAAAATAATACGGAGTAATACTTAAAAAATTTAATATTGGACTAACTAGTTAGGAACAAATTGATTTGACATAAACGCGATTCACATCATCACAACAAATATAATTGATGTGGAACACGAAAATGAATGTTTTCTGGTTGCGTGTTGAGTTTACAACTTGATGCATTGAATGTAACGCCATTATTGGTTAGATAGCAAATTTTTGGTAATTTATCAAAACTAATATATGTGCCTATGTTTTTAAAATAAACATAAGATTATTATGATCATATAAAAGAAAAAAATTAAAAAAATAATCTCAATTATGTATTTAAAAAGATCTAACAATTCTAAAGCATTGAAAGAAAAAAAAATACTGTAATATTTTAATAAATGACGTAATTTTTACTTTATAGTATACTTTGCAACATTACATAATGCACCTAGTGTTATGTACATGTAAACTCAGTAACGTTGCAAAGTACACTTTAAAATTAAAGACAATTACAATACACAGTAATAATTTTAAAAATTAAATTGGACCCACTACACTTCATGGGTGCAGTGGGATTTTTACACCTAAATCAGATCCATGCCAAATCGGATAGAAGCGGGTATGGATGACAAATTTTACTTTAGAACATGGTCTAAAACCACATTGTATCATTATAATTACACTTTGATTTCATTTGATAATATATTTTTTATTTTTTTAGTTTCGATCATTTTTTATGCACATTAATTTGATTATTCATTTAATAATTGTATTGGACTAGGGATGTCAATTGTACTTGCACCTGACGAAAAACCTGATTCCGATGGGGGATGGGGATGGAGGCAATTTTAAATTCTCCGCCGGGGATGGGGAGTGTTCTCCCCGCCCCGCCCCGTCCCCGATATATATATATATATATATATATATATATATATATATATATATATATATATATATATATATATATATATATATATATATATATATATTGTGTGGGGGGGGGGGGGGGGGGGGGGGCATACAACACACATATGTATTACTTTGTATACAATATACGAAGTATAATTTCAGAAGCATTCTTGTCATTGTATGTCATGCTTATGAAATGCATATTTAAATTATTTTTTAATGTTTAATTTTTAATTTTTTTGATAACTTATTAACGGGGTGAGAATTCTCCGTTCTCGAATAATCCCCATGATGATGGGAATGGGGGGATTTTTCCCTTCTCCGACGGAGATGAGGACGGAGACGGAGAATGGGAAAAAAGTCGGGGGCAGGAATGGGGTATGTCCCCCGCCCCGTTGACATCCCTATATTGGACCAGGGTCCACATAACAATGTGTAGACCGTGGTCCACCGTATACAATTGGATTGAGCTAAATTGCATGTCATCCTACGAATAACAGTAATAATGGACACAAAATGTCGCAAACAATCTGATTGCGACGAAGAAAACATGAATCACAAAAATTACATATAAATCTCCAGCAGTGATGTAGCAAAGCAATATAAAACAAGAAAAGTGATGGACAGGACCATATAATACCCCACACAACTTCACTTTGTGTGGTGCTAGTATAGCTTGCAGCTTCTGGTCGCAGAATCTGACCCCCATTAATCCCAATTGCTGCATCCACCCTTTGCCCTTAGCTTTTCATTTTCAAAAGACAATAATTATTCAACTCCACCTTTTGAACCACTATAGGGTCGCCCTGCATGCCACTTTGCATCTTAATTGGTTCTCCAATGCCCGCGTAGACAGCTCAGTTAATTATAGAGGTGAAGTAATTGAGAAAAAATGACCAGCGATCGAGTCTCACCAACAGCAGTGTAGGAACAACCTCTCAAAGTGAAGAAGGCTCCTTGTGCGCAGTAAGCAAAGATCTAGTTTCTATGTTCAATTGAGTTACCATAATTTACATCCTCCCAGATGCTCTGTTGGGTCAGGGTGTGAGGACCATTGAGGTTGGGGATTTAACCTTTGGGATCGGAGTGTGAGGACCATTGGGGTTGGAAATTCGGGAAGAATTAATTGGTTCTCTAATCTCATATCATTACACCTACCTAGCTAGCTAGCTAGCTAGCTCTACCACTTTTGTCAACTTACTTTCGTGTTGTGCCGTCCTTTGAAGAATAACCATTACTGCCCCGCATCTACTTTATGCACCACGTACAATGGTTGGAAGCTGCAAAACAAAAGTGTCAAATGCACTAATTAATAAGATTACAAGATCATATCCTTTAGTAAAAAAAAAATGTTTAATTTGACCATCCAAAAGCTTTAGGAAATTGCATCTTTTTAATGGTCACATCACGCAACTGTAAATCAACAGGGATTGTTAAAACAAATTGAATGGCTGCACTGTCCTCAAAAGCATCAACAGACAATCTACAAATAATCAGCAGACTAATAAAGTTATAAAAGATTTTATTCTTCAGAGAGTCCAATTAAAGCAAAACTCACTGATTTTAGACAAATAATTTTCTAGTCTTTATGCCCTCCTAAGCTCCATTGTCAGTTAGATTATATATATTAATAATTTATATATAGTTGAATAAACATAATGGACTAACTGTGTCCATCCCACTTAATATTTGCTTAAAGAATACCAATCAAGAAACTTAAATAATGATGTAAAAGAACATGCTATATATGGATCGGATAATATGGTGTTTTGTGCATAATATTATCGAATTGATTGGACTGATTTTTAATTGGAAAGTAACTCCCGAAACTATAACTTTTTAAATGAAGCTAAATTAAATTCAATTTCAGATGTTAAAGTGTTCGAAGATTGAGTTAAAAATAGACTAGCGAATTTTTTCCACATATGTCTAACTTCATACATAGGAAATTTTTTGAATATTCAATCATACAAGGGAAGAGATAGTGAGATTTCATATCATTACTATATATCTTGCTCTAGATGTGCTTTGTTCATAAAGATGACTGAATTGGATTTGCTAAAGAAGCAAATTAGTTGGATCAATACCTTATAAAAATTGGATTAGCTAAAGAAGCAAATTAAGACGCTAACTTTTATATTATCAACTTTGGATGAAATTATCTCAATGGACAAACATAACAAGGAGCAAGGGCAATTTAATAGTTGAGGCCAATCTGTAGCTAGCTTATACATACTAATACCAAGATACCACAAAGACAATCATTATTACATGACAATGGTCCACACAATTATATGGACCATAAATAAAAAATATTCTGTACATTTTTAATATATTAAAGATACATTATTTGTGTATGTAAAGCACATTTCTTTAAAGTACATTATTTGAGTACTGAAAGTACATTATTTTATATATACTATCAAATAATGTACCTTCAGTACACAAATAATATACTTTTAATATATTAAAAATATACCTGATATTTATGATACACACAGCTGTGTGGACCAATAATTTGCCCCACAAAGAAGAATAGTGTAAAAGTTTTCTATCACTATGGAGTTCAAGATCATATTAAGAATCAATGTATGTAGGAGGTTCACAAGAATATATAGGAAGACAAAATAACTTATTGCTAACAAATATCTCAGTGTCAAAGTAGAAAGCAACATGTCAAAATGTGTCATAGATGTGGATTTATAGGTCAAATAATCAAATGGCAATGCAACAAACTATGAAACAATGAAAGAGAGTTCTTGTCATGGCATACAAATTAAACTCGATCTCAAGGTTCAATAAACATACATAAACCACTGTCCAAACAAGTGTGAGTGAAGAAAAGTGATTTGATAATTAAGTCATGTAGCATATCTTAAGATACCCAATTATTCACGATTGTTGATACTCACAACTAAATCACTAAAAGTGGTTCGTTCAACTTTGTCTTATGAATAAGGTTATGATCAAGGGAAAGTTGTGAAAATGTCTTCTAAATTTTCCAAAAGATCCAACTTAAGTTTTGTTGCTTTGTTGTTATATATGCATCAAGCTAAGGGTCCTTATGATATATTGAGGGTACAATAAACTTTGAAGAAATCTTTTGCTTGACTTGAATTTAAACACTCTCCAAAAACGCTTTATCATTTAGTTTAAAATTACTTGAATATCAATTTTGTTCTAGTAGTCAAATACATTGTAATTTGATAACAGTACTATTGCTTTCCAAATGGAAGGTCTCAATGTTTATAATTACAGCAATCCCCTATTTGTTTTATTTGATTGAATTTGTTCTTCGTGCATAAAAAAGAGTTTTAAGAATATTTATTATTGCTTGCTTTATCATTTTTTTATTTTTATTATTTATTTTTATTTTTATTTTTATTTTTATTTTTATATACATTTATCTATCAATCTTGTTAGTATCATTACGTAGATAAACACGATAGCACCAGTGGTCTAGTGGTAGAATAGTACCCTGCCATGGTACAGACCCGGGTTCGATTCCCGGCTGGTGCACTCCCTCGAAGCTGTGACGAACCATGCACGTGAGTGGTGATTGGGTTGCCACGATTAGCCTGATTAAGATCGGACGATCAACAGCGCATCTGAGCTTCTTTTTCTTTTTTTTTTTCATTGGCTTTTGTGGAATGTTTCTACTGCAATAGATAATTAATAAAAACCCCCCTACTATGTTTAACATTTTTATCTTCAAATTATTTTAAAATAAATATTTGGTGTATTGTTGAGCATCGGATGGGTTTAAGCGGTTTTACAAAATTTTGGTTAGATAAAGTTATTAAATTTAGAATAGTTAAATAGATAAATAAAGCTCATAATACTTCTTTTTCCATCTTCTTCTTCTTTTTTAGTTTATCAACAGTAAAGATTGTGGGCGAATTGTTACATGATTTCTGGCAGCAACATACCAACTCAACTCCACAAATGGTTAATATGTTTAGTATTTATATTCACTATACTTTATTCGAACAAAGCATTCATATGGCTATTAAGTAATTGAAGTTTTTTATCAATCATATTCTCTTTTTTTTTTTTCTTTTTCTTTTTCTATCATATTCAACAATTTACTATCAAATAGTTATATATAGTTACAACATAAGTTACTTCATTTTGTTAAAACTCTAAAAAATAAAAGATATAAAAAATATTAAATTACTTTTTTATCCCAAAACATTTGAGTTAAAAAATTTATATACACTAACATTGTAAAATTATGCAATTAAAATTACCAAATGGAAATTATATTTCAACACAATCTGTAGAAAGACACAAAAAGAAGAAAGTTTTTTAACAAATCCGTAGGATTGAAATAGTGTGAGCTAAACTAAAAAATAAAAAGAAGGTAAAATTAGAAATGCATTAGAAACTAAAAAATTGTAAAGTTGAAAATTATTTTTATAAGTACAATAAAGAAAGTATAAGGTATAAATCAATGGTGCAATGTATTACACCAACATAAAATTTATTTTTGTTTTAATACTACTATTATTGATTGTTATATAATTTAGTATATATTATTCTTTTGTTGTTCTATCTCTTCCAAATTTCTCTATTATTATATAATAACATAATAAAAATAAATGATATACAGATAGAGGTTTGTTTTTGCCTAAACTGAATTTTAAAGTTATTTTATAAATGAAATGAAAAACATTGCAATAAACAAAAGGCACCAATATATGGTCTAGTGGTAGAATAGTACCCTGCTATGGTAGAGATTCGGATTTGATTCTTGGCTGGTGCACTCCAACACGAGTTTTTTGCACTTTTAGTCCCACGACTATAGTGGCACTGGCAGAATTGATCCACGACTTTTGAACCTTGCAATTTTAGTCCACGACTATTATTTTTTTTACAAAAATGGTCATTCCGGCCACTTTTCCGTCAAAATTTCACCGGAAAAAAAAATTCTTTATTTTTAGCCAGGTTAAAATTGACATTTTACTTATCTCAAAAAATTAAAAGAAAAAAATTGATATTTGACTACCTACAATATTACTGGGCTACATACTACTGCCCCAGGCGGTGGAGTTCCTGGAGCAGGCAGGGGCTTCGCCGCGGCGTTCCCCGGGCTAGTTGGGTTATCCGGCAGCAGCATTGGAGTGGTACATGTACTCCACCGCATGGGGCAGTAGTATGTAGCCCAGTAATATTGTATATAGTCAAATATCAATTTTTTTCTTATAATTTTTTGAGATAAGTAAAATGTCAATTTTAACCCGGCTAAAAATAGATAAAAAATTTTCCCGGTAAAATTTTGACGGAAAAGTGGCCGGAAGGACCATTTTTGCAAAAAATTCAATAGTCGTGGACTAAAATTACAAAGTTCAAAAGTCGTGAATCAATTCTGCCGGTGCCACTATAGTCGTGGGACTAAAAGTGCAAAAAACTCACTCCAACACCAATGCCAGAATTTGGCCTCTAGTGGTGATTTGGGTTTCCACAGGCCACAACTTCTCTTCATTTTTTTTTTCTTTTTTCTTTTTTTCTTTGGGGGACTATTTCCACATAATTAGTAAAATCTACCCACTATGTTTAACATTTTTATCTTCAAATTATTTTATATTAAAATTAATAGTTAATGTATTATGGATGTATAAATATTATGTAATCAATCATATTTGTAATTAAAAAGGTAAATTTGATCTTATTAATTTTTTTATTTATTATTTTTTTTTTGCAAATACTTTTTTTTTTTTAACTTTGAATATTTCATATATTTAAATAATTTACCGTAGAACTTGATCATATTGAGCTTTCATTAATAGTAATTCCAATAATACAATGGTAATAGTCTTAAATTTCTTAATAGGATATGTTCATCTCGATAATAATAATATGTCAATTGATTTAGAGAACTTTTGGTAATATGCCACTTAAGAAGTTAAAATTTAGTGATTTAAAACAAGAAGCGCCAGTGATCTACTGGTAGAATAGTACCTTGTCACAGTACAGACCTAGGTTTGGGTCACCTGATCTACCTGATTTAATCCGACAGTAAACGGTGCATGCTTCGTCTCTTATTTTTTGCTTTGGTGGAATATTCGACATAATTAGTAAAATTTTCCCACTATGTTTAACAATTAACAGTTTATCTTCAATTTGTTTTATAGTAAATATTTGATATATAAATGATATATAATACAATGAACCATATTGTGTCACCTCGTTAAAAAATAAATTTAATCTTGTTATACCTTTTTTCTACAAATAATTGTTATTTTTAAATATTCAATTGAAAAATGATTTCTCATTATTTTTTAAGAATATATGAAACCACCCTTTACTCTAATAATATTTATTTATAATCTTAATCATTTGTCATTGTTATAAGTGGTATATGAATATTTATTACCCTCTATGTTTTATGGTACAATTAACGATTGATTTTTTTTTTTTTTCATTTGTCACATTTAATTATCATGTCTATTATTCATTAGTCAAATAAATTCTTTTTTCTTTGTTGTTGTTCTTCTTCTTCTTCTTCTTTGTGGTTATTATTATTATTATTATTATTATTATTATTATTATAATTGATTTTTTTTTGTTTAATATTAGTTTTAATGTAATATATGTGTGTGTGTGTGTATTATACACTAATAATAAATGTAATATTATAAAAAAATGAATTATAAATAACTTTAGTCGAGTTTTATTAATTGAACAAGATACGTATATCAAGATTAAAAAAAAAACATAAAGAATTTTATAGAACTTTTTAATATATTTATACAACCAAAATAATCTTTCAAATAAACATTTATCTAGTCTCTCTAGATTTGTTTCATGTCCGCTTGTAAGATTTTTGACAAAATTTTAAAATAAATAGTTTTCCAATCTTATATATTCTAATAAATTAAAAAATAAATTATATTTGTGCTTGATATAACCGGGAACACTCATAAAATTCACACCGCAACCCCTATATCCCTTTCCCTCTCTCCATGATGTATTGATTTATTTTTTTGCCAAGGAAGTAGAGAGATGAAACTCACCATCAAAATTTGATTAAACTGATATATTGATTTATTGTTATTATTCTAGAACTAGAATAACATAATAAAAATAAATGATATATAGATAGAGGTTTGTTTTTGCCTAAACTGAATTTAAACGATCTTCGATAAATAAAATGAATAACTTTGCAATTAGCAAGAGGCACTAGTGGTCTAGTGGAAGAATAGTACCCTGCGACGGTATAGACCTGGGTTCGATTCCCGTGGTGCAAAGTTTTTAAGAAGCGCAAATTTTTGTTTATGCCTTGGGTTATTCATTTTTTTCGCATCAGTTATAGAACCCTTTGGAGGATTTTTTGCTAGTGGTTTCAAGAAAGCCTTTAAAGTCAAGGTTCGTTCTACAATTCCTGGAATCATCATATTTAAGTTTATGCATAAGTTATGACTATTTCCGCTTGAAATGCTTCAGGATTTTGGAGATAGTATATATCCCTGGACATGGCGGCTTTACCGATAAAATGGACTGCCAGGTAAGCTTTGACATATATAACTACAAAAAACTATCAATCTCTAATCTCTACATCTCTGTATGTGGATGACAAGGTCTAGATTGCTGGAAACTCGATGGGCTCACTCTCCTGCAATAAACAAAAATAGAAGGAAAGAATACTTGAAGTTGTGTGTTTAAATCCTTAATTACTCACATTTACGTGCTTATTTATATTAATAAATCGATTATTAGAATTATGGTTAGAGTTCTTGTGGATATATTGTGCAGATGGTGGTGGCAATATTTTCCTATATCTATCTGCAGTCATTTGCTCTCCCACACATATGACTCTGTTGAAATGATGCTGGATCAGGTACCTAAGACAAAACATTTTCTAACTTTTTGCACATATATATAGTCATATATATCATCAGTTCTCAGTATTCAGTTTATGTTAATATCTTTAATTACCTAGAACTCCCACAAAAACACAATTCAAATTAAAGTTGATGCAGCAGCACGAGTTCTGAATTGAAACCACTAGTGTATGGCTCGGCACGCAAATATGAGTTTAAACCCTAAACGTGAGGGTCCCTCGCCCCCCTTGGGGATTGCTGGATGCGCATAAGTAACTCGATCAAGGTCTAAGTGCTTACTTTTTAATTACTCTAAGGCTGAGATTCTTCCTTATTTACGGATTCAAACTCGGATATTTGCTGGACCACTATTCACTACACCCACATTTAACTTTTTGATTACTGAGCTATGCCCCGAGAGCAGTCGGCCCACAAACATGATTGTTTATGAGGGAGTATGCCTTAAGTTTGCATGGTGCAGATTTTAAGGAGCCTGAGTTATGAGGACCAGACAACACTATACATTAGGCTGAGCATGATGGATCAACCTTAGCTTTATGCCACTATGATATTACCAACCCTCAGATTTGAAGGGATGGTGTATAGAATGATTGATGTTGAGAAAGAAATCCCCTCTGATCTGATATTAATTGTTTCTGTAACAGGGGCCGGTTTTTAGATTTTTGTGGCCCTGTTCGGATAAATAAATAAGGCCCTACCAAAATTAAAATCTTTAAAACTAATACCGTAATTTTATTATCTAAATATATAACAAAAAAAAAGTTATCCGTGCATCGCACGAACATTGCACGTGCACTGCACGGATAATTGGGCAATTATTTGCTCGAATTCAAGCAAGGATAACATAAAAAAACATAATCAATACAACCCATTTCATCAATTGCTGCACTATATAATATTCGTTGTTATAATTTAAAGATTATAACAAATCTTTTTCGTGCAACGCACAGGTAAAAATAGACATTATGGAATAATAATAATAGTGTGTACAAGTTTTGAACCTTAACCTCAAAGTTAAAATACAATAAATACATGTTCTTACCATTTTTTTTATAGAGCCTTTTAAGTTTAATTAAAAACTTTTAATTTTTATTTCTAAACTAACTAAGTAAAAATAAAATATTGAGCTTCTAAAATTTGGGACCCTGTGCGGTAACCCAGCTTGCACAGTCCAAAATCCGGGCCTTTCATGGTGTTGATGCACTCACATCAGTTTGTCTTCCTACATAGGATTGATTTCTCTATGTTTCCCCAGTTTCTAGGGTTAGGGCTACTAGTCTTGGTCCCTTTTTCATTTGAATCTATAGGGGCAGGCTCCCTGCCATTCTCCTTACCATTTCTAGTAGGGGTTATAGTTGTACTTGTTACTACTATTATTTGTACTTTTTATCTCATCCCGCGTTTTGGGAGAAGGATGATGGTCGATCTATCTTGCCTGACTTTGTCAATTTGTCAGGTATTTCATTATTTTAAATATTATTCTATATTACTTATTATATTTAATTAATTTCAGAACATGTGAAACTATATATATATATATATATATATATATATATATATATATATATATATATATATATATATAATTTCTTGTATTGCATCTGGGGTTGACTATAGTTTTAAGACTTGTCGGTAATCCTGAGACCGGCATATTGAAGCATACATACAAAATAATAGTTTTTGTTCTTATAATACTTAGCTATGTCTCTCTTGCTATAGTAGGAAGTCCTCATGGTTGGAGTGCTCGCGCATATCCTTTGGAAGTGGCGAGAGTAGGACGTAGTATGGAGTACATTTGTAGTCAATTTGTTCTTATGATGTTGATTCCCATAATTCCTAGCCTAGTATGTAAATTGAATGAATGGATATTTTTATGTTTTAGTATTCTTGCATTAGTATGCCGTATTCTCTTGGCTTGTTGTAATATAGATTAGGATAAACGAATTTGTAAGAATATTTTTATTATGAATGAATGAATATTAATTGAAAAGTTGTGATTTTTGAGTTGTGGCGTATGAATGACGATGTTATGTTTTGGCAGGGCCGGTTTTTAGATTTTTGTGGCCCTGTTCGGGTAAATAAATAAGGCCCTACCAAAATTAAAATTTTTAAAACTAATACCGTAATTTTATTATCTAAATATATAACAAAAAAAATTTATCCGTGCACCGCATGCACATTGCACGCGCACTGCACAGATAATTGGGCAATTATTTGCTTAAATTCAAGCAAGGATAACATAAAAAAACATAATCGATACAATCCATTTCATCAATTGCACTATATAATATTCGTTGTTATAATTTAAAGATTATAACAAATCTTTTCCGTGCAACGCTCAGGTAAAAATAGACATATTATGAATAATAATAATAGTGCGCAAAAGTTTTGAACCTTAGACCTCAAAGTTAAGATACAATAAATACACGTTCCTACCATTTCTTTATAAAGCCTTTTAAATTTAATTAAAAACTTTTAATTTTTATTTCGAAACTAACTAGATAAAAATAAAATATTGAGCTTCTAAAATTTGAGACCCCTCTAAAATTTAGGGCCCTGTGCGATAGCCCAACTTGCACAGCCTAAAATCCGGACCTGTATCTGTAAAACAGTGTGGAGTGCACGCATGCATGCACTTATACATGATGTTCTCCTGAGCTAAATTTGATTTCTTCAATTCTTTAAAAAAGATGATGATGAAGACATTGGTTTTCACAATTTCTGTTCTCTTGGTCTTACCTATAAGTCTATAACCTACACCTGGAAACTTCATGAAAGAATACAAACTATTTTCACCTATATTGTTCTTAGAAGAAGAGACTGAAATTATAGTTTAGTTATATTCAAGGTAGTAAGCCAAAAAGCACCAGTGGTCTAGTGGTAGAATAGTACCCTGCCACGGTACAGACCCGGGTTCGATTCCCGGCTGGTGCATCTCCTGAAGCAAATGAAGATATCTGCGCACGAGTGGTGATTGGGTCGCCACGGTTTGTGTCTGATCTAAAATTGGACGATGAACATCGCATCTGAGCTTCTTTGTTTTTTGGTTTCTGCATATTTTTATCTTTAACTGGGTTTAACTGGACGACTAAGTAGCGCCTCTGAGCTTCTTTTGCTTATTCCCCCCCCTAAATTATCACTGTGGGCGGCCCACTATTGCTAGCTGGTTTTTTTTTTTTTTTTTTTTTTTTTTTTTTTTTTTTAACATATAGTATAATCTTTCTTCAAATTATATTTTTTGTATATAAATATGGAGTAATATATTTTAACATTAATTCCTAGCGAGTCCTTTTTTTTTTTTTTTTTTTTTTTTTTTAAACCTGCTTCTCCACAAATGAATGGCCAAAGATATGTGATTTTGCAAATATTCACAAAATTAACATTTTGTACGCGCGGGATGTGTGAAAATTCATGCCCAATATTAAAACATTGATAAATACAAATAATTAAAAATTATAATTTGAATTATATATACACAAATAATAATTTTTTGTATATAAATATGGAGTAATATATTTTAACATTAATTCCTAGCGAGTCCTTTTTTTTTTTTTTTTTTTTTTAAACCTGCTTCTCCACAAATGAATGGCCAAAGATATGTGATTTTGCAAATATTCACAAAATTAACATTTTGTACGCGCGGGATGTGTGAAAATTCATGCCCAATATTAAAACATTGATAAATATAAATAATTAAAAATTATAATTTGAATTATATATACACAAATAATATATGTATTTTGAACACACACATATATAATTTATCATTGATAGGAATTTAATTAAAATATAATTAAGTATTAAATTAATATATAATGATTTTAATAAAATGATAATTAAAAGATAGGATAGATATAAGTGTATGGTAATAATGATGTGTTATCAATGTTAGAATTAAAAACAAACGGTGTTATGATTAGAAAGATAATCTCATTCAGTTCAAACAGAAAGCAATTACAATAGAGTATATCTAATCACACCACTAAACACTCCTGACTAATAGACTAGCTGTACAAGACTAATTCTAAGACCACACAATTATAAACTATGTTACATATAATTAAATAATAGTAATAATAATAGTAACACTAACACACCCCCTCAAGCACAAGTGGTCCACAACATTAAGCTTGTCCCGCAGAGCTGTAAACCGGGGTCCTGGTAAAGGCTTGGTAAGGACATCAGCTAGTTGATCTTTGGTGGAGACAAAATTCACCACGAAGTCGCCCGAGGCCACCTTGTCACGCACAAAGTGGTAATCAATTTCTACATGCTTTGTCTGAGCATGAAACACAGGATTTGCGCATAGGTAAGTAGCCCCTAAGTTGTCACACCATAAGCTGGAGGGGTGCCCAGTGTGCAACCCAAGTTCTCGTAGTAATGAAACAATCCAGGTAACTTCAGCGGCGACATCAGCAAGAGCTTTATATTCCGCCTCAGTAGAGGAGCGAGCTACGGTGCGTTGTTTCCGAGAGAGCCAGGAAACTAGATTGCTCCCCAAAAAACAGTATATCCACTAGTGCTTTTCCTGTCTACCGGACACCCAACCCAGTCAGAGTCGGAGTAGGCATGTATGGCACTGGAGTCAGAGGGGGTTAGCCGAAGACCGTAACCCAGAGTACCCTTGATATACCGCAACCCACGTTTCTCCATCGCCCAATGATCTTCAGTGGGAGAGTGCATAAACTGACACAGGCGGTTGACTGCATAGGCGAGATCTGGCCGGGTGATAGTCAGATACTGTAGTGCACCGAAAACACGACGATACTGCGTAGGATTCTCAAATGGCTGATCAGACGGAGTTACTGCTTGGGAAACAGAGGCTGGTGTAGTGAGAGGCTTGCAGTCCGTCATCCCAGAGCGTCCCAATAAGTCAACCATGTATCTGCGCTGGGACTAAATCATGTCGTCACCTGCCGCAACTGTCTCTATCCCCAGAAAGAACCTTGGTGTGCCGAGGTCACGAATTTTGAATGCGGTGGCGAGGCGACGTAACAGAGACTCAACCAGAACTGCATCACTACCCATCATGATGATATCATCCACATAGACGAGGAGAAACACTTTAGATACTCCCGTCGAGTGGTAAAATAATGAGACATCAGTCTTGGACGAGGAAAAACCTGCAGACAACAAAAAGTCGTGAAGTCTTTTGAACCACGCCCGCGGGGCCTGCTTGAGCCCATAGAGTGGCTGTAAAAGACAGACATGATCCGGGTGAGTCGGATCTTCATATCCTGGTGGCTGTTTCATGTATACTGTCTCAGCTAAATGGCCATTAAGGAAGACATTGTAGACATCCAACTGCCGTAGAGTCCATTTGTTTGAGACAGCTAAAGAGAACAAAATGCGTACTGTAGTGGGTTTGACAACTGGACTGAAAGTGTCGAAGAAGTCCTCCCCTGCGGCTTGATTGAAGCCTTTGGCTACTAAATGAGCCTTGTAGCGATCAATCAAGCCATCAGCAGTACGTTTAGTATGGAAGACCCATTTGCAGCCAATAATGTTCATGGTAGGTTCTGGGGGAACTAATCGCCAAGTGTTGTTATGGAGGAGGGCATTGAACTCTTGATCCATTGCGTCATGCCACTGTGGGTGCCCCACAGCTTGGGAGTAGCACGTTGGATCAGTTGTTGCCGTTAGAGCCTGAAACTCTTCATTAGTACCCCGAGTCATACGCTGAAGACGCATAGCCAGAGGCTGAACTGTGGTTCGTTTCCAGGCCCTTCTAGGAGCATTTGACTCAATGGCCAATAGTGGTGCTTCTTGGGCCAAAGGGACGGGCTCAGGGTCCGGGATTGGTCCCGGAGTTGGCACAAGTTGTCGGGATTGCACAGGTGATATGGGTGCTGAAGCCCATGGTAGAGATGCAGGTGTAGAGTCCTGCTGTACTGAACCTGTTGTAAAGGGAAAAACATTCTCGTCAAACCACACATGGCGATAGATATAGGATGGTGGGTAACCTAAGAAGACACATGGGGTAGAACGATACTCCATCTTGTGGCGATTATAAGGCCGTAGATGACTGTAACATTGACACCCGAAGACTTTTAGAAATTGGTACGGTGGGGATTTTTTGTAGAAACGATAATATGGGCTTTCAAACTTTAAGACCGAGGTGGGAAGGTAGTTAATTAGGCAGGTGGCGGTTTCAAAGGCATAGTCCCAATATTGTTGCGGGACGGAGCCTTGAGCAAGAAGAGCTAAGCCCGTTTCGACAATGTATCTGTTACGACGCTCAACTCTTCCGTTTTGTTCATGTGTGTAGGCACATGACTGCCGGTGTTCAATACCCAAGGTTTGGAAAGTTGTATGTAATTTGCGGTATTCACCCTCTAAATCTGATTGGATTGACTTGATAAAGCGCGAAAACTGCCGCTCTACCAACACACGAAACGAGTCAAAAATTTTATAGATATCTTATTTTACCCGTAATGGATAAAACCAGGTGAAACACGTGAAGTCATCAACAAATAACAGAAAGTAACGACATCCACTACTTGACACAATAGGAGCGGGGCCCCAGATATCTGTATATAAAAGATCTAATACATTTTGACTAGAATTTTCAACCCTATCTAATTTTAAACGGGAGGACTTGCCGAGGTGACAAGCCGTGCACGACCCCAATTCTTTGGAATTATTTGTCTGAATGAAGCAGTTCTGAAGGACTTTATTTTGAACCACACTATGTGGGTGACCAAGCCTGCGATGCCACACAGTCGGCGTAGCACGGGAACTCACAAACGCAAAGTGGGAACGTGACACGGATAATTTGTATAGACCGCCCGAGGTTGGACCCTTAAGAAGTGTGACCTTGGTTTTGGAATCCTTCACAAAAAAAACAATTATCATGAAATTCAAAATAAACATGATTATCGTTAGCAAACTTTTGCATAGAAAGTAATGGTACGGTTAAATTAGGGATGTGCAACACATTAGACATGAGTAACTGTTTTGACACGGATGGAATAGATACATGACCAATCCGCGAGATAGCCAAACCTGTACCGTTTCCGACGCGGAGCGTGTCCTGGCTAACTTAATCTTCCGAGTTACTCAGCATGCCGGCATCGGGTGTGGCGTGTGAGAAAGATAATCTCATTCAATTCAAACAGAAAGCAATTACAAGAGAGTATATCTAATCACACCACTAAACACTCCTGACTAATAGACTAGCTGTACAAGACTAATTCTAAGACCACACAATTATAAACTATGTTACATATAATTAAATAATAATAATAATAATAGTAACACTAACAGTTATAACGGTGTAAGGATAGTTTTATCTAATAACATTGTAATGTACAACATTTAAAGTAAAATGTACACATATATTTGCATACAAAAAGAGGGACAAAAATCAAGGATATAACCTTAATTGAGGCTTATTATGTTTTTATTTTTGATAACATAATCAAACTTGGTAGCTGATATTTGCAAAAATTTTGTCGACTCTTGTTTAATTATTATAATTCTTCGATTATGGTCAAAACAATTGTAACGCTTTCTCTCCCTTCTCTCTAGGGTTTCTCTCCCTAGGTAGGGTTTTCCGTTTTATCTTGATTTCTTGACTTTCTTTCTTGCATGTTCTGGCTTCTGATTCCCGTCGGAGTTGTTTCTTCTTGTCGGGATCATTCTACTGCTCTCCTAAGTTCGCTTGTTTCCGGTTATCCCGCTCATCGCCTTATCGTCCAGACCAGTCCGTCCCCCCCTTACGTAATCGGCTGTTGTTCGTGTTGGTTTGCTGCGATGGCTTCGACACCTATTGACGAAATCGTGGCAGACATCACCGCCCAGTATGCAGACATTGTTCTAGAAGGGGAGGAGGTTGGTTTTCTTCCAGTGCTCGAGGACGTCCAGTCGGGAGAGTCGTGGATAGTGGTCGGCAGGTTCCTTACGGAGCGTAGGATCAAGGTCAAATACATGCGGCAAGTTATGCCGTCAGTTTGGAAACCTGTGAAGGGGGTGCAGATTGCTGAGATCCAACCGAACTTGTTTATGTTCATTTTTTTCCACATAACTGATATGCAACGGGTCATCGAGGAAGGTCCCTGGTCCTTTGAGAACAACACTTTAGTTTGTAGACAGGTGGGTGTGGGTGAGTTGCCTGGTCAGGTGGTTCTTAACTCTGTTGATATGTGGGTTCAGATACATGATCTCCCGGTGGGCTACACTTCTGGCTCAATTATTGAGCAGATTGGGAATTTCATTGGAACTTTTGTTAAATGTGATGATAGACAGCTTGGGGGTTTTTGGAAAGCTTTTTACCGTGTTAGGGTTTCTGTTCCTGTTGCAAACCCTATCAAGCGCCGTATGAAGTTGATCAAGCGGGATAAGACGTGGAGCTGAGTGAATTTCAGATACGAACGGCTTCATACCTTTTGCTTTTTTTGCGGATTCTTGGTAAGTTTTGTCTGAAAGCCCGTGAATCGTTGATCCCGGTGGAGCAATACCCCTATGGCACTTGGTTGCGGGCAGGTTTGAGAAGAGGGCCGAGGGCGGTAGGTGAAAGGTGGCTTATCTCGAATTCATCTCCTAGCATTGATGTGTCACCCAAGAAAGAGGGCCGAGGGAGGTAGGTGAAAGGTGGCTTATCTCGAATTCATCTCCTAGCATTGATGTGTCACCCAAGAAGGTTAATAAGGAGGTCGGGAGGGGTGATGGGCAGTTTGTTACGTGATTGATCGAATCAACTAAGATAATTATGTGACTCTGCGAGACTCTAACTAGCAATTTTTAATACTTGATTTATACTTTTTGTGTCCTACCTACTATTCATTGGTCTAATCAACTCTTTCTTTGTTTATTTTCTTATTTTTTTTACTCATTTTTAAATTTAATTGTTTGTGTTTAATAGTAAACTTTTAATGTAGTTCCTAGATGTATAAATTTTGTTTACTAATACTAAACTTAATATTATCAAAAATTGAATTAAAAATAACTCCAGATCAGAAACGAAGTTCCCTAAATTTAAGAACGAAGTTCCATATATATGATGGGAATCGGAGTTAAGAACGAAGTTCCCTAAATTTATATAGTGGGATAAGAAGCAGCCTTGGCAAGACCACATAGTCCTTTCTTATCTGCATAATCCCTTTGAATCCTCATATACCCATTTTCTCCCCATCTTGTCCCCCATGAATTCTTTATCACCCAATACTTCTTCCCGCCGTCGCCGGCCGTCGTTCCATATCCCACCGCGGTCACCCCATGATCCAGGTGCGGTTTGCACTTCCCGCTAAACACTCCTTTCTCATAGAACCGGAAATGGAAGTCGCCGCCGTTGATTTCTAGCAGCACCGGCTGATGCGCCACCGCTTGCATTAGAGCCGTCTCGTTCTTCGCAGGGACGCGCTCGTAGCCGGAGATGCGCACCGCCTTTGACGCCGTTTTCATGAAGTTGCAAACGCGGTGTTGTTTTCCCTTATAGGGGTAGTTTTCCTCGGTTGTGAGGCCGTTGTTATTGACGATGAACTGGAAAGCGGAGATGGGAAAGCCTCCGTCACAGCCGTAGCTTTTCCGGTCGCAGTCGACGAGTTCTTGCTCGGAGAGAGAGACGAGGTTGCCGGTTTTCAGTTTATGGATGCCTTCCACTGCTGCCACTACCGCAAATGCCCAGCAACTCCCTGCAGTGTTAATAACTAACATCAGGCAACTACAAATCATGGAATTATTGACCTGGTGGTCCGAATTATAGTAATATTTAGTGGATTAATGGTGGAGTGTTACCAAGAATATTATGTAATGAATTGAAGGTTTTTTTTTTTTTTTTTTTTTTTTTTTTTTTTTTTTTTTTTTTTAATGTGTAATGAATTGAAGTTAATTGTCTAGATCAAGACAATGCCAATTTTTACCAGTTGTTATACTATGGACCAGAGTTCACCTTACAAGTTAGACCATGCTTTTAAATTATATATTTTTAGTATTGAAATTGTGAACTTCAAGAATATAAATTGTCTTTCTAAGTTTTGGGAATTTGTAATATAAAATTATAAATACAATGCAGATTTATCACAAATTTAAATGATAAATTGTGAACATTTAGTATGTAAATTGTATATCTTTGGACCCAAGGTGGACCCGGGTCCATAAAATAATTTGCCGATAAAGAAAGGCCCAACAATACTTCTACGAGTCATTATTGCATGGACCTTGGTCAACACTCCACACCACAAATAAAAAGTATATTATTTGTGTACATAAAATATTTTATTGAAAAAAGTGTCAAATTGGCCCCCTAAGTCGAATGGGTAGTGCAATTGGCCCCCCTAAGTGAAAAAAGCTTCATTCAGGTCCCCTAAACCTGTAAAATTGTTCAATTAAGTCCAAGTTGACTTGTTTATCAGGTTAAATGCATACGGTGTTGACATGTGTCCTTATTTTATTTTTTTATTGAAAGTATTATTTATTATAAATTAATTAAAATAATAATAATAATTAAAAATATTTTTTATTATAAATAAATTAAATTAATTAAAATAATAATAATAATAATAATTAAAAAAATAGCCCTGACCGGACAACGGAAGACGGCCATGGCCGACGAAAGAAGATTGCCAGTTTTTTTTAATTATTATTATAAATTAATTAAAATTAAAATAATAATAATAATAATAATTTAAAAAAAAAAACAGTCGCAGCCGTCTATGGAAGACAGCCATGGCCGACGAAAGAAGATGGTCATGTTCGTTTTCTAGATCTAGAAGATGGCCACGGCTGTTTTTTTTAATTATTATTATTATTATTATTATTATTATTATTATTATTATTATTATTATTTTAATTAATTTATAATAAATAATTTTTTTAATAAAAGTAAATTTTTTTTAATTATTATTATATTTTAATTAATTTATAATAAATAATATTTTTATAAAAAAAATAAAATAAGGACACGTGTCAACACTGTGTGTATTTAACCTGATAAACAAGTCAACCTGGACTTAATTGAACAATTTTACAGGTTTAAGGGACCTGAATGGAGTTTTTTTCACTTAGGGGACCCAATTGCACTATCCACTCGACTTAGGGGGCCAATTTGACACTTTTTCTAATTTTATTTGAAAGTATTGAGTACTGAACGTACATTATTATTTTGTATACGTACTATCAAATAATGTATTTTTAAAATATTAAAAATGTACCTTATATTAAGAAAAAGTACGTTATTTAAGCACTGAAAATATATTATTTTGTATAATGTATATTCAGTACACAAATAATGTACTTTTAATATATTAAGAATGTACTTTTTATGGTCCACACAACGTTGCATAGACCATGGTCCACATAAAAAATTTTCTACTTCTAAAAATGTGGTAGCCGTCGTGAGACTAAGTCAATGCCCATTTTTCTGAGTCCGGAGATGGATTTCAGGGCAGGAATGGTTACCGGTCCGGAGTCGGCCCCAAGGGTCTTCATCCCCTACCAGGTCTCATATATCCCTTCCCTCATGACGTGCCTTGTCAGATGGGCAAATTATGTTGTGGAACCGCAGTTCCACAACGGCGTCATTTTTAATTAAAAAAAAATTGTTTTTCACTGGCCGTTAACGTTGTTTCTCTCTTCGCAATCGCATTGTTTCGTCTTCTCATTCTCAATCTTCTGTCTTCGCGAGTTTCTTCGCATTCTCAATTGCATTGTTCTTTTGATTTCGAATATTGAATTTGCCGATGGAGGAGGCAACAGATAAGGGAGATTTAAACATTGATGGATTGTCTACGATTTCAGGTTTTTTGCATTCGATTTTTTCGATTTGTGCATTTGATCTATGTGATTTTTCTGGTTTTTGAGCTTAAAATTTGAATTTGAATTTATATTTGTGTTTGTAATTGTGATGAATTTGGTGTTGGCGCTAAGATTTATTGATGTGTGTGTTTTGGTGAGTTTAAACATCTATATTGACAATTACATGAGCATATGTTCATAATTTTATAACTATACAATTTAGAAATTATGAATCTACTCTATTTAAATATGAATCTACAGTTTAGAAATTATGAATCTACAGTATAGAAATTATGAATCTACAGTATTAGGTTTGTAAACATGTGATAGAGCTATATGTTCATAATTTATAAATATATGTTCATAATTTTCGATGTTCATATTCCCAATTGTTGAACTCTGTATTCACAAATCACAGAACTATATGTTCATAATTTGATAACTATACAGTTTAGAAATTATGAATCTATAGTACAAATATTATGAATCTGCAGTATAGAAAGTATGAATCTACTGTATAGAAATTATGAATTTACTGTATTTAAATTATGAATCTATGATATAGAAATTATGAATCTACTGTATAGATTTTATAAATCTACAGTATAGAAATTATGAATCTACCATATAGACTCTGTATTCACAAGTGCATAAATCTATATTCACATTATGGAGGATAACGGTGCCACTAACGACACGTTACTCAACCACATGAAAACGATGTCGTTTGGAACCGTACTCACCTTGCAAGGTGGGCACGGTTTCACGGCGTAACGATTGCGTCAGAAGTGTCCTCCCTTCACTCTTGGGCCTGGGTCGTGGGCTGCTTGCGCCTCATAGACCCTTGCTCTTAGCCTCTTAGGCCATTCTCAATTGCAAATTATTGTGTGGACCATAGTTCACACAATGTTATGTGGATCATAACAAAAAGTACATTTTTAATATACTAAATGTATATTATTTTTGTATTGAATGTACATTATAGAATATAATGTACACTCAGAACAAAAATAATGTATATCCCCTATATACAATATACATTATTTTTGTACTGAATGTACATTATTTTTGTACTGAATATACATTATTTTATAGTAGACAAAATATGATCCACACAACTTGTGTGGACCATAGTCCATACAATAATGATTGATTCTCAACAAGATAAAAGGTGTTTTGGGATTTTTGGGATTATATATATATATATATATATATATATATATATATATATATATATATATATATATATATATATATAAAATATTTTGAAATGCAAAATATTTACACAAAAAACCAATAAAATCCCAACAAAAGAATTACCACAATTGCCTTGGTCCTTGATGGGTGTGACAGCTCCTTTATTTCTCCAATCCACGGTGGAGGGTAAGTTGGTGGCATTAGCGTACCTGAAATGTTTTGATTTTGAGGCGGACATGAATCCTTCAACTTTCTGGTTCTGCCTCCCCACATACCCGCCGACAAGATGTAACCGGCGGAATTCGTCGTTAGTTAGATCAGCGAACTTATTAACGCCAAGCTTATACCCTTTATTCGGACCGGCATTAAAGGTTTCAATACGTTCAACATTGTTTCTGAATATGTTAAAACGCATGTCTGCCTCATATGTGTCTACGTAAACTTTTCCATGATAAGCCATCCATTGTTGATGCCTCAATCGCATGGAATGTTGGTAGTCAAAGGTTGAAGCTACTAGATAGCTCCAAACTCCCAAGATTATTGTTGTGATGAAGAGAAGAGATGAACCAAGTATTTTAGAGGCCATATTCGAGTGAGTTCTAGTGGAATACAACTATATAGGAATAAGGAAATGCAGATTATTGTTATTGGGTATGATGAAATGGCAAAGCTTGCAAGAGGGATTTATAGGCGAAGGCAAAAAGGATGTAGCCACTCAACAATTTTGTTTTTCACCAAAGTGATGATGTTATTTTACATCATAATGATCTTTTTTTTTTTCAACAGTATAACATTTTAATTTCCTCATTAGATGATGCGACCATTTTTATTTATAATTTTATATGGAGTATTACTATTATTAACAAAAAGAATAGCTATCTATATCCACTAACACCGTACCACCAATATAATTATAATTAGCTATTAGCTATTTTGCTAATTAGTTAGCAAACACTCTTGTAGTTTTTACGGATTAACTATTATTCTTGGATGGGGCACAATAGTTAGTACAACAATGCATATTTTTCAATCAAATCATAATAATCTTTCGGACTAATGGATGATGATGGATGCATATATGATGTTATGATGTAAGCTTCGATGACATCCGATCCATTCTACATTCTACTCAAATGGATGGATTAAACCATTCATCACATTTTATTTGGGAGCATATTCTCACCTAAATTCTCCTCCAATAATATATACATTTTACTTAAACTCTGTCTTGTGACCCTAACCAGCTGCAAAGGACCAACTGCAATAGGTAAACCAGTTTATGTTGCTCATAATTGACTGACTCAAATTAAAATGTCCAATAAACTGCTCTCGCTGAGAGTCAAACTTACAGGTAACATTATGATTACCAAATCAACAGTCTAACTCACTGGATGCCTGGGTTGCACCTCCGATGCAATACGTATTTAAAATTATAAAAATGTGCATTAAATACATTGAATAATATAATATAGAGTTAATTCCACCAGAGGTCCCTTGTCTTTGGTGGCAATTCCAAATTTAGTCCTAGACTATCGTTTTTTGGACACTTTTAGTCCTTTCCATGATTTTTTCTATTTTTAGTAACACTACTGGAAATTATGGAATTTCCGACCACCTGAAAATGATCTTAAATTAAATTGATACCAAAAAGTTCAAAAAGTGGTCGGAAATAGCAACAAAGGTTTTTCCGGATACCAAAAGTGGTCGGAACAAGGCTTTCGACTTGATTTAAGATCACTTTCAGGTGGTCGGAATTCCACAATTTCCAGTAGTGAAAGTGTATTTTTGTCTCTTCATATTTTTCTTTTGTTATTTTTCCGATTTCAACCAGTTTAATTGGTTTAGGACTTTACTAAAAATTGGTTGAAAAATATGGTTACTAAAAATCAGAAGTTACCTAAAAGTTCTAAACCAATTAAACTGGTTGAAACCGAAAAAATAATAAAAGATAAATATGAAGAGACAAAAATGCCCTTACTAAAAAAAAAAATCATCAAAAATATTAAAAGTGTCCAAAAACTGATAGTCTGGGATGTAAAATGATTAAAACGATAGTCGGGGACTAAATTTGAAATTGCTAAGCCACCAAAGACAAATGACTTCCGGTGGAATTAACTCTATAATATAATAAAACATAGTCAATGTGTACTCAAGTAATTCACACATCATAAATTAGTTGATAATATATATACTGTTGATGACTTCATATAATTCAATTGCGTTTGCCACTTAATATATTCATATGATAAATTAACATTCAAAACATGTTGGGTCAGTATGGACGATGTATTGTTAAATTTTAATGGTAACTTTTGACCATGTTTATTTATTCTAATGTTTATGGTGGACAAGGTCATAATTATAACGTGACCAAAAAACAAGCAAACAAAACAAAAACAAAAACAAATTATAAATCAAAATATTGAAGTTTTTCAAAATATTTTTGACTTATAATCTAACCTTTATTCTGCTTGCACTTATCATTTTAAGATGTGTTAAAATTCAATCAACCATACATAATACGTTTGTTAAAAGATAAGAGAGAAATATCTAAGATATTGAAAATATATTATTTGTTGTAGGGTGGGTTTATATATTCATCCATCAATATATATATGTGTGTGTGTGATGCAAGTCTCTTCTAACTTAATTAAAGGTCTCGAGTTTGAGACCAGGAAATATAGCTACCTTTGAGGTCCTACCCGTCACGAAGAGGATTAGTTACTCTTTAAAGTTGTACCGGCAAAAAAAAAAAAAAAAATATATATATATATATATATAGTCTTAATGTATGTGTAGGGTCCTAATATAGCATGACTAGAGAAATATGTTGTATAAAAAAATTATAATAGATATATTAATTATTTAATTAATTGTGTAATAAAATATTGAAATACATTTTCTATGTTTATTGTTTCTAGAAAAAATTAAAATTTGAAGATACAAATTTTTTACTTATATTTAGATAATTTAATTATTGTTCACGTGAAACACAAACGTAACCCTAATTAGATAACAACGTTTGTTGTCATTGATCACAGCAGGGCTTTAGAAAATAATTTTATAGTTGACTAGCTTGAGTTAGTGTTTACATTATATTGGAATCTTTGTCACAAAATATGGATGTAGTGTTATACTATTATATATTGTTTGTGGGTGGGACCAAAATGTGACTAAATGCAAAGGAAGATAAGATGACGAAACAATCTTTAAAACCACTTTATGAAGGAAAAACAAAAAACCAACAAACAAACAAACAAAACAAAAATCTGACTGAAAAAAAAAACTTAATTGCTTCGATCAAGAATTCATCTCATGGGATTATATCTAATAAAACTTTGTGCGGAGATATACCCAATTTGTAATAATAGAAGGGTATAAATTTAAAAAATGACAAAATCCCCTCTGAGATCACTTCATGAATACTCATTTGTGAAAAGTGGATATGTGTTCGCTTGTAGCTGCACTCCGGATAAGTGTTCCGTTGTAATTGCGCTCCAGATGAGTGTTCCTTCTAAGTTGCGCTCTGGATGAATGTTCTGTTGAAGTTGCGCTTCGGGTGAGTGTTTCGTGGTAGCCGATCCTGCAACCAACATGATTCTTTATTTTGTTCGTGACAAAGTAGCATCAAAGGAACTACATCTCTATAAAAAGACCAACGGTCAGACATCTCCACCAATAAGATCATTGTATCTTATAAATATATCTCTTTAGTCTTTATCATGTACTTTTACATGTATCATGAATTAATTAATAATAAGAATATAAGATCATTTTCAAAACTATTATTCTCAGACATTGGATTCAGCCATTCATCTGACAATGGTTTAATATTACATTGAAGTCTTATATTACTTGTACAGAAGAAAATTATTTATCATAATTATTTTTCTCCAAAATATGCAAACTTTGCGACAACATGAAGAAGCTAAAATTAACGATTTGTTGACTACATAGGTAAAATATAATTTTTGTTGAACATAAAAAATTCATCATTAAAAAATAAAAAATAAGAGATAAAAGATGGCTTAAGGTTTCTGCTCAAACAGTTGAATTTTATTTCCCATTGTAATAAATAAATGATTTCTATCCAAATAAGAACAAGTAGCACCAGTGGTCTAGTGGTAGAATAGTACCCTACCACGGTACAGACCCGGGTTCGATTCCCGGCTGGTGCAGTCAATTGAAGCAATGATGAAAGCTGCGCATCAGTGGTGATGGGTCGCCAATTCTCCCAGATCTTGATCGGACGATAAACAGCGCATCTGAGCTCTATCTTTTAATTTTATTTTTTCTTCTTAATTGGAATATTTCCACATAATTAGTAAAGTTTCCCCACTATGTCTAACATTTTTATCTTCAAATTATTTTACAGTAAATATTTAATGTATTGTGGATGTATAAATATTATGTACTCAATCATATTTTGTCATCTCGTTAAAAAGGTAAATTTGATCTTTTTTAAATTATTTTATCTTTGAATTTTTAATTGAATAATAATTTGTCTTTGTTTTTAAGAATATGTGTAATCATTAATGCATCATTTAGTTTTATGATACGTATTTACAACCTTAACTCAACCGAGAAAGAAGATGAAAGGGAATTTATCATTATTATTCTCTTTGTATCTCATCGGCATTAATGATTTTTTTATCAATATTTACCAACAACTCCATTTCGCCATCAATCTCCAACTCTACCAATTAGGTTATAGAGTATGTTAAAGGTTGAAAATTTACTTTTAAAAATTTTGAAAATTGTTTAAATTATTTACACAACCAAAATACTCTTTCAAATAAACACTTCTTTAGTCTCTCTAGATTTGTCTTGCCTCCACCTATAAGATTCACCGAAAATTATCAAAAGAAATAGGTGCAATCTTAAATATTATAATAAATTAATAAATACATTTGTTTTTGCTACAACAATGAGGACTCATAAATTTCACAAAGAGATTATTAGCCATAACCATCTCTAATCCAAAACATCAAATTCTGTACAAAATTTTACACCAAGAGTAATATTCCCAGCATATTCTTACATCAATTTTTTTTCATCTCCAACCAATTTACACCAAATTTTATTTCATCTCAAGTCCATTTACACCAAATTTTATTCATACACTAGAATAATGTGTATTATATATTATTATAATTTAAAACTTCAATTTTGTTTACTTTAATCATTTTAATATAAAATATAATTTTGATCTGATATAAATAATAATATTTTAAAATAAAATTTATGTTTTTATGTATTTTAATTTTTAATTACTTTATAGTCGATATTGATCTTGTTTTAAACGTCTCAATGAGTTTTTTAAATCTATAATCTATTTTAATAATATAAATTTAAAAAAAAAAACAATTGATAAAAAGATTTTAAAAAGTTCTACACCAAAATGGTGTAAATGAATAGTGTTACACCGTGTAAAACTATTCATTTACACCATTTTGGTGTCTTCCTTGGAGGAAGGTTACACTAAATTTTTACATCAAAATGATATTTTGGTGCCTTCTTTGGAGATGATCATGCCACAATAGAGAACATGGAATATATATGTCTTGATATGTCTTTTCTAGTCTCCATGATGTTTTGGTTTATTTGTTTGCCAAAGAAGCAACGACGATGGAATTCACCATTCAAATTTTGACAAATTCAAGTATATTATATCAATACTGAAAATCTAGTATAAGGTAAAATATATTATTGGTATAAAAAAAAATTCCCTAAATCTTTGCTTGATTTGAATTAAACACTCTATTGTTTGTTTGAAAATTATCTAAAGATCAATATTTTTCATGTAATATTTTTATGATTTTAACAATTACCTATTTATTTTATTTGATTGAATTTGTTCTCTGAATTAAAACTAATTTTAAGAATATTAATCATCGCATGCTTTATCATTTTATTATTATCATTCTTGCGTTGGTCTTATTTTGGGGTGTGTGTGTATATATATTGAACATTTAAAAAAAAAAAAAAAACATTTATGGGTAAAATAACAAAAAGCAGATTACATCAATAATAAAGACTAATTCAGTGCAAGAGAACAATAGGCACCAGTGGTCTAGTGGTAGAATAGTACCCTGCCACGGTACAGACCCGGGTTCGATTCCCGGCTGGTGCACGCTTGAGAAGCTGTGATGAACTTCGCGCTTGAGTGGTGATTGGGTCGCCACAATTATCTGAATCTAGTCGGACGATTAATTGCGCATCTGAGCTTCTCTTTTGGACTTGGACTTGCTTCTGCATTATATTTTCTCCACATTGTCAGTAACTTTATATTTTTTTTTTTTCTTTTGTAGATAATAAACATATAATAAATGGCAAATAATACTGAATTTTTTTTTTTTACAACTAATATAATTATAGTAGTTATTGAAACAACAAACTTCTGCATTATATTCTCTCCACTTTGTCAGTAACATTTTGTGCAACTTTTTTTTTTTCTTTTGTAGATAAACATATAATAAATGGCATATAATACTGAATTTTTTTTTTACAACTAATATAATTATAGTAGTTATTGAAACAACAAATAATCACATTGTAACTTTTGATAAGGTTTATAAAATAATATAATCAAAATTGAAGAAAATTTCAATTTCGATCTTTTGAATATAATTATAATTATCAATATAAACATATTAAAGTATACTTCTTTCAAAAAAAAAATATTAAAGTATACTTGTGTGCCAATATTATGTTAGTTTAAGTATTTTAAAACTGAAAAAGTAACATATCTAGTCCTATAATTATATGTATATATGGACTAGGTTCTTTAATTATACATGCATGCACCTAATTTAATCTTTCAATTGAGTGAATTGACACAAATGTAGCAAATTTAACTATTGATAAGATAAAAATGTTGAACAGTAAAGAGCACACTTTGAAGAGTCAAAAATATATATAATTTCAAACTTCATCTCCCTTAGTACACTCAACGTCAGAGGTTAAATATCATATTTACATGCATTTTGGTTTAGATTTCATGTTTTCCACCATTATTGCTCATAAACTAAAGCAAATCATTATCTCAAACTCCAAGTGAGGTATTATTTACAAAATAATTATCTACTATTGATAATCACGGAAAAATTGACCAATTACTTCAAAGTCTAAATTTTAATTTTAAATTTGCATATAAGATTCATCAAATGTATTATGCGAAACAAGTTGTTTTTTAATAAAAAAAAAATTACAATATGTTATGAATAATTCCATTTATTTGTAAATATCACTAAAAACTTTTCATGTGCTTACTCAGTTACTCTTCCATATTCATAACTCAACCTTTTTAATTTTTCCCTTGTAATGAACGGTAAATATGTTACCGGATAATATATTTGAAAAGCACTAATGAACATAGTTGTTGTATTGTTATGTGTTCTGAGTACAAATTAAAGTTTGAGAGTGTGCCCCCCTTGTTATATGGACTCAGCTTTTATATTGTACAATGGTAACGGTTATAATAATGAGCACTAATGGTCTCCAAATAAGTACAACGGCTCCCCTGGCCTCCATATAAGTGTTAGAGCTCATCAGTAATTGTTATGCGCTCTACACCATGCATAATAGCTCTTTGATGAGGCGGTGTCCTACTAAGTGCATTGGGACTATAAGAATCGTTCTACCGACCTCCTCCTGATTCACTCTTGACCATTACTAACTGACTGTGTTTATTGCTTTGACTGCTTCAGGTCAGTTCAAATGTGCTTTGGGTCAGGTCCAATGACTAATCCAATTATCTCACCACCAGCCCCTTACTTCCAAGCGCGGAGAGCGTAGCGGAGTCACCCCCTAGTCCCAAGCCTCATAATCCTCCACTGTTCAAGCACCAGGCCCCTAGGTCTGCCTTTTCTCTTAGTCCAGGTTTTCAGGTTCGTGATTGCGAAGACAAAGCTAGCTACGGGCGGCGGATTCAGAAATCTTCTTCAGTGAGGCGAAAGATTAAAACTAGTGAGATAATTTGAAAAGAAATGAAACACTTACAGACCGAGTCATAAATATTGTTGATTAGAGATGAAAAATAAAAATACATCAAGATAAAAAAATATTTAAAATAAAATATAAAATAGTTTGATGGAAAACACATTATTAATCACTCATCTCACTATTAATATTAAAAATAAATAAAAATAAAAAAGAGAAGAAGTCACAATGTTACAAACATACAAATAAAAAATCCAATTAGAATTTTCACTATTAATATTTAAAAAATACTAAAAACAAAATTTCACTAATCTTACTATTAATATTAAAAAATGAAAAAACAAATGAGAAAAACATGAAAAACAAGAAGCCACAATGTTATAAATTAAAAATTCAAATCAGAATTCTCGATATTAAAAATTAGAAAACAAAATTAAGTGTCGCAGGTAAGATATGAGCTAGTGACTATTTCATTTTATTTTAAATTTTAAATTTTAAATAGAAATAATAGCTTTACCATCTAAGCTAAATTATAAATTTTGATATATTTAATATATATATATACAGTATATATGAGATAAGAGAGTGCGGGCAGCTGCCCACACTACTACCCCACTGTGGCTCCGTCACTGAAGCTAGCCATCTGTCATAAAAGCTCACACCACCTTCTGCTGGGCAAATTCAAAATCATCAAATTGAACATCTGTTTCAATTTTTTTTATTTATTTATATGTAGGGTTCGAACCGATCGACCGCGGAGGCACAGTGGCGGAGACATGCCCTTGCCCATGGCCAAGGACTTGACGTTTTGTAAACAAGTAATAAAGACACTTTGCAATGGTTAGAAAAATATTGAACAAAAAATATATACTTCTTTTGTCATTTCATCTTTCTCAATTAAACTTTTTCATTACTATTATTTTGTGACATATATAAAATTAAAAATAAATGACAAATAGATGAGTCTTGTTTTTGTCAATTTAAAGTTTGCTTTGTAAAAAAATAGAAATGACCACAAAGAAAACCAGCACACGTATGTGTTGTATTGATTTTGGAGATATTCGTGAAACGACATTATAAATCTTGATAATTATTTTAGTGAGCGTTTAATTTTAATTTTAATTTATTTATATTAATATTAAAATTTTAAAAAACAATTATCAATGTTAAAAAAGTTCAATGAAATAATTCGTTTATTTAGATAAACTCTTTTTCTTTTTTCTTTTTTGAATGGGTTATATAAGATAAACTAAGGTAAGCATAACTATGTTATATAATCTTGTTTAGTTTAAATTATAAAATAACAATAAGCGAAATGTCTATCTATAAAACAAAAAGCACTAGTGGTCTAGTAGTAGAATAGTATCCTACCATGGTATAGACCCGGGTTTGATTTTCGGCTGGTGCATTCCCTTTGAAGCGGTGATGACTTCTGCGCGCGAGTGGTGATTGGGTCGCCACATTTGTCTGATTTCAATCGGATCATTAGCGCATCTGAGACTCTTTGTTTTATTGATTTCTGCATATATGTTTCCACTGTAACCTACTAACATCTGCACTTTGTCAATAACATTTTGTTCTCAAACTGTTGTTTCAGTTTTTTTGTTTTTTTTTTTTTAGATAAACCTAAAAGGAATGATGTTTTGTTAAAAATCCATCATACTTCTTCTCCTGAATTAAACGACAAATTATACTGGATTTTTTTTTAGAACTAATATGACTTTGATAGTCATTGAAAAAATAAATATAAACATGGTGATTTTAAAAATATTTATAAATCAATATAATTAAACTTGATAGTAGATATATAAAAATAAAAATGTGCTTCAGCGATCTTTCTACCTCTCTAGGAAGCCTTTTTTCCCCTTGCAATATGCTAGGGTTTTTGTTTGTTGTCTTTCTTTTGTAATCATAGTTCCGCCATCGATCTCAACCTCACATCGCTTAGCTAGGCTCCCTGTTTCGTATGAGGGAAAGTTATTAAAAGATATATTACGCATCAAAGTGAAGAAACATATATAGGCAGCATCAAGAAGCATTGCAAGCGATAAGTTACAATAGAGAAGACCTACTCTAACATAGAACAATTATAACACCAAAGACTAAACATCAAATAAATTATAATCTTTAATATGCCTCCGTAAGATGGAAGAACCATCAATGGCACCAATCTTCGAACGGAATTGTAAAAACAATGATCGGCATAATGGCTCTGTCAACACATCAACCACTTGATCAGACGATGAGGCATGGTGAACACAAAGCTAAGTGGACGACCAGTAACCATATCTTGGACAAAGAAATAGTCCAACAACGCTAGGTGCTTCATTCTAGAGTGGAAGACTGAATTCTTGCACACATAGCACTTAAATTATCACATAATAATGTAGGTGACTGAGTCAAGACAATACCAGCCTCTCAGAGTAAATTACGGATCCAATCAATTAAGTTAAGACGTTGCATGGGCTAACGTACAATACTTAGCCTCCGTAAACGAACGAGACACCATCTTTAATCGTGTAGACTTTCAAAAAAAATGTTTGAGTTAAGAAAAACCACATATGCGGTAGTTGAACGTCCATTGTCCTGCATGCATGTTGCCCCAATCGGCGTTTGAAAAAGCATTCAACAAAAATGGAGAGTGACCTCAACACCAAGAAAATGGTGAAGATAAAAATGTTAAACATAGTTAGGAGATTTTACTAATTATGTGGAAAGTGGAAACATTCTAATGAAGGAAAAAAATAAGGAATAAGGTTCAAATTGGCCACTGAACGTAACCTGAAAAATGCAATTAGGCCACTGAACACTCAAAAAACGTGCAATTAGGCCACTGAACTCTTCAAACGTATGCAATTTCACCGGATAGCAGGTTACCATCAATTTTAGCAGGTTACCTGCTTACGTGGCAGCTGAGTTGGCATTTTTAATAAATTTTAAATAATTTTTAATAATTAATTTTAATAATAAATTTTATAAAAAATCGAAAAAATAAAATAAATAAAAAATAAAATAAAGTCGTTTTTATTTTTTTTAAAAAAAATTTAAATTAAAATTTATTATTAAAATTAATTATTAAAAAATATTTAAAATTTATTAAAAATGACAACTCAGCTGCCACGTAATCAAATAACCTGCTAAAATTGAGGGTAACCTGCTGTCAGGTGAAATTGCACATTTTTAGAGTGGTCAGTGGCCTAATTGCACTTTTTTTTCGTTCAGTGGCCTAATTGCATTTTCAGGTTATGTTCAGTGGCCAATTTGAACCTTATTCCAAAAAATAAAAATTAAAAAGCTAGAGCTCAGATGCGCTGTTTTCGTCCGATCAAAGATCAGGCAGACTGTGGCAACCCAATCACCACAAAGAGCGCAGCTTTCGTCACTGCTCTACGATGCACCAGCCGGGAATCGAACCCGGGTCTGTACCGTGGCAGGGTACTATTCTACCACTAGACCACTGGTGCTTGTTGAAATTGCTATAGACATTTATAACTACATACTCATTCTACTCCTCAATTAAATCAAATATTTTTTTTTTTCCACTATAACCTCTCCACTTTGTCAATAATATTTTGATCTCAAACTGTTTTAAATTTGTAGATAAACTTAAAATGAAATGATATTTTGTTAACAATACATCATCATTCTAGCTACTCAATTAAACCAAAAATGATAGTAGCATTTTTTATAACTAATATAACTTTAATAGTCATTGAAACAACAACAATATACATGGAAATTTTTTAAATATTTATAAAAAAAATAATATAGTCAAACTCAATAGTAGATTTGAAGAAAGTTTAATTCTAATTTTCTAAGTATAGTCGTATTTTTTAAAGGAAAAGGATGTTTGTGATCCTTTAATCTCTTATACTAAGGGATTTTGCCAATACTTTTGCTATGTTTTTCGCTCATTCTAAACAATAGTCTCTTGCCAAATTAAAATGTTAAATTTTTGCTCTAAAATGAATTCCTTTTGCAAGATCTGATATTTATCTCATTAGTGTTGACTATGGGAAGGGGAAGGAAGTAACCCAAGGTAAAGTCTATTCCAATAAGCAACTTGAAAATTTTGATTGGCTTTTTTTTTTTTAAAATTATAAGGATAATTAAGTGAGGTTGGAACCATTTACCTCTCATTTAGGAGAGCAACCGAATACCAGTGGACCACAAGCCACTTGATTTAGATTAGCTTATTGATACTAGAGCATCTCGTTACAAGGGATTAGTGTAAATTAAACCATAAAAGATTTTATATAATATAATATTTTTTTAATGTACATTTAATTTGTAAGTTGGTAAGGTTAGGTGTATAATATTGAATTATCTTTTTTCTCTAAAGGCATCCGGTAAACCCACTCCCCAGATATTGTGAATATATTTTAAAATAATTATCTTTTTTTTTGGTAACTACAACTTAACCTATACATAATATCTGCTCAATATGAGTGGACTCAAACCTGCAACCTTTCATTTGAAATGATAGCAATGATGCCATCAGACCACAAGGTATTTGGCAAATAACTTGTTTAATAACATAAAAAAATGATATAGGTCTGGTTTTGCCAAAACTTATTTTAAAGGTTTCGCGGAAAATATAAAAATAACTATACATGGAACAAGAAGCACCAGTGGTCTAGTGGTAGAATAGTACCCTGCCACGGTACAGACCCGGGTTCGATTCCGGGCTGGTGCATTCTCTTTGAAGCGGTGATGACTTCTGCGCACCAGTGGTGATTTGGGTCGCCACGCTTTGTCTGACCTAAATCGCACGATCAACAGCGCATCTGAGCTTTCCCTTTTTCAATACGGGCATTTTTGGAATTAATGTTGGAGTTAATGGTTTTAACTTTTAACGCATTATAACCCACACAACACTTGGTGTCATTAGGAGAGAAGTGTATTGACTTATAGGCTATGCACAACCAATTGGTTTAAGGCATGTGCTATCTAAAAAGTCTAATTGACAAGATTGTTGGATAACTTAATGTGTAATGTGTTGAAAAAATGAGTATGTGAGTGGTTATTTTGAAACACTATTTTGAGTGGGATTCATTACCAAGTTAAATTAGATACTAATCAGATTCTCCTATGTCAAAAGATAAATTTTGCATATTTTTATATACTGAAATTAGATAATTGGTGAATCAGAAATTGTTTCTTATAGTATACCATGAAGTTTGAAAAGGGTCTGAATGAGCTTTTTGTCCCGTGTGTGTGTGCGCACTTAGAACTTAGACTAGGAAAGAGAGATCGAGAATTTTGAATAAGCATATCCATAAAGTTGAGAAAAGATAGCTAGGAAGGCTTTAAAGTCTTTGTTCTATATTAAAAAGTATGTGGGTTTAAATTAAGGCAAAAAAATTGGAATTGACCTTTGAACCAACTGAGCCCCCACATGCCCAACCTTACAACATTAACTGCAGTGTCATTATTCATCAGATCTAACAAAAACTTAGAGAAATGGTGCTCTTCAAAATGGGCATCAGATTCCCTGTGTAAGTCAGAGCAACTGAAATTTACAGACAACTGAAACAACAACATAGAAACAAGCAAGAACTCCAGTACTAATGTAAGTGAAGTTGATGTTACTATCTAGTAAAAACCCACACCAAGTTGCCAATATAAGGTTACATAAGAGCTAGGGAGAGATCTAATTCTTGTGGGTTCTTCTCCATATTCCTAAACAATCAAGATCTAGATAAATTGCTATACACCTAAATGACTCGTAACTATTGAGGTAAACATGAAGGAATTTGCAGTTCCGGGTTCTCTATATACAAACACGACCCACCTTGATTGCCAAAGGTCGGGCAAGCACTAGGACGTCGAGACGTCCATGGGTTCCGCTTCGTCTTCTCTTTGACCAGCGTTGTCGGGTTCAGCTGTTTTTTCTTCATTGACGTTTTTGTCAAGAGTGTCGTTGTTACTGTTGGTGCTGTTGTTTTGTGCATCATCAACAACATTATCGTCACTGTCAGGTTTCTCGGGAGCGTTGGCTTGTTCGTGTTCTACAGTTTCTTGTTTGTCGTCACCATTGACCACGCCTAAATCTTCTGAGATGCCATCACTCGGTCTTGTTTCTGGCAAATCATCTTGCGGTTTTTGAGACACCGCATCTTTTGAGATACCATCGATTGGGGTTTGTTTCGCTTCTTCAGAATCAGGGGTCTTCTCGTCCACACTTGGCCCGGTACTCGAGGGAACTTTTTGATCCAAAGCGGGAGAATTAGGACAATTCGCTTCCTTAGAAGTAGGGGACGACCCGGAGATCTTCATCTCTTGGTTGGCAATAGAAGTTATCACTGAAAGAATGTCGGGATGTGTCTCGATATCAACCCACTGATCTCCAACCCAGTCTTTTGAAATTCTTATGTTCTTTCTATCTACACTCAAGAACAGATTTTCACCTAATATCACAAAAAAATGAGAGGAAGTCATTGAAAAATGAGGTTTTAATCAGACTAGAGCACATAAATTCAATTTTTTTTTATTAAAAAAAAAAAAAACACATACTGGGAATATAAACTTGATAGCCTTCAACCCCATAGTTGCTGGTGTCAGTAATAACGCCTTCCCACCAGCCATCGCTCCACCAAGTATCAACTGGAACTCCTACCTCAAAGGTAACGTCTCCATCTTCACAAGGTCGAGCAGGTCTAATTGTTGGACGGCCAGGATTTCTCATTCCAAGTTTATCAGGCCTGGCTTGCCTAAATGCAGGGACCCACTCCTATTACGTTAAGATAAAATAAACAAATGTCACAACCGTGAATCAATATTACTGCCTACTTATAAGGAAGGGCCTGAACATACCTCAAGATAACCGCAACCATCTTCATCCTCTATGTCATCATATCGAATTTTTAGTTGTCTTCGGGAAATTTCCAGGACGGTGCATCTGAACCAGCAGCCTCGCATCCCACTATCTTGGCATAAAAATTCAATCTTTTCATCAGCCTTGAGATTAAGCATATGCCAAAGCTGGCGTTCAACGTGCTTGTGGGAGTTCATTCTCCTATCAAAAAAACTACTTTTCAACTTCTGATATGATTTCTCATACGTCTTCATCTCATCCTCTTCATAATTTCTTGGCCTTTTAGCTCCAACTTTTATTTCATCTCTTGTGGCAAACTCCTCATCTTCGAAAAAGTCAGGACTAAAACACGAGAAAATTGGCTGATTAAAATAGCCACGCAATTTGCCCAGCTCAAAAGGCTTTACTCTGTTGTTCTTAAATTGTCTAAAGCAAAAATGTACTCTCGATAGCAAGTCACTTGGAAAAACAGCCGCACATTTATCATAATGTGCCCTAGTTAATACAATTGCAGGACCATCAACACACTCTGCACTGATGACTTGGGCATAAGGCGTAATAAAAACTTCTCGGGGATTTGGATTCCGTAAGGAGACAACACCTCTGACTTCCCGGTTAAAGTGGAACCATCTTATCTTCACCTTTTTCTGGCCCTTCCTGTCCTCGTACATATCGTCCAGATATGCAAGGTAGCGATTCTCTTTTTCAGCCATCACAAAGACAAATGAGTGTATCTGCAGTCAGATAACAGGATAAACAGATGGTTTCAATCAGCATCCATTAAGATAACTCAAAGTTTAGAGATTCAACATCCATTAACGCTTATAAATGCTTCAAGCAAATGTTAGATTTCACATATCATTTCTTGGAATACTTTTTTAAGTGTATATTGTCACTAGAGCGTGCATTATTTTTATTGAGTCTAGATAACACTTACAGCTATTGCAATCCCATTCCTGCAAAATCCCGGGTAATGCTTTAGCTGTTTACCGCATGTCCATGGTTCACCTGACCATACTATGTCAGAAGGAAGTCCTTTTAAATTCCTAGCAAGACGGCCCTGATATATAGAGAAAATATAAGCGCGTTAAACAAGTGATGATACGTTATAACAGCAGCAAGGTCTACAACGGAGGATTTTACCTTATCATCTGCCATCTCACTTTGTTCAAAATTGACTCTGCAGGTTGGATCATCTTTTGGCGATTCTGTTAATTACACGGCGAGGAAGTTAATTCAAGAAATTGTTTTCAAATACCATGTCACAAAATGAAGAAATCATGCCAAAAATTTACTCTTTTATAGGTTATAACAGCAGGGTAAGGTTTAGAACACTGAACTCATCGCGAATACCAAATGTTAAAGGATACAACCCATTGCGAAACAGACACTCATTCTTTGATCAGATTTAGAAAAACGTCGGATTTATGTGCTTCCTAATCACTAATCAGACCGTTATTGCATAAAATCTGAACCATAAACTATGCATACAACAAACAATCTTTAGCAGTTGAGGTAAAAGCAGCAACTTTCCTAGCATTGAGGCTTCTACTTGATTCACATAAAAGGGAAAAGATATTCAAAGCAAGAAAAGAAAAGCATACTTGAGTGCCTATTCTGTTTGGATAGCATAGATGTAAGCCAGTTCACAACCTCTCTCCTTGATCTCCATCTGAAGCCAGCATGGACAGAAGTCTCGGCGCCATGAACTTTCAAGAACTCCTCTGAAACAACATAGAACATGTGGCGCACACTTCTCTCCGTGCCCACAACCGCAAGAACAGATTCCCCTGTACTGTCCTTCAAGAAATAATGAACCACACGGTTCCCCCTCTCTTTTGAAACAAACTGTTCTTTCCATTCCACGAAACAACAATCACCGGCCGCCATGCTTCACCAAACGGACTTCCAACCCTAAAGACCCATGAGAAACCCTCACAGAAACCCTAAACCTGACAGACCGCTGCAACCACTAAATTGGCAAACACATCTAAACTACCTTGCCTCCCTACTCCTGAAATCTACATCCTCTCATCAGTTAGAGCTATGAGGAGGGAAAGCGGCGATAATCTGCCACTTCTGAAAGACTGAAGCTTTTCTGAGGCTAAAGGCCTGCAGAAATTAGTGCCCAATTCATATAAACTGAGAAAAGACAGACTGGTTCTTCGAGAAAATCAAGAACTGCCCTTACAACCGAAGAATTCGCAAGATCTGCTGCAAATCAGAGACCAAAGTCAAAGAACAAGAGGTTAGAGTTGGAACTTGGAAGATCCCTTGAAACCCACAGGACTCTGCTGAGGTCCAAGAATCACCAAAAGAATGCAATGGCCACCCCTCTGCAACACAAAAGAGCTGTCTTGGGAGGGAAAAAGACTGGATTTTGACAAGGATTCTAAGTCAAAAGGAGCCGGCGGCGTTGGCTGAAAGAGAGGCCCTGTGTTCTAGCTCAGACTGTTAAAGGGTCTGCTGGGAAAGAGATAAGAATGCAGAGAAAGGGTTGCTGTGTACCTTGGAGAAGCGGTGGACATGGCCAAAGGGTTAGTTGCAGAGCTCTGAAAGAGAGAGAGAGTTTGGGCATGGTGGCTGGTTGGAGGAAAGGAGGTAAAACTCTCATAATTATCTTTGCTTGGAGGGGAAATCTGGTGTGTGCGCGCTCACCTGGGAACCATAAAGGCACCCGGACCCCGCGTGATGCTATCCTTTTATCGGATAATAAATATGGATTCTGACGGTTGATTCCTTAATCCTTATTTTGTAATAAAAATCCAACTTCTGACACAAATTTTAATTTGGCCCATATACTTTAAAAAATTGAAGATTTTTTGTTTTTTTATTTTATTCAAATTCTGACCCTTTCTTTTATTTTTTAAATGAAAAATTGTTAAATAAGCCTATAAACTTTATATAAAAAGTCAATTAAATTTTTAAATTTTTTTAAAATGTAACTACATCATTTAACATGTTTTTTTTTTAAAAAAAAATTCTTTAACATGTTACATTGAGACAATAAAGTCCAAGAATCGATAAATAATTTACTATTACATGTCATTTCAATTTCGATATCATATCATTTCCGACAAAAATCCGACGACAGTCGAACCATTGCCGTCTACCAGAGAAAGCGACCAACTGGCGAACTGTTCTGATCGGCAATGGACCGGCAAAATCAAAATTATTATTTTTGGTGTAAACCACACGTGGTCCGGGTCTTTCTCTGTCCGTTTAACGGTCCAGGTCCACCCAGTTCGCTCCGAGAGGTTTGTCACTTGTGGGAATCGAACCCATGTTATCCCAAAATTCTCTCCCACAAAGAGAGCTCATTTGCCACTTGAGCTACCCTGTTGGGTTGGTCAACAAAATCAAAATGACATATAATATAATGTCATTTATCAGTTCTTGGGCTTTATTGCCTCAATATAAAATGTTAAATGGTATAATTGTACTTTTTAAAAGTGTACGAACCTACTTGACGTTTCAGGTAAAATTTACAGACTTATTTGACTGTTTTCCTTTATTAAATAAGTTTAAACTATGAATTTAAAGTTCACTCCTATTCTAGATACTTGTGAGATGTGCTTCAGCCAATTTACAAGATCTCAATTCAATTATTATATCATGGATTATGGTCATATTACATTGTGGACTACTGACATAAATGTTTAATTTTAGTATATTGTCTAAAATAAATCTTCAATATATTAAAAATAAAATTCTAATATACTAAAAATGAACATTTATCAATGATCCACATTATATTGTAAATCATGGTTCACAATATAATTTGTCCCTCCAAATGTTTGTATATCCGTGTTCACAAAAATATCTTCAAATTTTTTGCACATTGCGACCATTATCAAATCAAAACTTATGAATTTTGTTTGGGTTGATTGACAAATTGAATTGTACATTGAGTTTTTTTTTTTTTTTTTTTTTTTTTTTTTGTTAAACAAAATTACATTTGAGGAGTTATATTACTCGATATGATTTTAAGGTATTTGGTATTCGTTTTAGGTGTACATGTAACTAACTCTAGACCTCTAATATTTTCCAATGTTACCAAACTATATATTTAAATTACAATTTTCTCTTGACATACTCGTATCAACCATTCACTAGACCACCTTTAAAATGATTTTTTTTATTATTTCAAATATAGTACTTTAAAATTTTATATATCACATAAAGTATGTATAAACGTTTTTTCCTTTTTTTTTTTTTTTTTTTTTTTGCAAATAAAGACATTTTTAACTAACAAGTTTGGCTTCAAAATGCTAAGAACTTGAATTGAGATCGGATTGCCTAAATCCATACCCTAAATTAGAATCATAACTATATTGTTTTGATTCCTACAATGATTAGTTCATGCCGATCTATTGGTTTAGTTATTTGCTCATGCATAGTGCATTGTAAAATTTAAAGAAGAATTATATATATTCTTTTAATTTTAAAGAAAAAAAGTGCAAAGAAGTAATTTTTGATCATAAGAAGATCACTAAACTCAAAGGAAAGATAAAGAAAGAATTAAGGACTAGTGATGAAGACCCTTTTGTTGCGGCAGCGGCTGATCTTATCATCTTGAACAATGTCTAATCCTCAAACCATGCTCAAGTAGAAGGGAAAAATTGTTTTGTCGATCAGCCTTTTTGTTTTGCTCTATGAAGATGTGATGAATTTTAAACTCTCAATTTAGTACAATTAGATATCACTTCTGACAAGATTTTTTGAAATTAGATTATAATATTGATAAAATAATAAAAAATTGTTTAAATACATTGCTATTAAATTTCTATAAAAATTAACAATTAATTACAAAATTAGTAAATTTAATCACATCTTTACCATTGTATAAAAATTAGAAATAATTGCACAAAATTTGTTAAGATTGAAATATGATTCATGAAATTGAAAATAAAGTTTTAATAACACTTAAAAAAAATAGTTGGAATGCTTAATTAAACTTTTACTAAATATATGAGGGCATATATGATATTTTCCATAAAATTTACTCCACAATTCACAAATAAAGTTTGATTCAAGTCATTGGATTGCAAGCTGTAGATTGGGCCGAATTTGAAGCCCTAATTCTTTTAAGCCCAGGCCCACTAATGGACGTATCCGACAAGAAACACTCTCCCCCGTCACTCTTTTCACTCGGCGAACGAGCTGCCCGATACACAAAATTGATTCAAAATATATTTTCAATTGAATCTTCCTTTTCCTCCATTGGTGCCTTCACCAAATCGAAGCCGGAAGAATATAAAGATTATCCACAAAAAACAGAGAGTATACATGCCGGAGCTGTAGAGGCGAGAGCTTTGGCTATGGTGGTGAAGATCAGGGAGGAAAAAACTTTTTCATTGCTGTAACTTGCGTGAGATATATATATAAAGTATGGCCGGGATTGCGATTGTGTTGGATCTGCTTCGGAAAAACCCAAGCTTAAGTGGCCAGACCGTCTACTCTTATGGCGTCTTCTCAGCTAAACTCGCCGTCTCTGCTTCCGCCGCTTCTATTGCCGCAACCACTCCTTTTGCTTATAGGGCTTTTTTGGGGTAAAAAATTCACTGTTCCGTACATATGTCCATACCTATCATAGATAATCTACTTGTCTTAGTATTGCGTTATTTGTTTTAAGTATGCCTTGAATCCAAGCTTCTGACAATCATATAGTTGAGTATTTTTTCTGTTTGAAACGGACACATGCAATTTGGGATAGGTATGTTCATACGAACTGGTTGTTCTTAGTGTGATATGTCATGCTATATTTTGTGAACCAAATTATAGATTAGTGTGTGCTATCCGGATCAAAGAAAGCAACTATATTGCCAAAGTTCTGCCCTACTGCAGGCACTGCCCTAGGGTGAACACTCGCCTTGTGACTCTAGCCGAGAAAGGATCACAAAGGAGGTAAACTAGTCTAGGTTGGCTCAAATCAAGAAGGCCAATAGGCCGCCGAACTTGTACCTTTGTGGTTACCAAGTCAACATCCTGACCAACTTGGCTGGGGTTGGCCCGCCAAAGTACTGCCCTTGTTTAGAGTATTGCTGGTTGAAATGTGGTTTTGCTCATGTCATGCATTGATTAGATTTTATAATTTTACAATAAATTGTAACTTAATTGACTGGAATCCCCTTTAGGCATGTTTGATCCTCTTCCCCGTTGTTCTGTTTTTTTTTTTTTGGTCGAACTAGTCTATAAAATATTGATACCTGATGGTCTGATACAGTAACGCTGGGACAAGAGTTGCACTTTGCGATGCTGGCACTGGACTCAGTGAAGATTACATATCTAGCTTAAACAGTGATTCAATAGTTAACCTCGAACGATACAGTTCCAAAATATACTTCATTGAGCAAAAACCATTGCTTTCGGCATTTTATTGGAGAAATTTTGCCCTTACATCCTTGAGGTCTCTCCTATTATTTTACTTGCCTCTTCTGGAGCCCCATGCAAAGATGGAGGATGATGATGAAGACGACGAAGACTTTCTACAAGACTCTCAGGAAGAGCAGCGTGTTGATTTGATTACTCCTTTAAAGAAGTCAGTTAAACAAATTTGTCGTGAGGTAACCTTTCCCAAGTGCAATGTGATATTATAAATTAATTGTGTTGTGTGGGATTTAAAGGTCATTATCTATACCAGTACAACCATAGATGCACGAGAACTAACAATATCATGCATGCCTGCTGAAGATTTATGTCTTTTATGCCAAACAATATTATTTCAAATATGTTATGCTTTTTTCCATTTCTGTCTTTATTGTAGAAGAAGACAGCTTCGCTTGAGGCTGTTAACTTTTAACAACTAAATCACGCATTCTTGGAGCATTCTAAGTCTAAATTGGAAGCTTGCCATTTTGTGTGAGCAACTGAACTTGCATTTGAGTCAACTATTCAAACTAACAATTGTGATGAAGATAACCCTCATCTTCTTACACTAAAAATTAGTTTGCTGATATATTAGACTATAAACATGTCTATAATGTTCTCTTTAATGCTTTATTGGTAAAAAATCAGTTTGATAAGGACCATTATTGTGTACATGTTACACAAGGTGATTTCCATGGTAAAGTTACTCATTTTGATTGAGAAATCTTTAATTGTATGATATTCTTTTACTAAGTGTTGAAAATAACCATGCATTAAAAATGCAAGAGTCTTCTTATTTCTAAGAGCCTTTTTGTTCTTTATAGGTATTTTGGTGTTTCTTATCCTATGAATTCTAGGCTCTTGTAATCTTGATATCAAGTCAATATCAGTCTTCTATATCCCTTGTTTTAGTCTATCTTATGATTCTTATCTCTTCTTCTATTTGTGTCGCTTGTTCAAGACATATAAGCTTCTTCTTTATGGTTTTACCTACAGGTGTTGGCAAAGGCTCTTTGCCACCATCCAGATCTTTTAACTCATTTCTTAACGGAATATCAAAACCAAATCTTAGTCTAGTTTGTTGGGCATAGTTTTGATTTTGCTGGTCTTCTCTGTGGAGGGGTGTTAAGTCCCACATTGCCCAACTATCCAACCTGGTGCAGTTTATAAGCCTGTTAACACTCACCATGTTAGAAGCTAGTTCATGAGGTTGTACTATGCTTCTGACATGGTATCAAAGCGACTTTCCTACGGTTTGTTTCCAGTAAGATTTTCAAGCAAGGTTACTGGCTTACTGCTCTTGTGACAGTACCCAAACAATGAACAGTAACTCAACTACTGTTCACTTTTCTGGTTTTATTTTCAGCTTTACAGTTTCAACCAGTTTCATATGTGTTCTGTCTTTTCTAGAGTTTTCCCATTTACTGACTTTTAGCGGTGTATTTCATAAACCAATATGTTCAATGCCCTACCACTTCATAAGATATTCTAAAGCTTCAAGAGGGAGAGTGTGGGAATTATTGCCCGTATTCTACACACAATTTCAAATTTCCTTTTTATGTTTTTTGACCCTCTGTAGAAGTGTTATTTTGTTTCTTTCTTCTAGCTGTCTTTGATGTCTCTGAAGACCCAATTTTGCACCAAAGAAGTCTTTTCTAGCTTTTTCTTCCCTGAGGTGCCATCATTTCATAAAGAAACTGTGTGCTGAAGAAGTCTTCTTTGATTGTCACTCTTTCAAGAAACCACCTTTCATTGCTGAAGAAATCTTGTCTTGGTTCTTTCTTCTCCAGGCTATTATTGCTTTTTGGCACTTTTTCTAATAACCAGATCCCTGTGAAGAAAGATCATGCTGTTCATCTTCTTTTGTGGGTGTTGCTATTGTAAACCATGTTTTCCAATTCCAGTTTCAGTTTCCAAGATGCAGCGGCTTATTTTGTATTTTTCAGTGGTGTTTTTGAGGCTTCAAAGCCAGTATTTGTTACATTGTGGTTGATAAGATTTTCAGTTCATATTCCAGTATTGAGTAGAAGTTTGCCTAAGATCTTTTTCAATGTTCCCTATGCATGATCAGTATATTGCATATGATCCAACTTGGGGTAGTGTTGGAAATAAATGTGTTAAATGTAAATTCTAGTTAGACTTTTTGGGTATCTCATGGCCTATAAGTTCTAGGCTCTTGTAATCTTTCTGTCAAGTCCATTATCACCCTATCTTATCTCTTATTCTATTCCTGTTTCTTGCTTAACAATTTTGCTGCACCAGCCAGTGTTGCGACCCACTAGACATTTCAACTTATTAGGGAGTATTTCACAACATAAAGGAACCAGGAAAAGTTGAAGCTCCAGTGTACATTTTAGCAGACAAAAGTATTTAGTTATTGAAAGTTTTAGCTATCATGTCTGAACTTTAAATGCTACCATTACCTTATTTTTTGCCTTCAATTATTATGTACACGTACTGAAGTACACGATGTACACGTACACAAGATATCTTATTTATGGAATGTTTACCTTATAAATTTCATGTGCATTTGATGATGTGTTGATTCCTTTGCTGACAACCTGCCATGTCACTCCACCCATTTTAGAAAGCTTTTTGCATAGTTAATGTGAACTTAATTCTTTATGCCTTATTTCCAAGCTTCTTTCATTGCATTAATCTTGTCTCAGACTTCTATATAGCGACTTGAGTTTTCAATTATGCTTTGAAATTCCCTGACTTTTATTTTGATCTAAACTTAAATTTGAGAGTCAATTGAGTGCACAACTAACTCCTTGTCATGTATCATGACTTAGACCACAGTTGTAACTACCAGGCGTGTGTTGGAGAGACTTGCTGTCCATTATGTCTCGCAGCGCATGGCATGGAAACTCCTCAAAGGTACCTTTAACTGTTTTTTGTTAGTACTCTATCTTCATTGATTAACATGTGGTGAATAATATATGCAGATGCTCCCAGGTCAGCTGTTCGCAAGGCTGGAAGAGGAATGCCAACTTTGGTGTACATGTACCGTGTTTCCAAAACAACTTTCAGAGGTGATTTTTTTTTTTTTTGGGATAGTATTTCTTGTTCCTCTGTTTCACATGTACTTGATCATCATTTCTTCTTCTCTATATTCCACTGTTTGAGAAGGTCATTGCCTTGGAGTCCTGGCATCTTGGATTGTCCAAGTTGGGATAGATATATGCCGACTCTTTAAATCAAACGATGAGATCGAAGACAAAGTTAGGCTGCTTGGAAAGAAGGTTTACATTGCTACTGTTAGGTGTGGTGCATGTCTTGTTTTCGCGTCAATCGGGGCCGGAATAGGAGCTTCTATCCTTCGCCCTTCAATCGGCCAGTGGATAGGTGAGTTTGCAAAAACCCGCCTTATGTTAATTCAAACTGTTCTTATAATTTACATTTTTTGCCATTCTGAACTTTCAGGATGTGCAATTGGGGATGTGGCTGGACCCGTCATTGTTTCAATGTGCTTCGACAAAGTTCTTCATCTTGAACTTTAATCATTGAAGTAAGAGATTCAAGACATGATTGACCAAAGTTTTAAGTCCAATTGCTAGACTTGTGCTTAAAACTGCACCTTTCCATCAATGAATCTACTCGCAATTTTTGCACTGATAATAAGGCTTATTATGGATATATAGAACATTTTTTCCTTGAACATTCAAATCTAGGTTTTCAGAAAATGTCAGATTTCCCACTTTAGATGCTTTGATGACAGTATTCTGTTCTTGATAAGATCAGGGACAAAAGTTCACATGGATTAAATATACCAATCACTGTCTTTCTATGCTCTCTATATTAAGCTGATTTTACAAGAATGAAGAGTGGAAGAAACTTTATTACACAGCAAAATATAAGCAGGTTGTGGTAAAGCTCAGGTGTCCCAGATCATGACAACCGCAATAACTCCAATGCCCAGGAGAACAGCCAAGAACTTGAAATGAGGCTTATCGACCGCGACTGTCTTCTGAGGTTTGTAACCCTTGGAGAGCAGATGGTTGATGGAAACATATATGAAAACTCCACAGGCAATGCCCATGGAGATGGCGTAAATCCAGTCCGCCACTTTTCCTTGAGTTGTGGCGTCGATTATGATCCCAATGGCGACGCCCACCGGGCTGGAGATGGCGAATGCGAACGAGTAAGCTATGCAGGACAAGAGCGGGCGATTTGGGATCATTCTGAGCAGTGCTATCCCCATTGCTATAGCTGCAAATATTTTGTGCAAGCAGACTGTCCAAAGCGCCTTCCATGCATCCGCTTTGGTGTCTGCTACTCCAATGGCGATCCCTTCGAAAACTGAATGGAAACACAGCGCGAATATCAGAAGCAAACTGTCCCCCAGTGAACTTGCGTGCAAGAAATGGCTTTCCGTGCCATCACAGCCCTGCTAAAACATTCATGGAGCTTAGGATTAGTCTAACGTAAGGTGAAAATAAAGAATCTATCGGAAGCTGAAATTAAAGAATGATAAGGGAAGTTATAGACATTATTTACTTAACATAAATATAGGATTTGATTACTTTTATAATTATAAAATTCACTACCTAATTTAAATCAAATATCATTCTATTAATTTAACTTATATTACTAATTTAAATCAGATATCATTCTATTAATTTAGCTTTATCTTTCCTCACTTATCTTTTCTCACTGTATTACCTACTCATTTCATCTTCACTCTTAATATCAATTGTTTTGATTTTTTATTTTATTTATTTTTTTGTTTTTTAAAACCTGTATTCCGCTTGTAGGATATGTTTTTTTATTTTTTTATTTTTAGTTTTAAAACTTATATTTCGATTATAAGATCATACATATCAAACATGATAATCATTCTAATTTCACCCGGTTTAATTCCGATTTCCATGTTAGAACCAAACAAACCTTTAATGTATCTATTAAAAAAAAAAAATAAATAATAAATAAAAAGAAAAGAAAAGTTCATCTGTGAACATCCATCACCTGCAACTGTGATTGTGGATGGGTGGTCCCAATTCCATTGAAATTTCTACCCTCGGTGTTTCCTACAAGTTACAATAAATGGGTAAATTGACACTTCAAATAGAGAAGATAAGTAGTGGTAATTTGATAGAAAGAGAGAAAATTGAACCTTGGAGCTCAAGATCGGCGGTGGGTTTAGCAGATACAGTTGTTTGCTTGCTATAAACATAGGAAATCACACAATCGGCGAACATGGTGAGAAGATATCCAGCACTGGCGAGCATGAAAGCAAATGGGTATTCTTTATCACTCAGGTCCCCAAAAGTCTCATTAGCGTCGCTCAAGAAATGCATCAGAGCGGTCCCCAGAAACACGCCGCCGGCGAACTGCGTTCCCAGCACCAAGAACCCCTCGTTCCACTTGAGGAAGTAGGGGGAAATTCCCCCGGCAAAAGTCCCCACGAAGACAATAATCAGGCACCATATCTTGACCAAAATCAACGGCCGAGATCTCAGGTCAGGCTTCTCGGATTCGCCGGCGTCGGCATCATCGTCGTCGTGGCCACCATGGGCGGCGGCGGAGACGACGAGGAAGAGGAGGAAGGCGACGAAGAGAAGAAACCGAGGCATTATTAGAGATTTTTCACCATTTTATGGAAAGATTCTAATTTTTTTGTTTTTATGAAAAAGAATTGAAGTTTGTTTGGTAATGAATAAATGTTTGTGTAGTACACACAAGAGACGAATGAAGGAAGAAAGTGGCGTTGCGGTGAAAGTACGTACTACACTTGTGGAAAAGTCTAACGTTCATTGACCGTTAGTCCGTCAACGATATTTGATTATTATTTTTTTTTTCCTTTTACATAAAATTCTTGTTAATATTCCAAAAATGTGATGTCGAAATGATGCAATAATGAAAGAATAATTGACACCAATAATTACCTAATTATTAGGGATGTCAATCGGAGGTTTTTTTTTTTGAAAAAAAAATGCTACTGGCACCTAAAACACAAAGAATCAATAACGCCTCTACTGAAGTTTAAACTCATAACCTTTCAAATGGAAGTCCAACCCGGATACCATTAGATCACATAGCCTTGGTGGTTTAGTTTCAGATTAGTTTTATTGAAATGTCAAATTTATCATTTTTTTTGTCTTGTTTTAAATTGTTAACCCTAACTCTAAAACTTCGAGTTATTAAGTTTATCGAACGGATTTCAAGTTTCTAACATCCAAATCTCCATAAACCCACAAACACAAATACCATAAGTTCAAAATTCACATACCCCAAATCCACAATCAATACTAGGGTTTAAAATGACAAACTTGTGCTAAATATTTAGGGTGTGTTTGGTTTATGGTTTTTGGTTAACAACTTTTTAAAATATAACTATGAGATTTGATTATCCCTTCATTCAAAATCACATTCTCTAATTAAAAAAAGATATCATTACATCTTGTTCGTAATATGATTTTAAGTGTGGATTAGTGTTTTTAGATTTTTGTTTTGATTTTTTTTTTTGTACATATTGGTGCTTGAGATGTTATCATATTATAATCAATTGGCTTGATTTTTTGTTTTTTGTTTTGTTTTTTGTTTTGTTTTTTGTTTTGTTTTTTGTATTTTTTAAACCTTTATTCTTATTATAGGGTCATACATAATCAAACATCAATATTCATAATTATTCTAATTCCACCATACTGCCAAATATGTAAAATACTTTCATCAAAATTCATACCATGACTAAGTATTTGATTCCCATTCCAATTCTGATTCTCATGTTCGAGTCAAAGACACCTTTAGTTGTCAAATAAAAGAATTAAATGCCATTTGTAGCAATTCAATGATTAAACATAGAAATTAAGTATATAAAATAAATTATTAGTTTATGAAACAATTAAATCAAATTAAAAGCTAATTAAGTAAACACTTAAAGCTAAATATTGAAACCATATTCAAATAAATCTAATTAAATAATTAAACATTTAATGGATGCTAATTGGAATTACTTGTTGAAGTGCTAAATTTTAAGTTGAAGAATGATTGAATGAAGATTTTAGTGGTCAAGTTCTTTTTATTTTGTTGGTCGGGCTAATAGGGCCAAACTGACAATTCGATTAGCTCAATTTCTTAGTAGGCTATTTTTTTTTCTTTAACTCTACAATTTATTTATTTTATCAGACCAACTCATCAATTTTGAGCTACGATTGACATCCTAAATATAGTGTATGTGGAGCCAGATGAGGTAATAATAATGTGATATAATGTACGACATGTAATAATAATACAAAAATGCATATGACAAGGAAGTGATGAAAGAAATACTAAGTTTGAAAGATATTTTCAAATTCACAAATTAATTCTTATGGTTCAAGTGAAGAAAGTTTAATTTCATTCGAATAAAGTTTTGAAATTAAATTTTATGAAAAAAAAAATTGTTACAAAAATATCAAACTCAAATCTTATAAATAGAAATCTTAATTTATACAACTCGAATAGTAAAAAAAAAAAAAAAATTACAAAAAAGAGAAAGAAGACAAAAGTTGATTCCGACAATTCTTGCACTCCTTAATAATGTGAGACTGTGAGAGTGGACACTGGACATTGACATGTTCTAACAATTTCGAATACAAAAAAACAATAAATATTCTTTTGAGATACTAAAAATAATTAAATTAAAATTTTTTACAATTGATTTTTAATGTATATTCTATTTTATAAATTTTACTATCTCCCTAAGCTTATAAGTAAAAAAAAAAAAAAAAAAAAAAAAAAAAAGGTCCAAACCTTTACATTTTTTTTTTTTGGAATTATATTTAAATCTTGAAATTTTGACAATTTAATACCAAATATTTTTAATAAAATTATACTATCCAACCCTCCATTATTTAGCAACAAAACATCCACATCATCATATGATTTAATATTATTGTACTAATTTTTTTAATTTATGTAGAATTACAAATTAGTGCAATTTTGTTGTTGTTGTTTTTTGTTTTTGTTTTTTCAATTAATGTAATGCTAGTTTGCAACTATACATAAATTGAAAAAATTATACAAAATGTAAAAGTTTGATATTAAATTGTCAAATTTTAAAGGTTTGAATATAATTATATTATAACAAAGAGGAAAAAAATATCTCTCTCTAGGGTTCCTAGGGTTTTCTCTCAATCTCTAGGGTTTCTAGGGTTTTTCGAAGCAGTTCGGCTCATCTCTCCCGGCGATCGCCGGCGTTTCAACATCGATGGACGAACGGAATGACGAGCAGGTAGCAGCAGGGCAGTCAGCTGGGATGGTGGAGAGACTCACGGCAAGATGGGCTGATATGGCGTTAGAGGAGGATGGGGACGAGTTCGTCCCGGAGGGTGACGGGGTGGGCGAGGTTGCGGTAGATGGTGAGGCGTCATGGGCGGTTGTAGGCCATTTCTGGGCGGTTGTAGGCCGTTTCTTGACGGCGAAAGTTGTCAAGCTTGAGTATATGAGGAATGTAATGGCTTCTGTGTGGCAACCGGTAAGAGGGGTTCAGATAACGGAAGTCCAACCGGGGCTATTTTTGTTTGTGTTCTTTCACGACACGGATGTTGCGTATGTCTTGGAAGGGGGACCATGGGCTTTTGAAAACAATACGCTGGTTTGCCGTGAGGTTCAGGGGGGATGAATCCGTGTGATGTCCCTCTGGATACGGTAGACATGTGGGTTCAGCTGCATGGATTACCAATGGGCTACACATCGCAAAGTGTTCTTGAGCAGGCCGGTAAGTTCATTGGTACTTTCGTGAAACATGATGATAGGTTTGTTGAGGCTCCCTGGTTAACTTTTTATCGCATTCGGGTCTCAATTGCGGTTGGCAAGCCATTGAGGAGGGGTATGAAGCTGGTTAAGAGGGATAGGACTACGTCTTGGGTGTCCTTTAAGTATGAACGACTTCACAAGTTCTGTTTCTTCTGTGGGCTAATGGGGCATGTTCACACCTTTTGTTTGAAAGCAAGGGAAAGTCGGGTTCCGGAGAGTGAGTTTCGGTATGGAGTGGAGTTGAGGGCGGGGGGTGGAAGGGGTGCTGCGAGAGGGGTGGGTGGGAGCTGGCTTATTCCAGTAGGGGGGAGACCGTTACCGATGCCGGAGAATCGGCCGGCGGGTGGGGAGGGTGTTCGGGGAACGTTGGCGGAAGGTGAGGGTGAGGAGGGGGTTTCGGGAATTGGGGTGTCGGATGGAGGGGAGGTGGTGGCAACCGGGAAACGCCGCAGGGAGGGACAACAGGGGTGTGAGGGGAGGGAGGGTGAGGATGTGACAATGAACGATGTTTCAAAAAACTTGTGTATGGCGGGAGCTGTATCTCAGCCCCTCCCGTCTTCATGAGTACGCTGAGCTGGAACTGTCGTGGCTTGGGCAATCCACGAACAGTTCGACAGATAGTGGACATTGTGTCCCGGAAGAAGCCTGAATTTGTATTTTTGATGGAGACTATGGTGGCACGGATACATGCAGAAAGGCTCCGTGTCACGATCGGTTATGAGGGTTTGTTCTATGTAGACAATGACGGGAGGAGTGGTGGTATGGCATTACTTTGGAGGAAGAATAACTCAGCATCGTTGTTGGGATATTCTAAACATTTTGTGGATGTGGAGGTAAGGGCTCAGAACGGGAATCAGTGGCGGATGACTTGTTTCTATGGGCAATCGGATCGTAGTAGGAGGTCGGAGTCCTGGAGTTTGCTGGAGAGATTGAAACCTAAATCTGTTTTACCCTGGGTACTCATAGGGGATTTTAATAATCTTCTGTTTCAGTATGAGAAGAGAGGAGGGAATCCTTACCCAAATCACCTCTTACGAGGCTTTGGGGAGGCCCTAGATGTTTGTGGCTTGATACAGTTGCCTATGCGAGGCCATCAGTTTACCTGGGAGAAGAGTAGAGGGACGGAAAATTGGATTGAAGAGAGACTGGACAAAGTTTTAGCCACAGCGGACTGGTGTGGACTAAATAATCACGTGGATGTGGAAAACATCATAGCCCGACCTTCAGATCACTCAGCACTTTTCCTTAGTATAGATGCGCCACGCATCTGAGGGGGGAGATTTGCAAGACGATTTAGATTTGAGATGGCATGGCTCCAGGATGAGGGGTGTAGAGAGGTGGTGACTACGGCGTGGCAGGGAGGGAGGGTTGAGGGGTTGCTGAATTGTCAGCAGCGGTGTGGGGAGAGGTTGATGAGGTGGGGTGGAGAGAAATTTCATAAGTTTGGAGAGCGTATTGGGCAGTTGAAAAAGAGACTGTAACTGCTCAGGAACAGGAGAGACCCGGCCGCATCGGCTGAGTTTCACCAAGTTGATGTTCTCTTAACCCAGCTGGAGGCGCAGGAGGATGTGTTCTGGAGACAGCGGGCCAAGCAGCACTGGCTTCGCAATGCAGATGCGAATACGAGATTCTATCACAGGTATGCTTCTGCTCGTAAGAAAAAGAATACTGTGAATAGAATTATGAATAATGATGGTGTGTGGGTCGAGGGGAATGATATGTGCTCTGTTATCCTTGAATATTTTCAACAAATTTTTACAACTGAGAGTACTGTTTTTGATGATGCTATGATTGATAATTTTGTCCCGCGAGTAACGCATGCTTAGAATGAATCTTTGTTGCGCCCGTTTGTACCGGAGGATGTGAAAGAGGCAGTATATTCTATGTATCCTGACAAAGCGCCTGGCCCGGATGGAATGAATCCAGGCTTCTACCAGCACTTCTGGGATGTAGTAGGGGGGGATGTGTCTGATTTTATAATATCATGTTTGAATACAGGCAATCTTCCGGAAGGTATAAATGATACAAACATTGTTTTAATCCCAAAGAAGGCGATGCCGGAGAGGGTGGCTGATATGAGACCGATTGCTCTCAGCAATGTTATTTATAGGGTAATGGCGAAGATGATAACGAATAGGATGAAGCCACTTATGGGAAACTTGATCTCGGAGTCTCAAAGTGCGTTTATCCCTGGCCGCCTGATCACAGATAATATTCTTGTTGCAGCAGAAGTGGGGCATTATTTAAATAGAAAGCAATGTGGGCAGGTAGGATGGAGTGCTTTAAAGCTTGACATGTCAAAGGCTTATGACAGGATGGAGTGGTCTTTTCTGCAGAGAATGATGTGCGCTATGGGTTTCGATCAGCGGTGGGTTACCCTTATAATGCATTGTGTCACAACTGTGAGGTATACGATTATGGTAAACGGGGTGGCAGGTGGACAGATAGTGCCTACACGAGGTCTCAGGCAGGGGGACCCTCTATCTCCCTACTTGTTTATTATTTGTGCAGAGGGGCTCTCCATGTTGTTACAGAAAGCGCAGTTGGATGGGGTAATCCATGGCTGTAGGGTGGCAAGAGGGACACCGGCGGTGTCCCATCTATTTTTTGCAGATGATAGCCTGCTTTTTTTCAAAGCTAATATAGAGGAAGCTGGTGTAATTAAACAATGCTTACACCAATATGAGAGGTTGTCTGGCCAAAAAGTGAATTATGACAAGTCAAATATTTGTTTCAGTAGAAACACCCAGGAGGAAATAAGGGGGGAGGTGGCGGCAGTTTTAGGGGTAAGTCAGGCGGCTAATTTTGGGAAATATTTGGGACTCCCATCTTTTGTAGGCAGAAATAAGAGAGCTGTTTTTCTTATGTGGAGGATAAAATCAGGCAGAGAATTGGTTCCTGGAGTAAAAAGTTGCTTTCTCAGGCTGGTAAGGAAGTACTTTTGAAAAGTGTGGCATAATCTATGCCAACATTTTCAATGAGTGTTTTTTTGTTACCTGAGACAGTTTGCACATCAATAGAGAGGACCATGAACAGGTATTGGTGGGGATCTGGAACGGAGAGGAAAATACATTGGAAGGCTTGGGATAAGTTATGCATCCCTAAGAAGTATGGGGGTCTGGGATTTAAAGACCTACGAGCTTTTAATTTGGCAATGCTGGGAAAACAGGCATGTCGTTTTCTCACAAACCCCGGCACTTTGGTGGCAAGAATATATAAAGCCAGGTATTACCCGAATACATCTTTTGTTGATGCTACCATAGGAAATTGCCCAAGTTTTTGCTAGAGAAGTATAATGGCTGCGCACGGAATGGTTTGTTCAGGGGTAAGGAGGCGTGTAGGGAATGGACAAAAAACATTAATATGGGGGCATCCCTGGCTACCAGATAATCCCAGTCCGTTGGTCCAAACAATAATGCCCCAGGAGTTGCGACATGCCCATGTAGCAGGATTGATTGACCAACAAACTAATACCTGGGATCCACATATTCTGACTGATTTATTTATTCCTCAGGATGTCACACGTATTTTAATGATCCCTGTTAGCCCCGAATATGAAGACACTTGGTATTGGAAGGGGGAGATGAATGGAATATATTCAGTTAAAAATGCCTATAGGCAGATTAAGGGGGATTATGTGCATAACCCAGGTGATTTTGATAAATGGGTTACTATGTGGAAATTGAAAGTGCCACCCAAATGGAAGACCTTTTTGTGGAGAGCAGTCTGTGGTATCCTCCCTACTACGGACAATCTAATAATGCGACGAGTTGAGATTGATCTGCTGTGCCCAATGTGCCAAGGGGCGCATGAGAACATCATGCATGCGTTACTCGAGTGTGACTATTCAAAATTAGTGTGGGGTATGTCGGGGTTGCTGGTTACCAATATACATACTAATTCATTGCCGACATGGCTTATGGGAATTTTTAATGTCTTGACAGAGGAACAGTGTGGCCTAGCAGTGGCGATATTATATGCTATTTGGAGTACCCGCAACAAGGCGGTATGGGACCACGCCCTCCCAAGACCGACGGACACATGGAATCGAGCGGTGGCGGCCATGCAGGCATACCGACGTGCGCAGCCCGGCCTGCCGGCACGGACACTTACTGCCGTGATTAGTCAAGCCACTGGCGGTGTACCTCGCTGCTACGTAGACGCGGGTTTCAGGCCGGATACGGGAGAAGCATCCTATGGTGTAGTTCTCGTCTCACAACATGGATCGTTTGTTGCGGCAATGAATGGACGGCTCGCGGGGTGCTTTCTCGGCTATTATGGCCGAAGCACTGGCCTGTAAGGAGGCGCTCTCTTGGCTTAAGAATCGGGACATCATGGAGGTGGACATGTTGATGGACTGCATGGAATTACAAAATATGATGCGTACAAGCCACACGGCTAACTACTCCTACCTTGGGATCATTGTAGACCAGTGTAGGACTGCTATATCGTTATTTACGAGATGCTCGCTGAGTTATATTTTGAGAAGTTTAAATTTACATGCTCATACTTTAGCTTCTTTAGCTTTCGATCAGGACCAAGCTATGTATTGGGACTCTGTCCCTCCTGACTCTATCATTCAGTTTATTCATTAATATACCGCATGGAAAATTTTCACAAAAAAAAAAATATTATAACAAAGAGTATTTTTCTCCCCGTGTGTCTTTATCAAAATACAAAATATAATTTTACAAAGCAATTCATATACGGAGTAATTAGTTATTACGTACACTATAAATTAGTTAACTTCAAGGCTACGACATATTGTGTTAAACAATTCGTTTTTTTTTTCTCGAAAAAATGTGTTCATTAAATTAAGATTTTATTTTTTTTATCCCATTTCCCTTTTCATTTTTATTTATATAATATGGAGTATAATCGGACGGCATATTGGTCCCATGCTTAGTTAACTTCAAGGCTACGACATATTGGTCCAATGCTTTAATTTCACATCACACTATGGCCGTTCTCACTCATCCCCCAGTCCCACACAAACAAAACCCCAACCCTCTGGACGATAGTTGGCTCCACTGGATCCCACTCCATTATTATAACACGCTTATTCTACGACTAAGTCCTCAAATTTTAATGTCATCATTAATATAAGGTATATAATCCAAAGGATAGCTAAAATGGTAAAGGAGTTTATTTGTGGGAAAGATGTTAAGATAATTTGAGTTTAATTTTCATAAGTGATAATTTTTTTTGGGCCAATTCATGTGTCTTTGGGATCAAACGGAGAAAGACAGGAACACTTTGTGGATTTACACACACAAAAAAATGAATATAAGGTATAACTAAAGGTACTTTTTTTTGTGCGTTAGAGAGGTCTATGGTTCCCAAATACTGAAGGTATATTATTTGATACTTGATAGTATAAAAAATAATGTATTTTCAATACTCAAATACATAGTAATATACTTTTTATAAATACAAGGTACATTTTGAATTTTGAATATACTAAAAGTATATTATTTGTGTGTTGAATGTACGTTATTTGATAGTATTCAAAATAATGTAAATACATAGAATGTACAAAATGTCATTACAACTAATTTATATATATATATATATATATATATATATATATATATATATATATATATATGATCAGGTGCAGTGATTAGCTTCCTGTGAAAGATGAGGTTTAATATCATCTAATCAAAATCTAACCGTCCAGATTGAGCACATATTAAAAAAAAAAAATACGGTGGCAATTTGGTCTTTTTGTATTTAGGTCAAATTTAAGGTGCGTCGGTCTAAAACTTTATGTGCGTGGTTTTTCTTCTTAAGGTGTGTGGTCTGTGTGCTTAAGGTGCATCAGTTATTGAAACTTAAGGTGCATCGGCCTAAAATTTTAGGTGTGTTGTTGTCCTTCTTAAGGTGCGTTGTTTTCATTTTTAAGGTGCGCTATTTTTTTTTTTTATAGTTTGGTTCTTTAATTTCAACGAAACTTGGACTTCCAATTCCTTCTTAGACGCTACTATGTCCATTTGTAATTCATTTTGCTTCGCTGTAACAGATTCTGAAATTTTTGGACTATTTTTTGTTGTTTCTACAGTCTATTGCGTCTTGTTAGCCTTGTCCGAACCTCCAGGACATTTTGGAAATTTTCTTGTAGCAATCTCAGCATGTTGCACCAATTTTGGATTGGTTTCCTTGTAATTGTCGTTGATCTGTGCGTTTTCTGAAAATTCTGGAAGGATCCGTTTTTTTTTTTCTTTTTAAATTTTTATTGATTTGAGCCATTGATTTAGATGTGATCAACGGCTCAGATCTAACCCCATCTTTCACTTCCTAATATATGTGTGTGTGTGCGCGCAAAATTAGTACACATTAAAACCTTATATTGACTAATTTATTTATCAAATAAATATGATTAGTTTAGACCAGCTCGATCTTGGACTGTTTCTGTCATAAAGACCTTATTTATCTACTGGTTCATGATCTGGATGTATATTTGAAAAGAGGAAGTCAGCATATTAATTATGTGGTTGAAGTTAATTATTTGGAAAGAGGAAGTCAGTAGAGTTATTATATGGGTGAAGCTAATTAGAAGGGATATTTTTATTATGAGTGGTTGTGGTTTATTTGATTTAAATGGATGGCTTTTTATTTGAGGAAGTCTGTTGTAATGAAGACTTCTTACTCTGGAAAGTCACGAATTCTTACAGGCTGAATTGGGAGAATTGAAGTTTTATATATTGCTACATTCTAAATCTAATTGTTATAATTAATTTGTGTGGGAATTCTGGTGACGGCATGCACGTACCAGTCCTGAGTGGAAGTTAGGAAGGTTGTAGTAGTAGTAGAGGCTAATAGCCTAATGTACTGACCTCTTGTAAAACTTTTTGGTGAACATCTATAGTGGATTGGGCAGACGTGGGTTGCCCCGCAGACGTAGGAGAAGCGCTCTGAACTGCATAATCAATTATCGTGTACTTAATTTATTTTTCATTATTTATTATTGTTAAATAACAAAAATTAATCATGCTAAATTAAGTTAATTTAAAATCAAGTAGAACTTTAAATTTCGTTTTTATTCAAGCTACGCGGCACAATTTCAAATATATATATATATATATATATATATATATATATATATATATTGAAACCATACATTTATTGAATTTACATAAGCAAATTTTATCCGGTTACATCTTCAAATAGTGAATAAAATTTTTCTCAAAGAGAAAATAAAATAAAATTTTGGACTTTCATGATACTAATTAATACGGCAACTACCTCCACATTAAATCCGGAGCTTGAATTCTCCCATAGTCCCATATATACATTAGGTTTAAGTAAACCATCAATCAATTATGGGTGTTTTTTACTAAAAACAATTGTGATGTTATGTTATATATGTGTATAAGAGAAAATAAAATGCAATGCTATTTTTATAAAAGAGTCATCATGTCATATTTTCACATTAAAATCACTTCTTGATATTTAAATAATTTCCAATTTACCAAAAATCATGTAGTCAAGAGGCATAACTGTAGCTCTTTCAAATATGAGGTCACATATTTGAATCCTAAAGGAGCATTGACATCAAGTCAATAGTATTTAAAAAAATAATTTTCAGTTTAAAACTTTAATATAATACAAGGTAAGAAAAATGACGAATATTTGTTTAAATAAAATAAAATGTTGAAAAATTCCGCGGATAGCTATGACGTGATAAGCGATCGATCACCACTGAAGCCTCTTAGGTCTTAGCAATAGTTGTAATGCCTACAAATCATAAAAATTCAGTAATATTACCTTGAGAATTCATCAAATAATAATAATAATAATAATAATAATAATAATAATAATAATAATAATAATAATAATAATAATAATAATAATAATAATAATAATAATTATCCTACTATGCCCTATCATGTCTAGAGTTGTACACGTTTCTTTCTAATAATTATACATACCCTTCTTTATAGTATTTTAATTAAACAAAATGGTACATATCTAGACAGAAAGGGTGTTAAGGAGATATTTGGTATACATTACATGATTTTGAAAAGAATGTTATACATTACCTAAATTGTTTAAACTATAAATTTTTTAAGTTAATATTTAATATTTTAATATTAACTATTAAAGTATTAAATAGTTTTATAATTATCAAAGAATTAATTTCACTTTTGGTCCCACGACTTTTGATGTTTTATCATTTTTGGTGCACAACTTTAAAATTTATTAATTTTGGTGCCTAACTTTGTTATTTTTATCAATTTTGGTCCTTTCGGTCAAATTAACAGCGAAATGTTGCTGGATTTTATATTTTTAGGGGTAAAATTGTCATCCCAAGGAAACATCTTCAATATCTAAACAAAATCACTGTAAAATCATATCTATAGGGGTTTGATCGATGAGAATAATGGGGAAGACGGACAGAAACCAGACAGATCTATGGGATTTATAGTTTCGACCATTGGCAAACTCTTCTTTTCCTCTTAATATGATTTTTCTTTTGTTTAAATATTGACAATCTTTCCATGGTATGATGATTTTGCCCCTAAAATATAAAATCCAGAAATATTTTACCGTCAATTTGGCTGGAAGGACCAAAACTGATAAAAATAACAAAGTTAGGCACCAATATTGAAAAAATTTAAAGTTGTGCACTAAAAGTGATAAGAACTCAAAAGTCGTGGGACCAAAAGTGAAATTAATTCATTATCAAATTTTAAAAATTTAACAATTTTATACAAATTTTTTAAATATAATAAATAAAATAGAAAATACCCAAACGTGACATTTAGGCGCTAGGCATATCTGAGCGGTCCAAGTATCTAGTGATTTTTTTAACTATGTAAAAAATAGAACAATGTTATACACCTCCAATTTATTTTCGCTACATTTTTTTTTCCTTCTGATTTCACATCATTTAATTGGTTGAATAATTAGTTGGTTAGTATATTTATGAATATTCAATGATTAGAAACCACATCATGGGAGAAAATATAAGAGGGGAAAGAAATAATTTTCAAAAAATAAAAAAATAAATAAAAATAAAGGGGTAGCAGGACACATATGATGACATACCCATTATACCCATATCGAAAGGGTGACGATAGAGCTTGGGCCGCATAACGCTGATAACTAGAAACGTCGTAAAAAGGATTACCGGCGGCCGCCGCATGCCAACCGTATCCCCTTATCGGATAATTAACATTGCCGTGGTGGTGCGCCTCATAGGCGCCGCCGCCGCCGCCCATGGGATACTCCGGCAACCCTCTTCTGCCGGCGTACATATACGGATCCTCGATGGCACCATAGCCGTAGCCATTTTCGTAATTAGACGAAGATCCATAGCCACGATTCAACAATGGATGCCTGAGATTCACAATCTTCACCTCTGCGTGTCTGCCGGACCTTGCCAGAGCAGTCAAGAGTCTGTTCGGATCCACTTCCCCAGAAACCCTAGCAAGTCCTTCCTCAGCGTCGATGCTAACTGAATATACACCTACACCCCATAATCATACAATTAAATATTCAATTTCTTCAAATAATTCGATTTAAAGAAGCTCTTTAACATTAATTCATCCAAAACTAAAGCAATTTTACCGATTACGCACCATTTATGGAACTCAGAACTTCCAGGACGTTTAACTTGCATGAATCGCATTGCACGTCCACTTTCAAAATACAACCCTACAAATTAAACAGCATCGATAATAAGCATTAAATCACATTTCGGCGGCAACAGATTTACTAAGATATTCATAATCTTAAGCTCTTGATCCAATATTGTATACATACCGCATGTGCTACCGGCTCCATTGATTCACAAGCTTGACGACTGCAACTATATATTTAATTAACCCTAATGCTGCTAATCCAGAAACTGTGTGTATATATATGTGCATAATGACATAATCCAGAGAAAAGTATGTATATGGTGATATATGATCAATATGGAAAGAATATCGAGTTATTAATGTAAATGTTTGTACTATGTCATTTCATTACTCGACATATATGCAAGAGTGTAAGACAATACTCCATTTTTCCTTTAAATTGATTTATTTATAAAAGCTAACTATATTGGGTTTCACTATACATAACAAATTTTCTTTTCTACAAGTGATGTCAAGTGGATCGTTGATTTGTCATGTTGCTCCGATCAAGGTTTAGATGAATTATTAGTGTTGCAAAAATTGGGCTTAGGCGCCGATCAGTCGGCCACCTAGACGCTCTAGGCGCCCGCCTAGGCCTTCTAAGCGCCGATTAATCGCTCTAGGCGCCCGCCTAGGCACCCTAAGCGGTCCCCAAGCGCCTAGCGATTTTTTCAACCTTGTGAATTATATTATAACATTAATGTAGGTCGCGTCATACTAACCTACCTTAGAATGCAGGTCATATTGGCTCAACCTACATTTTTAAAATGTTGGTCGACTTGCCCCACTTTAATTTATTAAAATATTTAAATTGAAATTATATATATATATATATATATATATATATATATATATATATATATAAAGTCGGTTCAGGTGCGGGTGAGTGTTTCCCGTGCGGGTGTGTTGTTTTAACATGCGTGAGTTTTTTGTACTTTAGGTGCGTGAGTCTTGTGCTTAAGGTGCGTGAGTTTTGTACTTAAGGTGCGTGTGTTTGTGCTTAATATGACTTGTTGAAACTTAAGTGCGTGAGTTTTGTGCTTAAGTGCGCGAGTTTTGTGCATAAGGTGCGTGAGTTTTGTGCTTAACTTGCGTGAGTTTGTGCTTAATGTGAGTAGTTGTTGAAACTTAAAAAGTGCGTGTGTTTTGTGCTTAAGGTGTGTGAGGCTTGTGCTTAACATGCGTAAGTTTGTGCTTAACGTGCGTGAATTTGTGTTCTTAAGGTGTTTTATTTGTGTGCTTAATGTGTGTGTGTTTTGTACTTTAAGTGCGTCAGATTAATGCTCAATGTGTGTCCACCCGCACAACCGCACGGGAAGCCCTCCCCGCATCTGATCCCCCTCCCCCCCCCCCCCCCCCACACACACACACACATATATATATATATATATATATATATATATATATATTTCTCGTATTAGAAGATTGCAAACCTCGTGCACTTAGCTTCTTCGGATAGCCGCTACATGTTTTCTTCACCATTTTTTTTGAACTATAAACTATAATTCACAATTTGAAATTTAGGGAAAAATGTCAAACTAAATAAGCCTCTTAATTGCGAGCACCTTGTGCTCAGATGACATGTAGTGACCTCTCCCATATGGAAGGTAATGAGATTGAGTTTCAGTGAAAATGTTGTTGACTCTTTGTGCTTCATTAGATTGGAAAAGTATGTTTGAACAGATACTACAATGTAATAGAGTCAGTAGCATTAAAAAAAAAAAAAAACCTCATAATTTGATTAGATAGTGCAATTAAACTCTAAACTAAACTGGCAAAACAAAGTGCAATTAAGTTCTAATGTTTACTATTCAACATATTACCACTGATTTGACACGCATAGAAGTATAGTCCGTGCCAAATCAATGATAAACTGTTAAACATGTAAAATTAGGACGCAATTATATATATATATACACACCCACCCACCCCAATTTAAGGGGTCTCATTGGAGTTTGTTTTACTTAGTGCTCAAATCTTTTGTACTAAAATATTTCCTCTACGATGAATATTGCCTTATGATAAATGACAGATTCTTTTATACTTTATTGGGTAAATGTGAATTAGTTAACAAATCAATTGTGAGTTAAATGAGTTAATTCCAGCAATAGTCCTCCGACTATTGTGATTTTCCAAAATTAGTCATTGTCTTTTAATTTGGACAAAAAAGACACTTGACTTTCAGATTTGTTACAGCATTAGTCCTTCCGTTAACTTTCAGTTAGTTGGGTGTTAGTGTAGAGGCTAAAATGGTCATTTCATTAGCTTGACTCCTTCCTCATGTTTGTGAGTATACGTATGTATTAAAAATAGATAGATGAGCAAAATGAAAAACTCCATTGTTTCTCATCTATTTGGCGGCGACGGCTGCCAAAAGAGGCGGCAAAGCTGCTGTGATCTCGTCCAATGTCGTAGCGGCGACTGATTGGTACTCTTGGAGGCTTTATAGGGTGTGGGATATCTAAAGAGAAATAATTTAGAAGGAGTTACTTCCCCCGATCAAAAATAATGGAGGAAAGCAGTTAAAAACTGACTAAAACTTCAAACAGATGGAAAGGAGAAATCATTGCATAATTATGCTTCAGGAGCAAGAAAATTGTGCAGGCAATATCGTATTATCTGCGCCATGGGGTAACAAATAATTAGACTTGTGTCTCAGGAAGATAGCATAGATTACGCTTCAAGAATTCAAAATATTAAATTAAAAACAAGACAACATGAAAAAATTACAGAAAAGACTTTATTTGGTACACAATTTGTCTTATGATGCTTTCATCACAAAAAAGAGCAGAAAACCAATGTGATTCCGTGCATTAGCTCTCTAGTCACAGTTTTAACATGATACTTCTAAATGGAAAAATTAATAAGAACAAAAATATAAGCATGCATGCAACTGAATAAGTATATTTTTATAATAGTACCGTACCATATATGGCATGTACTCTACTAACCTATAATACCAAATTTGTAAGATGTATCTGGCCCATCTTTTGGAGGTGTTTGAAACCAAAACTTCCTTGAAGAATCACCATTTCCAATCTCATAGTAATACTTTCTGTCAATTTAACATATTATCAGAAAATGGAAGTGTGATGACAATAATGGTCAGTTCATTAGCTTGCTTTCTTCTTCCTCATGTTTGTGAGTATACTTATGTATTAGACGCAGGTGAGCAAAATGAAAAACTCCTTTGTTTCTCATCTATTTGCCGGCGGCTGCTGCCAAAAGAGGCAGTAAAGCTGCGGTGGCCTCGTCCAAGGCCGTAGCGGCGGTGACTGCAGCGGAGAACGGCAGTGCGAGCGTCGACAATTTGGCCAACGGAGTTGGGGAGCTCCAGATATCCGATCGGACGTGTACGGGCATTCTGTGTTCGCATCCTCTGTCTAGAGATATTCGGGTGAGGTTTCTGATCTACTTTTCGGATCTCACGTTATCGGATTCTCTGTTGTCAGGAGCATTTGCCTTGATTTTGTTTCAATTTTGCATGTCATTGATTGTACGTTACCAAATAGTGTGTATGATTCAAAAGGATTAGCTTATTACTGACGAGAACATTTGCTGGATAATATTGGTTTTACTTGCCGAAGCAATGGGGCATACTAGTTTTGGTTTGAAAATGGTGTTAAAGAACAATGTTGTTGATTAATATGCACCCTATTTTGAGTAACAATTAGCCAATTATGCACATAAGATGTCATAATGAATAAAATGTTGTTGATTTATAGTATTTTATATTTAAAACTAGAGAAGCTTGAACCAATGATACTCGTGTCCAACAGAACCCACTCTTCTTGCTGCCATGGTTTGCTTGGGCTGAATGGCTGTGATAAATTCACTCTTCTTGCTGCCATAGTATGTCGGGAACTTCACATACCAGAGCATATGTATATTTACCACCTCAGTCGTGAGATTGAAGCATCTGTCATGTCTTCACGGGAGGATGTCATCGATCTGCTGTGATGAAAAAATGTTGAAATTAGGGAAAGAAGCTGAATCTATGAAATGACCATTTTAACCCCTACATTAACACCTAACAAAGTGAAAGTTAACGGAAGGACTAATGGTGGAACAAATATGAAAGTTAAGTGTCTTTTTCGTCCAAATTAAAAGACAGAGACTGATTCTGGAAAATCACAATAGTCGGAGGACTATTGCTGGAATTAACTCTGAGTTAAATATATTAGATAAGTTATTAATTTTGTAGAAGAATTGGCCCAAAAGTTGCCAAGAGTTGTTAGGCCCAACAATTTGGTAGATCAAATTAGATATGTAAGATATTTACCAAATTGAACAATTCAAATTCCATCTTTTAATCATCGATTGGTATTACTATATTTAGTTTTATTTTTTTAACTGTGCCATATTACATTATTATTTTTCATTTGTTTGCCAAAATAATCATTCTTTTAATTAAAATTTTGCAATTTCATCATTTAACAAAAATTATTGATATGTAATTTTATTATTCAATTAAAAGAATTTAAAAGATATGAAAAAAAATTACATATTTGAACAAGAAGATTGAATGATAAAATTATATGTTAATCATCTTTACTAGTAGATTATGATGATTTGATCACAACCGTACCTTATCTTAGATTGTCAGATTAAAGTGCATGTTCTCAATTAGGGAGTTATTCTCATGAGAATCAAACCATATATATATATATATATATATATATATATATATATATATATATATATATATATACTAGTTTTTTACGCGCATTGCGCGATTGGGATAATGTCTAATGTTTTTCTTAAATAAATATTTTAAAGTATATATAAAGGCAAGATTATATTTGAATTGTTCATGCATAGATAATTGAATGTTGACATTACGTATTTAAATTGGTAATTCTAAGTTTACAAATGCAAGATAATATAGTCAAGATTGATTATAATTATTGTCAATAAAATAATTTTATGGGTATGGTTGAAACCAAATACAGGATATAAGGGAGAGCAAATAAAAATTAAAACATAAAATATTAAATATATACTACGGAGTAATATTGTTTGAGGAGGTTCTAGCAGTAGGAGCGTTGTGGTGTGAGCACGTGCCCACCTTGCAAGGTGGCCACAGTTCCATATTCATAATTTCTATACTGTAGATTCATAATTTCTATACTTTAGATTCATAATTTCTAAACCGTAGATTTATAATTTAAATAAAGTAGATTCATAATTTCTATACAGTAAAATCATAATTTCTATACTGCAGATTCATAATATTTGTACTGTAGATTCATAATTTCTATACTGTAAATTAATAATTTTTAAACCGTATAATTATCAATTATGAACATATAGTTCTCTGATTTGTGAAAATAGAGTTCAACAATTGTAATCTAAAGTATAAATTTTATGAATCTACAATATAGAAATTATGGATCTACAGTATAGAAATTATGGATATGGAACTGTGCCCACCTTGCAAGGTGGGCACGGTTCCATATCCATAATTTACCAGATTTGTGGTTAGAGTTTTATTAAGACTTTAATATTAGAATTAGATTAATGTTGTACTTATAATGCTATATTGGACTTTAATATTAGAATTAGACTAACGGTGAATTGACGGTACTTAATGGAAAAGTTAACAGATCGAATAATCATATAATTAAGGATAAATTAGAAAATCTCAATTGAAAAATAAAAATCTGAACAATCTGAACTATTCATTTGAATTAATAATTTGATGGTCATTTTTTCTAAACAATGTTTATAATTAAATAAATATTTGAAAATATATCAATGCAAGATTATATATGAGAAGTTCAACATAAGTAATTTAATGTCTCATTTGTTTATTTAAATATGTAATCCATAACCAAGTGGCTTGTAGTCCACTGGTATCCGATTGGCCCCTTATGTGGGATGTCTTAAGTTCGAGCCTTGGTGAAGGCGTAGATAGTATATGTGGGTGTCCCCCTTCCTTTGTAAAAAAAGAAAAAAAAAAATATGTAATCCATAGTATATGAATAGAATGTAATATAGGAGATTCATTATAATTATTACTAATATTTTTTAAATAGTAACCAAGTATTTTTGTTGCAAAGGGTTTTAATCTATTTAATGAATGCGCATATACACAAGATCAATGAATGACTCAATGGTACCAGTCATTTAGGTGTTTTGGTCAATGTTCATTTAGTTCAATCATTATTGTTGAATAAATTATTATGGATAAAGAAGTTCCTAATTTAAGGAATTTAGATGTAGTAAAAATTTAAAAATTTTTATTATAATATAACCCAAAGATATTGGACGATTAGTAAATATGATGTAACTCAAAGATCAAAATACTAAAGAAAGTATTTTGATTATTCAACAGTTTCCAGCAATAATTTGTTCCAGACCACTGAAAATACAAACATTACAATTTACAATATTTTCACTTAGCGTTTTTTAGAATAATTTCCCCAAACACATCTATATTTTTTTAAAAATTATTATTAATACAATTATTATTATTATTATTATTATTATTATTATTATTATTATTATTATTATTATTATTATTATTATTATTATTATTATTATTATTATTATTATTATTATGCCCTTAGGTCATTTTAAATGTTAATTTAAACAGCTAATTTTTTCAAATATCTTTTTACCAACCGTTGATATAATTCGCTGGTCAAATCCGCTAACTGCTGATTGTCAAACAAGGACATTGCGAGGTAGTTTCTCACTTCAATTTGTTGTGTGATTTGAATACTCTCTTTGTCAACAAATCCCTCAAGTAGTTAATATGATTGGCTTTATTAATTTAAATTTTTTAATTTTTTTCATGGTATTAATAAAATACTTGGTAAATAAATGTATAGCATTATTTTGTATTATAACTTTGATATTTAATTTAAAAAATAGTGCACAAAAAAAAAAAAGATGTTAGACAATGTAGTTAACATAATCAATTGATGAATTTGAATGTAAAGAATTTTTACATTGGAGAAAAATAAAGACAATATACTAATGAAATTACTTCTTTTAATTAATTTATTGATAATGAATAAATTTTTTTTTTTAATAAAGACATTGTAGGGACAATGTAGCAAATATAATCAATTGATGAATTTGAATTTTTAATGTAAAGAATTTTTATATTGGAGAAAAATAAAGACAATATAAGTAATGGAATTATTTCTCTTATTTAATTTATTGATAATGAATAATTTTTTTGAATAAAGACATTGTAGACACATAATTCTAAATTAAAGAAATGCATATGTATTATTTTTTGTTGTAGCTACTAAATTATTATTTTAATTTAATAAGAGTAAAATAGAGTACTAATTATGCCAACTTTGATTGGAATTGAGTTCGAACCTAAGACCTTTCTTATTGAAATCAATGAGTAAGTTAACGGTGAACTAACAAAAATTAAAGGAAAAGATAATATTTAACGGAAAAGTTAACGGATAATCATATTCATTAAGGATAAATTAGTAAATCTCAAGAAAAAATTAAAATCTGATCAATCTGAGCCATTCATTTGATTAAAAAATTTGACCGCCATTTTTTCTACCCATTATAGGCCTAACTCTCTTGGGCTCTTTTATATATATATATATATATATATATATATATATATATATATATATATATATATATATATATATATATATATATATATATATATATATATATATATATATATATATATATATATATATATATATACTAGTTTTTTACGCGCATTGCGCGATTGAGATAATGCCCAATGCTTTTTTTTTTAAAATAAGTACTTTAAAGTATATTAAGGCAAGATTATATTGAAATTGTTCATGCATAGATAATTGAAGGTTGAATTTGCATATTTAAATAGGTAATTCTTCTCCCAAAGGTTGAGTCCCCAACCCCAAGGGCCCCCCACACTCCGACCCGACAGAGCATTGTGGGAAGTTATAAATCACGGTGACTCAATGTTTCAGCAGATAGGGCCAAATGCTGGTATGCACAAGGAATTTGCCTACTTTGGACATAATTCACGCATTGCCGCCGCCGAGGTTCAAACATTGGTCTCTTCTCCCAAATACTACCCACTAAACCATTGAGCTAAGCCCGTGGAGGTTAAATAGGTAATTCTAAGTTTACAAATGCAAGATAATATAGTCAATATTGATTATAATTGTCAATAAAATAATTGTATAGGTATGGTTGAAACCAAATACGGGACATAAGGGAGAACAAATAAAAATTAGGGCATAAAATATGAAATATATACTAATATTGTTTGAGGAGATTCCGACATTAGAATTTTTGGTTAAGTTTTATTAAGACTTTAAGAGTTAATACCTAAAATCGTCCTCGACTATAGTGGTTTTTCTCAATTTCGTCCTAAACGACTTTGGTGACCTAATATCGTCCCACACTTTTGTGTTTTGCTTAATTTAGTCCTCCATTTGTTATTCCGTCAAATTGGTGTTAAATAAAGGGACAATTCAGTAATGTCAATATTGATCTCTCTTTACTTTCAACCTGTAAAGTGGAAAATTCCTCTTTCTTGTACGAATTACACCCAGAATTACTCCCGGACCTGCGAATCAAATTTTATATTCGCAGTTTTAGGAGTAATTCTGGGAGTAATTCGTAAAAAAAAAAAAAAAGGCATTTCGCAGTTCACATGTCTATGAGTAAAGAGATGCCAATATTAAAATTACTGAATTGTCTATTTATTTAACACCAAATGGACAGAATAACAAATGAGGGACTAAATTAAGCAAAAACACAAAAGTCTGGGACTAAATTGAGCGAAACACAAAAGTGTGGGACGATATTAGGTCACCAAAGTCGTTTAGGACGAAATTGAGAAAAACCACTATAGTCGAGGACGATTTTGGGTATTAACTCAAGACTTTAATATTAGAATTAGATTAATGGTGTAGTTATAATTCTATATTAGACTTTAATATTAGAATTAGACTAATGGTGAATTAACGGAAAAGTTAAATGGATAATCATATAATTAAGGATAAATTAGAAAATCTTAAAAGAAAAAAATTAAAACCTGAACAATATGAACCATTCATTTGATTTAATAATTTGGCGGTCATTTTTTCTACCCAATGTTAATAATTAAATAAATTCGTTGGTCAAATCCGCTTGTATAATCCGCTAACTGCTGATTGTCAAACAAGGACATTGCGAGGTAATTCTCACTTCAATTTGTTGTGTGATTTGAATACTCTCTTTGTCACAAAATCTCTCAAGTAGTTAATATGGTTGGCTTTATTAATTATATATTTTTTTTTAATTTTTTCATGGTATTAATAAAATACTTGGTAAATAAATATATAGCATTATTTTATGTTATAACTTTGATATTTAATTAGAAAAATAGTGCACAAAAATGATAATAGATAATGTAATGAATATAATCAATTGATGAATTTGAATGTAAAAATTTTTACATTTGAGAAAAAATAAAGACAATATAACTAATGAAAATATTTCTTTTAATTAATTTATTGATAATTAATAATTTGTTTTTCACTGAATAAATACATTGTAAGGACAATGTAGCGAATATAATCAATTAATAAATTTGAATATAAAGAATTTTTATATTGAAGAAAAATAAAGACAATATAACTAATAAAATTATTTATCTTATTTAATTTATTGATAATGAATAATGTTTTTTTTTGAATAAAGACATTGTGAACACATAATTCTAAATTAAAGAAATGCATATGTATTATTTTTCGTTGTAACTACTAAATTATTATTTATATAATTTAATAAGAGTAAAATAGAGTACTAATTATGCCAACTTTGATTGGGATGAGGATCGAACCTAAGACCTTTTTTTTATATTGAAATCAATGAGTAAGTTAACGGTGAACTAACGGTAATTCTTAAAATTTTAACGGAATTAGTAACGATGTGTGGGTATTTTAGGAAATTTTAATGTAAAATTTAAATCTGATCAATCTTTTAATCAATCTGAGCCATTCATTTGATTAAAATCTGTGACCGCCATTTTTTCTACCCATTATAGGCCTAACTCTCTTGGGCTCTTATTAGTATAGTAGATATATATATATATATATATATATATATATATATATATATATATATATATATATATATATATATATATATATATATATATATATATATATATATATATATAGTAGATAGTAGATTTTTGAATAAAGACATTGTAGACACATAATTCTAAATTAAAGAAATGCATATGTATTATTTTTTGTTGTAGCTACTAAATTATTATTTTAATTTAATAAGAGTAAAATAGAGTACTAATTATGCTAAATTTGATTGGAATTGAGTTCGAACCTAAGACCTTTCTTATTGAAATCAATGAGTAAGTTAACCGTGAACTAACAAAAATTAACGGAAAAGATAATATTTAACAGAAAAGTTAACGGATAATCATATTCATTAAGGATAAATTAGTAAATCCCAAGGAAAAATTAAAATCTGATCAATCTGAGCCATTCATTTGATTAAAAAATTTGACCGCCATTTTTTCTACCCATTATAGGCCTAACTCTCTTGGGCTCTTATTAGTATATATATATATATATATATATATATATATATATATATATATATATATATATATTTATATGGGAAGTAATATTCTAGTGGTCAAATCCTTACTGTTGATTTGATTAGATTTAATGGTCATGATTTAATTTTGTGTATATTTAATTTGACAATTTTTTAAGTAGTTGACAGTTTTAAATCAATCAAATCTCAGAAATCTCTCCTTTAAACTAGACAAATCTTCGCCATAAAAATAAAAATTTGAATGATCTGGATTAAACCACACGACGACACCTAAAAACTTGTTCTCATGAGAAGGGGGACATACATACATACATATATGTATTGGGTGAGGGGGGGATTTGATTCGGACTTGAGAAATTGTGACTATTTTAGACAAATTGATAAATATTTTGTCAATACATGTAAATTATAACTTACCCTAATTTAATTATTGACCAAAAAAAAATTGGTATTGAAAGATTAGATTGAATAAGATCCCAATAATTAAAGTCTTAAATCAAGTTCTAAAAGAGAAAAGTTTATTGTCATTTGCATTATTTAGTAGCATTTTCACTACTAATGCACAACTATATATTTTTTGAATGCGCCTCCATTTAGCCTCAATTTCATGACCTCTCACATAGGAGAGGTTACTACATGCCATCTGAGCACAAAATGCATGGCATGCACAACTATATATAAAATTTGTCATTATTAATATACGATTTTAAATTCACTTTTAGCTTCTTCATTTTTAGTGAAAATTTTGGTGAAATTTCATTGTATTTTATCATATAACTAGCGAGTGACAAAGTTTATAAATGAAAATGTTGATTCATATGACATACTTTTTGTAAAAAAGAGTTATTTTCACATAAATTTTTGTCACATATATCTATAGTGATAATTTTTATAATCATGTACAACAATAACAATAATAATTTTAAAATTTGTGATAGGATCTCCAGGTACATGATTACTCTATAAAAATTATGTGAATATTGAAATTGTTGGTTATATAGATGCAAATTGGGATGGGATAACGTTGGGATAAGAGATTAACATCAGGATATTATGTTCTATTTGAAGGTAATCTAGTTTCTTGGAAAAACAATAAACAAGATGTGATTGCAAGATTAAGCGCAGAAGCAGAATACCAAGCAATAGCACTAGAAATTTGTGAACTAATTTGGGTTAAGCAACTGCTCACTAAATCGATTTCTGTAAGCTCGATCCTATGAAATTAGTATGTGATAATCAAACAGCTCTACATATTGCATATAATCATGTCTATCATGAAAGGACCAAATGCAATTGAGGTTGATTGCCACTTTATAAGAGAGAATGTTACATCCGAAGACATTGTTACCACATTTGTTTGATCAAATGATCATATTCTCACCAAATCTTTTCGTGGACCTAAGATTGAAATATATGTAACAAGTTGGGAGCTTTTGATTTATACGCTCTAACTTGAGATAGAGTGTTGAAAATATCTATCTTGAGCAGTGTAGGCTTATACCTTTACTTTATTATGCCCCTTCCTAATATCTGTTATCATTGTCGTGTAACATGATGTCTATCTTTCAACAAACAATAACAATAATAATAAATATAACCCTCAATAGTGAGATGACCTAAGTATTAACTCTTAAAGAAGTGATGGGAGTACGCGTGTTTTATCCTGGTACACACTATCCAGGATCACCCAAATGGAGAGAAACACGTCCCATCCTCATTCGTCAACGCGGATTTGAATACAATATCTATGCAGGGTTGTTACTTTAATCCAAAAAAATTCCCAGCAAAATTGAACATCATAATGGGTCAATGATTTGAGTGTGATGCACAAATAGCTGTGTCATTTGATCATGTGTATCCACAGCATTCCAGAAAAGAACAATCGACATCTTCTGCAACTTTCTCAGGCACTGAACTCTCAGGACTAAGCTAAACCAGCTCCTATTCTCTCTCTGGTATCTCTTTTAGATTCATGATCTGATTTATTTATGACTTGAATTTTCTCTACTTTAAAGTTTGCCGCAAGTCTTCTATGAAATTAATGAGCTTCAATATCATTCCAATTTTGATCTGACCGGCCTGCATAGTTAGGGTTGATGCTGAGAGCAAGACATTAACTGCTAGAAAAAACACATTTATGAATGTTCTGCTTTAAGAAACTTTTTATAAACCGCTTTAGACTGATGGATTTGGTGTACTTGAGCCCTGGTAGGTTTATAAACTCAAATCAAATCTGTTATTTTGGCTTAATTAATGATGAGCAGCTATGGAAAACAATTGATGAGTGATCTAATTCACATTGAATAAGGATCTAATAGTTGTACATTATTATTTGTCTAGGAAATTGCCAGATGGCTGACAGCAGTGTAGAGCCCTTGTTAGATACACTACCTCTAAGTATCCCTGGTGTTGATCTCAGGAGAAAAAGATTCCGGCGGTGTAAAAGTGCCCCGGAAGAATTATTAGTTCTTGAAGAAAGGAATGAAATAACACCTCCGAAGTTGATCCAACGATCTGGTTCGTTTTTGGATAAACTCCATCCCAGTTTTAAGAGTGTAATGCTTTACTTGCTTATCTACTTGGGTATAGCTACTTTGTGTTTTTACATAGTCAAGGACGAGATCAAGGGAGTGAAAACGGATGGAGTTCTTGACTCGGTTTACTTTGTTGTTGTGACCATGACGACGGTTGGGTATGGGGACCTTGTACCCAACAGTACTCCTGCTAAGCTTCTGGCTTGCGTTTTTGTGTTCTCGGGGATGGCTCTGGGTTGCCTGGTTCTAAGCAAAGCGGCCGACTACTTGGTGGAGAAGCAAGAGACGCTATTGATCAGAGCATTGCATATGCGCCAGAGAGTTGGTGCAACTGAGATTATGAATGAATTTGAGACGAACAGGGTGAGATACAAGTGCATTCTCACAACTGTCTTTCTCGTGGTGCTTGTAGTGGTTGGAACCGTGTTCCTAGCACGTGTTGAGAAGTTGGGTATGGTTGATGCGTTTTACTGTGTTTGCTCCACGATCACGACCCTGGGGTATGGAGACCGGAGCTTCACAACCAAGGGAGGGCGCGTTTTCGCTATATTCTGGATATTGCTTGGTACTATCTGTGTGGCTCAGTTCTTCCTTTGTATTGCTGAATATAACACTGAGAACAGGCAGAAGGAGTTGGTGAAGTGGGTTCTTTCTCGACGAATGACCAATGTGGATTTAGAGGAAGCTGATCTCGACGATGATGGCTCTGTTGGGTGAGTTCGATCTCTGTGTCTCTTAACTTACCACAAACACACACACACTCACACAAAGTTTCCAACTTGCTTAATTTGGTGATTCTAGGATGGCTGAATTTGTGATATATAAACTGAAGGAGATGGGGAAGATCACCCAAGCGGACATTTCACTTGTTCTGAAAGAGTTCGAAACTCTTGACGTTGATCAATCTGGAACATTAACATCCTCCGACTTGACGCTTGCCCAGTCATGATTGTTGCTTAATTTGGTGATTCTAAGGTTGGCTGAATTTGTGATACAAACCCACTCTTCCACTTTGGTAAATTTTTGTTCATATTCAATTATTATATAAACCTCACTGCATGATTTTGTATCTCTGGTGTTATGCTGTGTATATTGTACTGAAATCTGATGAACACTAACATCTGATCTGTTACCTGTTGCTTTTGCCGTTGTTTTAACGTCAATTCAACTGGCCGAAAGTGTACTATGGGCTCCACATGACGCTTCAAACGCTATCCATCCGTTTAAGAATTGGATTACAAAAATAACCATAAAATTTCAAATTCAGCTCACGTGAAAGTTGTAGGTGCCAATAATTCTAGATGTTTTATCACGTAGGCTTTTGGTCAAATTACCGTAATTTCTTTTTTTTTTTTTTTTTTTTTTTTAATTCTTGATCTCGTTTTTCTCAATATAAAAGATAGAGACAAAGACCGGTAAAACGTAAAAATATAATTGTTTATTATTTTTGTTCAAATTCTTCTTGCAAAATGTTAAATTTTCAACCCAAGATCTCACACTCCAATTTGATAGAGTATTTAGGAAGATGTAAATTACGGTGATTCAATGACTCAGTATACACTGCCAAATATCGATTTACACAAGGGATCTGTCCACTTTGAACATAATCCACACACTGTCGTCGTCGAGATTCGAACCTTAGACTGTTCTCCCTGATTTTGTACAAATTCGTTTAAATTAAACGAGTTGGAAGCAAACAAACACGAACACGATGAACAGTAAGGGGCGTTTGGTTCAAACATGAAATAAGAATCAAAATTAAAATCCAATTTTGAACGATTAAGGGTTTGTTCAATTTCATCCGGCGATGAATTGAGTAAGCAACCAGCCACTGAGAAATAGCATTAGTTTCAGATGCTCAAAATGGATCCGATTGCAATTATCGCTCAACTTGCTCCAATCGAACCATTTTTTAAAAAAAAAGAGATTAGAAACGCAGTCGTAATCTCGGTTGGTAGCTATGGAAAATTGCAGATAGAAACCTCTCCAAAGTGACAAAATATAGCATCAATATATCATTATCATTCTGTCTATAGAACTTGAAACCTGTCCATAGCTAACAGCACTAGAATCCAAAACTGGAAATCGAAAGACGAGAGAAATTGCAAATGTAGCTATGGAGAGAAAGAGATTACACACAGATCACTCCTTCCTTCCCTCTTCCTCTTCTTCGACCGGGACTAGCGATGGAGAGGGAAGCAGGTGTTCATGCTCGTGCTGGCCAGCCACGTAATCCAGGATTCCTTCGCCGGATTCTTCGGGAACGGGCGGGGTAATCCGGCTGAAAGCGGCGACGGTGGCCAGGAAGAGAGCGGTGGAGAGCAAAAGAGGCCAGAAGTACTTGACGATGTCGAGAAATTTGGGGGCGACATAGACGACGGAGAAGATGATCAGAGAGAAGGCGGCTACGAATAAGATGGGGAATTTGAACTTGACGATCTTTTCAGAGATTTCCATGGCGGACGGGAGCTGTATACGGCCTTTTTCTTTTTTTCCTAAAGTGAGAGACAGAGAGACAGAGAGAGTGAGAGAGCGGAGGGGTACTGACTCTTTTTGCAGAGATTCTCTGCGGTGAAAAGTTTTTTTTTTTTTAACTGTTTAGCATCCAACTTCGTAACTCGTTTTACTGGCGGTAACAACAAATTTATTTCCACAACTGCCCATATTCCTTGCAAATTTTGCATTAACGCATATTCATCGTGCGTTTAAACCATTTTTCCAGCATTACATTAACGCAATCATTGTGCGTTTAAACCATTTTTTTCCAGCATGACAAGACAACGGGCCCGGGGCCCTCTCCATATTAATTACTCCCCATTAGAGTTAACCCTTATTTTATCTTTGGTGACAATTTATATCGTGCACCACATGTGCGCCCAGGCACAAAACGCGCACGTTTCGTGCTGACGTCATTCCGTGCAATCGAACAAATCAAATCTCATTATGTGTATTCAATTAAAATTTTATGTGTATTCAGTTAAAAATTTATGTGTATTATGTTAACAAAATTCATTATGTGTATTCAGTTAAAAGTTTATGGTGTATTATGTTAAGAGTTTATGTGTATTATGTATTATGTTAGATTATGTGTATTTTGTTATGAGTTTATGTGCATTCGAAATAGAGAATTTTTTTTTAACAACTTAACAAAACGACGTCACGCACAGTGCTATGTGCGTCCTGGTGCACCGTGCAGGGTATAATGATTGTGATTTAAAGGTGTTAATTCACTTTTAGTTTTTTTTTTTTTTTTTTTTTTTTAATATTCATGTTTGATCATAATATTATTATGACATTACCATTTTTTATCATCTATCAAAAAATAAACATTTTAGTGCAATACAAATGATCATTGATAAATATATTTTTCAATTCATCCACTTAAACCTTCTTGATCGTTGCATATATGCACGTACCTTGGTATATCAAAAACTAAGATATTGATGGTGTCAAAAATTAAAAGTCACACTATGTTTAATGTTATTGATATAAAGGAAATAGATGGATAAAAATTATGATCTATTCTTTTCTTCTTTTTGGATGAACATGTCACATAAGTATAAAATTATATAAATGAAATAAAATCTAAAGTACACGTAGTATTACTCATTTTTCTATGACTCCTTTGAAAAAATGCTAGTATGATTAGAGTAAGAAAAATTGTGACAACGGAATTAGTTATTATGATATTGAGATTGAAATAAGACAAGCTCAAAGTCGCTTCGACCTTGAAGGTTTTTGCTATGGGACCTTGACTTAAACGAGGCCATTCAGCATATTTTGCTTGGGGTCCAATATTAGCAGTTGTAGATCCTTACCAAGCTTTAAAGATTTGAAGTGTTTACAAGGCATTGAATTAATGTTGAAGCATATGAATGAGAATTATAACTCAACTTGTGGTATTTACCCAAATTTGCCTGGCATATATATATGGGAATTTTGTGTGATAAAGGATGGTGGATTAGGAGAAGTATTTAAACTTGTACTTGTTATGGGTTTAATTTGGATGCGAGATCATATATGCTACTTGCATCAAAATTTTTAATTTACACAAAAATTTACAATCATTATTCAAAGATGTACTTTAGGTAAAGTTCATATTATAATCCTAACCGACAAAGGGGTCGCTCTCACATGGAGGCCACTACTCGCATCAAATCCAATAAAGATTTAAAATTGATCAACGCATTGTGTGTTGATCAATTTCCAATTAACTTACTTAGAAAAAATAAAAATAAAATATCTTATAAATAATAATAAATTATGAAAACTTGTACTAAACCACAACAAAAGCCAACTTATTAGCTAAAATAAATAAATAATATCAAGAAACACCTTAAAATTTGAAAAGAAAAAAAAAGGTACAAATATATGTTGAAGATAGTGAAAATTAGATACAAAAATTCCATTATCACGATATAATTTCTGAATCGACAACAATATAATACTCCGTAGTGAACATGAAAAGAACAATCCTTAATCAAAGGGAAAGAGTTGCAAATTTGTTTCGTTTCTGATGCATTGCTACGAAGGACAAAAATCCTTGCGTAATGCAGCAGCGAAAAAGGATAGGCAAGGGCAGAAGGGTAATTTGATGTAAGTGTAATTTATTCCCGGCATAATGACCACATTATCTTCTTATCGCATCACAGAATTGTCGGCTACTTTTTTACGTTTAAACTAACGTCTTGTACCACTTTTTAGTTTTTACACCTATCAATCTTGTTTCTTTCTGCACTCACTCAGTCGGTCAGTCCGTTACATCTTAACTCCACCGCATTCTTGCTAATACTAGTTTTTTGAAAAAGAAAACTTAAGTGGAGGAGAAAAAACTCTCCTTGCAAGAACTTTAGTTTAGAGCATCATTATCAGTTGGAGATATTATGGAATTGTTGTAAAAGTGATTAGAAAAGAGAATGTGGGAGGGGAGAAAACAAAAACAAAAACAAAACTGAATTTTTATTTTTATTAAAAAAAAAAAAAAGTAAACAGTGAAGTTAGGCGCGCCTGACGCGCCACCGGGCCCGAAACGCGCACAGTGTTTCTTCTTTTTTTTTTTTTTAAAAAAAAAAAAAATCTGACATTATCTTGTATCTTGCAGGAAAAATAATTATTGAAATAACCTCACCCCACATCTATAAATAACCCCACCAAAGTTATTTCATCTGACATTAACCCCATATTCTTCTCTACTATAGATGTTCTTATATCAGATTATGGGACCTACCAAAATTTAGGCCTTTCGAGCAATATTCGCATGCCGCACAATACAACGCCCAGCCTAGTATTGATGTTCTTCATCAAATTATGGGACCCACCAAAATTTTAGGCTTTTCGAACAATACTCGCATGCCGCACAACACAACGCCCAGCCTAACGCGTCTTGACAGCGTTGCCTTTTAAAAAAATAAAAATAACATCAACCTTTTTTTTTTTCTTTTCCTCCCCTATCTCTTAATTGGCACCTCAAAAACCATACCAAAACTTCATTATTGAGGTTGCTAGTCACACTCTAATGATTAAATGAATGTTTAATTTTTATTTATTTTTTTTATTGCAAGGTTTTCAATTTGAATTCTGGTAGGGCATATGGCTATAGCCATTACCCCAACATTCACTGTTCTCTGTTGACTTTCACATCTAACAACAAACATTCCGCTTTGCCCATTCATCAATACAATACGTTTATTTCAATGTTTCTCAAATAGTATTTACAAAAATTAGCCATTCCCTTTGCAATTAGTCCTCAAAATAGTATTCAATACGTTAGTTTGAGTCCTTGAGTGGTAAGGAAATAATAGACTCTGTTCTTAAATTATTGCCGTAATCACTCTTAATCATTGAGTTTTTCTTTTATCTCAATCATCAAGCAAAGATTGTACAACGATCATATTTTAACCACCCTAAAATGAGGCCTACTTTCCTATCATTGCCTACTTTAATAGAGAAACATGATCCCAACTCAAGGACCAAAATGCCACTTTGAAAAAAATATAACAACATCAATAACTTAGGATTGAGCCACCTATTTCCTTATGACTTAAATATTTAATCACTTTTTTTTTAAGTACTAAATCACTAAAACTACCATTTTCCCTTTCAGTGCATCCTCAATATTAATAGTTTTTAAGAAATTTTTGTAGGTGTGACTAAGAAAGAGAATGGGAAGAAAGAGAAAAAAGAGGGGGAAAAAAAAAGCAAAACAAAGGTGAAAAAAAAAAAGCATCATTAAGGGACGTTGTGTTGCGCTTCACCTGAGATGGGGGCGAAAACTTGTTTTGGGTCCCACACATCTCACCCTCTCTCCTCCACAAAAGCCTTGCTTTCTCAAAAACCACACCAAAAACTTCTATTGGGATGGCCTCGGGCATAAATAAGCTTGAAGTCTCCCTTTTAACACGGCACCAAGGGTGGGTTTTCACAAGAAGCCTTGTGTGTGCCAAGTGAATCCTTTAAGTCTCAAATTCCCAATATGTTCACACTAGAAGGGCAATGCATGCACGAGAAAAAGAAAGATTTAAACAAAACATATCCACTGTATAATTAACCCCCCAAACAAGTTCAACGGGGGAATCATTTAACAAATACACAAACATGCTGGTGGGTGATATGCCCCCAGCGCCTGTATGCAAAACAAAGTCGGATATATAGAGGGGGCCTAATAAGCTTATTGGATCACTGTAAACCAATTTTCAATCAAGGACAATAGATATCTCACCAATTACTGATGATCTCTCCTTTCAAACTCAGACTCATGGCAATGAGGATCTAGCCAATCCTTGCAGGAGGAGCTTTTTGATGCACCGGGGGACATTTTTCCACCGCCCACAAGCTCTCTTAGATTTTCCACCTTATTCTCCCGCCCACCTCCACTGTGTTTCCTATCAGCGTCCTTCAGTTTCTGCTTAAAACTCTGCTTGCGTTTGGTTGAGTTTTGCTCCTGTTGTTTTGATCGTGAAGGAGGAGCACCGTGAGGTCCAAGGTATATATTCTCTTCTTTTGATTGCTGCCAAAATGCATTAGGCAGGCATAAGATATATGCAATCCATTAGCACCAGTACAAGAAGCAATTAGAAAAGAGGAAAGATCAATAGAATTTCATCCTTGCGATGGGAAGATTAGAAACTCACAGTAACTGATGACTGTTTAGAATCTGTAACAGGATCACTTCGACTTTCTCCAGAATCTCCGATCCCCAAGCTTGGAATTACAAATCCCTCAGTGTCTTAAATGGTAAACACCAAAGGATAGTATGTCAAATTATATAATAAACACCACAGTCCAACACACCTTGATTTATAAGCACCAAATACTAACTATTCATCACAGTTGTCAGTGATTAACATTGTTTTTTTTTTGGAAGAAGATTAACATTGTTGATCACTTCAATCTTTATGTAATTTGAAATAAATGTTCACAAGATAATATTGATAGCATTTGAAACAAATGTTCATCAAAACTGTAAAAAAATATATTCATCATTGAAATGGGCAGCCACTGCATCCCAACTGGGTTAGTACATATAAATAGATTGTCAATAATAACTTAATATGAATAATAAAAACTCGATCACACCCAGTAAGAGTATCAAGCACATTTATCTGTTTTTTATCAAAAACTTCAGCAGATTGGCAATGGATGTTTGCCCAACAAGTGAGCCAAAATTGTATCAAAAAATACAAATAAAGAGGCAAATTTCATAATACATTGGCCATTTCCATCTCATAAAGGCTGATATTGACAATTTAATTATGCTGCACATATGATTGAGAAATATCAAAGTTCAAAAGGCAATTTGACCGATAAGCTCTAACAGAGGCAACAATGACATGATGTGCCGTAAGTCTAGAGCCTTCAAAACCCAACTATTTTATTTAGTAGGCTCAAACATCACAAACCTCTATAGAGTACAACTTAAGTGCTCTTACTTTAACCTGATAATGTTAAAACATGATCAACAAAGAAGGATATGCATCTATACTAGAATCACCATGCACTAAAGATCAAATGAAGTTGATTTTTTACAATGTAAAAAACTTAACCATCAAATATAACAGATCATCAAATCAAAACATATAAATGGGATTGGGAACAACAGAAGAAACTCTAAATCTCCCAAATATACAATCATACATGTTTGTTTGCGACTATCCAATCCCACAAACGAACTGATATAAGCGCGAAAATCATACAACTATTTAATTGAATCAAAAACCAGTAGCAACCGTATAAATTCATAGTATGTAAAAATATATAAATTAAAAATCTGTCACTGTACTTCCATTCGTAAGTAATGAAATCGAGGAGAATGTATGTAATGAAAATACCCCACTCATCTTCTTCGATGGAAGGAGTGGATTGCACCAGAGGCGGGTCCATGGAATGCAGACGATCATCGACTTTGTGTTGCTCGCTTAGAAACAACGATTAAGCTGATTCTTGGGGCAATTTGAGTGGCAAAAAATGTCCAGTAACTTTGATACCAATTTCATCCAAATCGAATCTTCAGAACTGACACAAAAGGAAACCAGAGTAGTGGACAAATCTGCGGAACCCTAAAAAGCTTTCTCAGTCTGGATCTTTACACCGCCCAGCCACAATCGCCGCGACGCGAAGTCACATGGTTCAAATGACGTAATTACCCTTCCGTACTTTTTACGCCATATTTCAGATTTTCAGGTATAATCCTTGATACACCTCTGTGTATTTATACAGTAAAGAAATGGGAAAATAGCCTCTTTATATATAGTGTTTGCGTGACTTAGTTAGATCTAAAAAATTAACGGGCTAACTGATTAGCTTGCCATAAAAAGATAGGGAGTGACATTAGCGTTAACCTGTTTTGCCTTAGATGCTAAGGTATGGTCGAATTAGACATGTCGACCCGATTATGTTAGGAGAGCTTGTAGTTGATCTTGGACTTGACTATGAAGGGGACTGCGACAATTCGAAGAGCAACTAGTCGAGAGCTATTGTCATTCCCTTTATGAGCCCATGATGGGGTGAATCCAGTTTGGCAGGTAAGATTAGTCCACATGGTAAGAGGGTCCAGGACGTCGCACGAGTATTGGTCACTGCGCCGGACTCTAGGCCCGTGTCATTTAGTCATTCAATTGTACCATAAATGGTAAACTTGGTCATTTAATTATGAAGATGACACTATTTAGTCATTGAATTTTCACAATGGTGATCATTCTAGTCTTTCACCCCATGTATCTATTAAAATTTGATCATGTATCTATTAAAATTTGATGTAGATTTATGAAAATTCATTTATATGAAATTACAGAGAAGCCAAAGAAAAAAACAATATACTTTGTATATTACAGTACATTCATGTGCAATAAATAGTTACAACTTCAACTACAATAAATTGTATTCAAATACCACAATTTCAATTAGTGCGGCTGAGAAGTCCGGACATTGTGGATAAAAGAGAGCAATATGTATACAATTCAATAATTCAAATACAAGAAAGCACACAAGAACAATATTTAACAATATATGTTAAGTTTCCTTGACCAATATAAACATTTTTAATGTTTGATATGTGATATGTCCCTTACATGTCTCCATTGTTGTTCAATATAAGAAAAATGGGGAGGATGAAAGAATGATGTTTTTGGATGATCGGATTTAGGTTGAGAGTTGTTTGGATGGGCATAACCGAATTTGTCAAAAAAATTTATGTTGAAAAAGTAAGAGAATATGGGAAATGGAGAATGGAGTAGATAAAGGTGAATCCATGGGTACCATTTGGATTTATGAGAGTAAAATGCCTCATGCAATTACCATAAGAACTTTTTTCAATATTGGAGAATCAACTTTTTAGTATTATAATATTTTCTTTTGGCATTTTTGTCTATGGCAAATACTCACAACATATTTCATATTCAATTATATACTTATCTAACTTGTGCTTTAGGAGAAGCAAATGAATTTACAAATTACTTCTATATCAACATTAGATTTTAACATATGCCTGATGTAATGTACTAAAATGACCATTACATGAACAATTCATGGACTAAATATCACTACCCTTATAATTAAAGTATTGACTTTACCATTATGAAAAAATTGAAGGACTAAAAATACCATTTTATCTTCAAAATGGAAAAGAGTTAAGGTTCCTTCAAAAGTAATAGTGGTAGATGCGTGGTGAAATAATTAATTAATGACCGTTTTAGTCAATCGACTATGTCGTAATTATCAAATTAGTCTTCAATTATCAATTTTGACCAATTAAATCCTCAATTATTGATGCTTGAAGATGCCCTCAATCGGCTTGGGTCTAGGGTTCTCACTTCCTAGTCTTCCCGGGTCTAGGGTTCCCACTTCCTAGTCTTCCGACTTTTCACTTTCCCAAAATTTACTCTTTCCATTTCTCCTCCCCTTCACCCTAAAAGTCTCAAACTCCTCAGTTCTCTACTCTCTCATATCTAAGAACTCTATATTCTCAAACTCTACTAATAGCTCTTTCTCTAATAGGAATCTTTGATCTCCATTACCAACATACTTTGTCTCAAGTCTACATATCAATCCTATACTAATTACCTCCCCACAATTCTTCTTGCAGATCTGGATGTTTCTGAAAATATTATAGGCATAGAAGTTTTTTTCGCGATTGTCGATATCATTGGAGTTAAAGATCACGGAGGAAGTGGTATGTTTTATTTTCTAAATTGTTTTTCATACTATGATATATTTGAGTTTTAAAATATGATATCAAAGTTGCTCAAATATGCCTTCTTCTTCATTCTCTTGATGTTTGTTTAGAAAAAAAGAAATAAAAATTGAATTGCATATCTACAATTTTCATATCTTACCAGTCACATAGGTTAATAGATCAACACTCATATATCTTCTCAGCTTTAGGGTTTTGAGAAGGTGGAAACCGCAGATTTGTAGTTGTCCAAAAGTCGTTGTCAAAGTATTCCTCAAAATTGGAGCAGATGATTAAGGTAAATTTCATTCATGTTTTTACATTTAATTGTAACTCTTAGAAAGAGTCTGAGTGGACTCCTAGTATCTTACTACTTTTTTTTTTAATAATAAGATACGGTCTTGCTCTATGAAAAACCTATACAAGATAAAATAAACAATGTTATAATTCTCTATTCAAGTGGATTAAACATTCATATGTTTGGATTTTTTCTGTTTCAATCCTTTTTTTTTTTTTAAATAGTGGGATTTATTTTCCAACTTTATAATTTGTTCTAACAAAATAAAATTTTCTATATAATTTATTTAAAAGAAAACATATACTATAAAATGATTCATTGTGACATGCGTAGGGTAGTGTAGAAAATTGTCAATTTTAAACAATGTTGTGCAATTATTTTTCATTGTTATTTTTTCTTCGTAGATCCTTTTGTGTTAGTTATGCTAATTTTACTAACCAAAACCTTCCTAAAATCATATCCTACATTCCTACTTATTTTCAAATGCACAAGGATGTATAATTTATTTTCATAAATATTGATAGTGATTAATTATAATTAGTTGATTTTACAAAGATAATTTTTTGTTGAATCTTTATAATCTTATTCATTCTCATTTTCAGTATGCAATAAATTTGACCATTTGAAGTATTTCAATAACCTTTGATTGAATTATTTATTTTTGTCAATAACTTTCTTAAATTTAATAACAAGTTGGAATAGTTTTCATATTTTGTGATGGAGTGATGAATTTTGGCATTTTCAACTTTGGTTTCCATTAATTATTCTTCTTGTTATTTTTAACATCAAATTTTAAGATGTTTTAATTTTTGACATTTTCATAAATGATGAATATTCTAGTTTTAAATGTTTGAATATCTTTCTCATATATGTTTCTCGTATCTAATGTATGTCTAACTGTAAGGAATTGAGAATAAACTGCAAGCATTGTTGCAAAGAAAGATGAAAAATATATATTGCATATAAGTTGTGTATTGAAAGAAGAATACAATGTGTGTATATATATACAACTAAGCTAACGGTAGGAAAAGTGAGAAAGGTAAGAGAACCAATCATCTAGGAATTTACCTAAACTATGATCCTAAGAATATGGAAATAATTATGAATACATATATAAAATATTCTAGAAGATATATGTAATATAAATATAGATATTATTTTTCTTCACTCCCCCTCAAGCTCAAGGGTGGTACATGAGCTTGGAAGTAATGGCGTTGAATGTTTGAGGGAGGAGGCCCTTTGTGAAGATGTCGGCGAGTTGTTGATTAGATGGAACGAAAGTGGTGCGTAGTGTACCAGAAGAAATCTTTTCTCGAACGAAATGACAATCAATTTCGACATGCTTGGTTCGTTCATGGAAGACGGGATTGTTGGCAATGTGGAGAGATGCTTGATTGTCACAATGTAAATGTGCAGGATGAGCTGGTATATCTAGTTCGGATAAGAGTAGTTGGAGCCATGTAATTTCACTTGCTGCACTTGCCATGGCACGATATTCAGCTTCAGCAGAGGATCGAGAAACTGTGGTTTGCTTCTTTGTTCGCCAGGATAGCGGACTTGTTCCTAGGAAAGTACAATATCCTGTAGTTGAGCGTCGTGTGGTTGGACAAGAGGCCCAGTCAGCATCACAATATGCATGTAATTTTAAGGAGTTATTCGTGGATAATATGATACCACGAGCAGGAGACATTTTGAGATAACGCACAACTCGAAGAGCAGCGTGCCAATGTGTGTCACGTGGTGCGGACATGAATTGAGAAAGAAGATTGACTGCATAAGTGATATCTGGTCGAGTGACCGTAAGGTAGAGCAGACGACCAATCAATCTTCTATATATGGAGGGGTCAGTAAGAGGTTCACCAGTATCAGGAGTGAGTTGGTGGTTAACCTCTATGGGAGTTGAGGCGGGTTTGCAAGCTAATAGGCCAGTATCGGAGAGAATCTCAAGAGTATACTTCCGTTGATTTAGGAAGATTCCAAGAGAGGATCGTGCAACTTCTATTCCAAGGAAGTATTTTAATGGACCCAAGTCTTTGAGCTGGAATTGTTGTGCAAGGTAACGTTTGAGGATAGTAATGATAGTCGGATCATTCCCTGTAATTACAATATCATCAACATAAACAAGCAATATGGTTAGAAAATGACCTCGTCTATAAGTGAACATGGAATAATCTGCTTTAGATTGTGTGAAGCCAGCATTAGTGAGGGATGTGGAGAAAGTTGTGAACCAAGATCGGGATGCTTGTTTAAGCCCATAAAGAGATTTGTGGAGACGACAAACGCGATTCTCCCCCTTTCGCCCAAAACCGGGAGGGACCTGCATATAAACTTCTTCATGAAGAGTGCCATGAAGAAAGGCATTTGAGACATCAAGTTGATGGGTAGCCCATCTTTGTGCAGCTGCGATGCTTAGAACTGTACGAACGGTGACAAGCTTAGTGACAGGGGCAAAGACATCAGTGAAGTCCAACCCTTCAAGTTGAGAGTATCCTTTGGCGACTAGGCGAGCTTTGTATCGCTCTACAGAACCATCAGGGTTATATTTAATACGGTAAACCCATCGACAACCAATAGCAGACTTACCAGGTGGTAGAGTGGTTAAAGACCAAGTGTGATTGGCTTCTAGAGCACGAATTTCTTCTTCCATGGCTTGTTGCCATTTAGGGTCTTTTTGTGCAGCTGAGAAGGAAGAGGGTTCGATTTCTTTAGAAATGTTGTTTATGAAGCAGATGTGGTCTTCAGTGTATGGTTTAAAGTTGAGAAAGTTGGAGATGGGATATTTTGTGGATGTGGTCATGTTGCATTGGTAGTCAGAGAGGTAACTAGGAGGCTTTCGTTGCCTTTGAGATCGTTGTTGGATAGGTTGCACTTGCGTGGGGATGGGTGGGTTAAGCATAGGAGAATTAACCTCAGGTGGAGGATTTTCTGGTAAGGTAGGTATGTGAGGAGTGGCATTAGAATTCTTAGGAATAGGTGAAGTAGTTGGAGTACCATGTGCTTCAATGGGTGGTATGGGGTTTTCAGGAAGAGGTTTGGTAATTGGGGTATTGTGTGTTTCAATGGATGGTATGGGTAATGGCAATATAGGGGTGAGTGTTGATTGATCAAATAAATTAGGATCATTTTTAAAAGGAAAAATAGTTTCATAGAAGACAACATCGCGACTTACCAAAATTTTCTGAGAGTCAAGATCATATAACCTGTAAGCTTTTTGACCTTGAGGGTAGCCAAGAAAAATGCAACGCTTGGCCCTAGGATTGAACTTATTAGGATGATATTGTATAGTAGAAGCATAACACAAGCAACCAAAAGTACGTAAAATGGTGAAATCAGGAGAACAACCAAAAAGAATTTCAAAAGGAGTTTTATTTTGTAAGTTTGGGGTAGGGGTACGGTTGATAATGTAAGTAGCGGTTAAAACACAATCACCCCAAAATTTGAGGGTAGGCCCGCTTGGAAGCGTAAAGCACGTGCCACATTAAGGAGATGGCGATGCTTGCGTTCGACAACCCCATTTTGTTGAGGTGTCCCAGGACAACTAAGTTGTTGTAAAATACCATTTTGAAGTAAGATGTTTTGAAAATCAGTTTGTGTAAATTCAGAGCCATTGTCACAACGAAAAGTTTTAACACATGTGTTGAAATGGTTTTTTACATATGATAAAAAACGAACAAGTAATAAGAAAGCATCAGATTTATATTTCATTAAAAATGTCCATGTTGCCCTAGAAAAATCATCAACGATAGTTAAGAAATAATGATGTCCAGTACGAGTTGGAGTAGAATATTTACCCCAAATATCAACATGAATCAAATCAAAGCAAGCAGAAGTAGAAGTATGACTAATAGGAAAAGATAAACGTGTCTGTTTGGAAATGTGACAAACATCACAAGGATCTTGAAAATCAGAACAACCCAAAATAGAAATTAAGTGTTTAAAAACAGAATGTGATGGATGACCAAATCTAGCATGCCATGTATTAGGTGTAATGGTGAGTAATGCAGCGGGGTGTGGTGGAGAACTAAAAAAGTATAAACCATTGCGTTCATGGCCCCGACCAATCTCCGTCTTCGTTGAAAGGTCCTGAAACACACAATAATTAGGGAAAAAAATAACGGTACAATTGGAATCTTTAGCCAATTTTTGTACAGATAATAAGTTAAATTTAAAAGTCGGGACATATAAAACATCAAGTAAAACAACAGTCGAAGATAGGCGAGCATTACCAACACCATAGACCGGAATAGTAACACCATTTGGAACAGATATATTAGTCACCATATTATTAGGCATAGATAAATTATTTAAAATAGATGGGTTAAAACAGACATGATCAGTAGCACCTGTGTCAATGACCCATTCATTGGAAAAATTAAAAATAGAAGTTAGAGCAATAGACTTACCAACAAGGTTTGCTTTAGGCTCTTTTACCTCTCGTAAAAGTCGAAGTAATTGCTGAATGGAATCGGAAGAGATCTCTGACGAAGTTGATGGTGTCCCCATAGGTTGGCTATTTGTATTACCTTTTTTTGTAAAATTTGTGTCCAGGGGGATATCCATGCAGCTTGTAACAAGATTGTTGTGTATGGCCAGGGATCCCACAGTGTGCACACTTTGTCCGAGATCGATTGTTGTTAGAACGAGAAGTGGAAGCAGATGTATGGATATTGCTCGCAGATGATAGGTTGGCAGCAGCAACAAATTGTGGATGTTGTGTGTTTGTAGCTTGAAGAGCAGAATGTTCTGTAGAATGGCCACCATTACCACTTTGTATACGTTGGGATTCATCCTGTAGTAGTAAGTTGTATGCATTTTTCACAGTGGGAAGAGTGTTGTTGAGCAGCAATTGACTCCGTGGTTGAGCAAAAGTTTCTCGAAGTCCCATGAGAAACTGCATCAACCGGCGGCGTTCAATTTGTGCAATGTAGTCATGTCGAGCAGAGCATGAACATTTAGGAGGAGGATCTAACAGATTTAATTCATCCCACAGGGCACTCAACTGATTGTGGTAATCTGCAATGGACGCATCTTTTTGGTAACAAGTTGCAATGCGTTTCTCAATATCATAGATACGAGGTCCATTTGATGTAAAGAAACGATCTTTTAAATCTGTCCAAACTGAGGCAGCATCTGGGGCATATAAAACTGTGTGTGAAAGGGATGGATGTATAGAATTAAGGAGCCAAGACATCACCATATTGTTTACGCGGTGCCAACGAGCATGATCGGGATGGGTAGAGTCTGGCATAGGAAGGGAGCCATCAACAAAACAAAATTTATTGCGGCCTTTCAATGCCATCGTGATTGCCCGAGCCCATGGATTGTAGTTTTCAATGCCGGTAAGAATGTTTCCAACGAGAGTGGCGCCTGTACCATCAGAAGAATGTAGATAATAGGGATTCTCCGCATCAAAAGGAACAACATGGTGTTGTGATTGCTTAGCAGAGGTTGAGTCTTCATGAGTATTAATGGTGGTGATGGGATTTGTGTGTTGGTTTGAAGAATCTGAAGGAGTGGTCATTGGCGTGAAGTGATGAGGCCAAAAGAGAGCAGCAGAAAAACAAATTATTAGGGAAAAAAAATTCTACTGATACCATGTAAGGAATTGAGAATAAACTGCAAGCATTGTTGCAGAGAAATATGAAAAATATATATTGCATATAAGTTGTGTATTGAAAGAAGAATACAATGTGTGTATATATATACAACTAAGCTAACGGTAGGAAAAGTGAGAAAGGTAAGAGAACCAATCATCTAGGAATTTACCTAAACTATGATCCTAAGAATATGGAAATAATTATGAATACATATATAAAATATTCTAGAAGATATATGTAATATAAATATAGATATTATTTTTCTTCACTAACAGAGATTTTGTGAATCTAACTCTATATATGATGTGTATCCAAGTATATTGTAATGCTTAAATTTGATATTTTTCCACTTCCTCAATTAAAGATTTTGAGTATTAAGTTGATAAAAAAAATTATATTGATCTCACTTTTCTTTTGTCTTTATTAATTTATATTGTAGCAAACATGGAATTTGAGGATGGAATGACAAGAACAACTTTATGCATTTTTATTATTATTGCTGTTTCATGTTAAATTGTTGTAATATTATCAAACTTTTTTAAGTTGTAACAATTACTTTATTTCACAATTCTGATTTTGCATCAATATTCTTTATTTATTTGTTCAAACTATTCTATCCATCCACATCCAAAATAACTTATTATTATTTCAATTCGACTTTTGAGTACCAAAATTTACAATAGAAAATTTTGGATTCGGTCTTAAGTACCAAAATTCACAATAAAAAATTTCGAGTTCAGCCTTTGAGTATCAAAATTTACAATAGAAAATTTCGAGTGCCCAAAATTAACCAACCCGACTAATGCCCACCCCTATAAGCAGTCAACGCTAACAACCAGTATTTGGGAGTGAGAATTATGTTCAAAGTGGACAGATTCCTTGTGCGCACTAGCATTTGATTCTGTCTGTTGAATCATTGAGTCACAGTAATTTACATATTCTCACAATATTCTGTCGAGTCGGAGTGTGGGACCCTTAGAGTTGGGACTCAACCTTTTGGGAGAAGTCAACGCTAACAAGACCAGAGGATGGAAGAGTTCTGGATTTTCTCCAGTTGCCGGTTACTCATCCCAGCTGAAAGCGAATATGCAATCTCCACCCTTCCTTTTTTAGATGCCCACCGCAAAATTCTCGCACCCGTTTGATGAATTCCTCTTTTAGAGTTCCGCCGTGTGTCTCCCCGTAGTCCCGTCCGACATGGCATTCAACTCCTTCTGAAATCCGGATTTCAAGTCCGCACTATAAATTACAGTCCCTCAAGAACCACCCATCTCACCGACGGCACCCCGACACTGAAGTTTGGAGTGTCAAAATTAAAAACGTTAGAAAAGGGAACTCTTTTGAGGAAAGAAAACAAGACTAGTGATTCAGTGTATGTCTTGCAGAGCTCTGTAATCTCCGAATTTAGCTCTTAAAATCGCTGCAGGTTCTTAAATTTTACTTGTGTTTTGCGTAAATTTCCTGCCTTTTCGTTTCTCCGGTTAAATTTTCTTCCTTTTGTGCGAGAATTAGATAAAAGATGGGATCTTTGCGGCTTAGGGTTTCGTAATTTTACAAGTTTTATTGTAATTCATGTGTTCTTTCTGCTGTCTCTTTAGGTTATCTTTATTCTTGTTTCGTTTGATTTTTCGGACTTGATGCGTATATCTTTCTGGTTTTTCTCCTACCCATTGTTTGGCTGCACCTATCGTTAGAAACACTAGTAATTTAGTTGTTTATTCTCTGTTTGTTACTTAATTTTATATGCAGCTAATTTTGTTACTGATGAAAGGATTTTTCTTTGGTGCATTGCTTCAACTGCCATAAGTTATGGGAGAGGAAGATACTGTGTCTGAGTTGCCAGATGCCGCTGCAAATGGGAATGCACCCCTTGAGGGAAACAATGAGGCTGCTGAGGAGAAAAAAGAGGAGGAAAACAATGGTGTAAAGGACATGGAAGAGGATAGCAAGGAAGGTGATAAGGCGGAGGCTGAGAAAATGGATGTGGATACAAAAGAAGTGAAGGAAAGCAATGAACCTAAAGAAGATAAAATAGAAAAAGAAGAAGCAGAAGAGGAAGAAACTGGAGATGAGGGAAACAAAATGGAGGAAGAAAAGTTGGAGGCCAAGGATGAGCAAATGGAGGAAGACCAAGTGGGGGAAGAAGCAAGCAAGGAAAATGAAGATAATGTTGAAGAAGAGACAGATGGTTCGAAGGAGGTAGAAGAAAAGGAGTCTGAACAGCCTAAAGTGGAGAAAAAGGGGAAAAAGGGTGCTAAATCAAAAAGTGGTTCTGGAGAGAAAGGCAAAGAAAAAAAGAAAGAAGGGGAAGGGAAGAAGGAGAAGGAACCCAAAACTCCTGCAGCACCTACAATCGATCGTCCTGTCCGTGAACGAAAATCTGTGGAAAGGCTGGTAGCATCTATTGAGAAAGATTCTGTCAAGGAATTCCACATAGAAAAGGTGCTTTAATTTCTAGTATTGATTTTATTTATTTTTTCTTGTTTTTCTTTTTTCCTTTTTATTTTCATTATCTTAGCTCTGTGCAGTTAAATTTGATGTCCTATTGGAGAACTGAAACTTTAGGTCTGGTGTGCAGGGCCGTGGAACTGCACTGAAGGACATTCCAAATGGTATATCATGATACCATCCTACTGCTTCCATGTTTCTTTTCTAAGTATGCATTTTTGTGCATGTACATCCTTTCAGTAGGATATAAAACATTTCACTTATGCTGCTTGAGTGTAATTTGACCAGCATATTTGGTTCTCTCCAATGTGATAACATGATCTCTCTTGCAGTTGATGTCAGGGTGAGTGCAATCAATAAATATTATCTTTGGGCCCTTTGTTAGTTGTTACTAGGGACTAGGGAGTAGTTACTAGTTGGGATTGGATTATCGGTCTGACCCTTTGTTACTAGGGAGTAGGATGAATCTCTTGACTATGGGTTTTGAAGTTAGGGCAATAGATGAGCTTTCTGTAGGGAAATTGAAGTTTTATACTTTCTATAGTGGTTGAATATTGTGAGCAAATTTAAGTTGGACAATGTCAAATGACATGAACTGCATGTAAGTGATAGAGGAGTATTTGGCACTTGTATTTGTAGAAAAATAAAGTTCAACCTAACAAGGGAATACTCTCAAACTAGTGGCGGTAGATGGAGATTGAATTATGAAAGAAGGCTTAGTGGATTTAACCTCTACTCTTATTAGAATGTTCTTGGCACATTGCCTTGTATTTCTTCCTGGTTGTTTTTTTTTGTTTTTTTTTGTTTTTGTTTCTGTTTTTCTTCATGTTTTGGTTTTCTTTTTAATTTTGGTAGATTTTGGACAATATGGAAACATCTTGTACTCACCTTGCCTTTATATGCTATTCACTGATACTGTTCATAACTACTTACTGCTATTACGAAACAACATTTTCTGTTTCAGTGGCGTTCAAGTTATCCAGAAAGAAGAGTGATGACACCTTGAAATTGCTTCACACAATACTTTTTGGAAGGAGAGGAAAGGTGATATACTGAATATTAGCTCAGTTATCCTACATACTCTCTTGCTGTAATGTTGAATCCAGTTTTATAATCCATACTTGTACTTTTCTTTTTTCAGGCTGCTCAGATTAAGAGTAACATATTAAGGTTTTCTGGCTTTGTGTGGCATGAAAATGAGGTAATGAAAGATCCATTCAGCAAAGTTTAATTTGCTTTATGGCATTCTATTTTCATTTTACTGAGCAGTTGTGTATTTAATATGGTTTAGTTGCTTGTTCTCTGTTAATTTCTTCTTTTTGATGGAGCAAGTGAACTGGTAAATAAAATTTCATTTTTATTATATCAGGACAAGCAAAAGATGAAGGTGAAAGAAAAACTTGACAAGTGTGTAAAAGAGAAGTTATTGGAATTTTGCGATGTACTTGATATACCTGTTACCAAGGCTACATCGAGGAAGGTTTGTTGATTCTGTCTTCTTTATGGTAATTTTAGAAACAGATTAGTAGATTATAATCATCCTTACTAAGTATATTTTGGTTGCAAGCTTGTTCTCTTTCTGATAAACGTTCATCTGAAACGATTTCTTGAAAATGGACTACTCGATGGAAACTAATCGATGATCTTAAGTCTTAAGTCTTGCATCATTTGTATCTGCAGGAAGATGTAATTGTAAAGTTGATGGACTTTTTGGAGGCTCCACAAGCTACAACTTCCGAGTTGCTTGCTGAGAAAGAACAGGTTCTTCCACTCAAGTTCTGCTGATTTAGTTAGGAACTTTTGGTTTCGTTTTGTTATTTCTTAAATACCTGCTTTCATGTCGTTTGTGTTGAGCAGGCAAGTAAGGGCAAACGTAAGAGGGTTAGCAATAAAAGTGGATCATCAGCATCTGGAAATGCGAAAGGCTCAGCTAAGGTACTTTTTGGTCCTTAATTGCATTCTACCAATACTTTGGTATATTCATAGTTCCTTCACGATAAAGGATATTGGCTTTACACTATGAGCTTATTCGATGTGTTTTCTGCAGAGACAGAGGACTTCATCTGCATCTAAAAAGGGTGAGAAGAAGAATACACATGAATCTGAAGATGGGTCGGAGGAAGAATCAGAAGAAGAACACGAAGAAACAAAAGCAAATGGTGGTCCTGACAAATCAGAAGATGAGATTTCAGAGCATGCTGAAAGCGACGAGAACAATGAATCTGAAGACGAGTCCGAGGAGGAAAAGAAAAAAGAAAAACGAAGTTCAAAGAAGTCAACATCAAAGAAGGAACCTAAAGATGAAGCTGAGGAGGAAAAGCCTAAACAAAAAGAGACTTCTAAGAAATCTTCGTCAAAGAAGGAATCTAAAGATGAATCTGAGGAGGAAAAGCCTAAACGAAAAGAGACTTCTAAGAAATCTTCGTCAAAGAAGGAATCTAAAGATGAATCGGAGGAGGAAAAGCCTAAACAAAAAGAAACTTCTAAGAAAACTTCGTCAAAGAAGGAACCTGCTGGAAAATCTAAGAAGAGTGTTGCAACTCCTAAAAAGACTCCTAGCAAAACATCAAGTCAATCTAAGGTTAGCGATGGCAATGATGAAAGTTCAAAAGTGTCCTCAAGGAAGAAAAACACTGAAGTTAAAAAAGTTAAGTCCTCAACTCCAAAGAAGTCTGCTTCCAAGGAAAGCACAGGTAAGAATTTTTATTAGTTTGGTATTTTACTTAGGATGATAAATTCTTGCAATTCTGTCCTTTTGCATACTGTATAACCACATAATTGTTATTCTATCTATTTTGGTTATCCTTCAGGGAAAAAAACTGTGAAAGGTAAAGAGCAACCCAAAGAGGAAAAATTAAAGCCAACTGATGATGAGCTGAAAGAAGCAATATGTGAAATCCTTAAAGAAGTTGATTTCAACACGGTGAGGTTTTGATATGATGAATCATTCTTAAAATGATGGGACAAAATGACACTTACAAGTGGTACTTGAAACCGTGGGAGTTGTATTCAAATTTGTTAAGAATAACACACATAAATATCTTATATCTATACAAACATAGGTTATTGATATAAAATTTTCATGAATACGTATTCAAGACAAATGTACATTATGTGTGGTTCGCATAATTTCAGATCATATATTTTTTATTTCATGAAAGGATTGATAGCGACGCTTCCCTGTTTCATATTGCAGGCCACATTCACCGATGTTGTAAAGCAATTGGGTATGTTCCTGTAACCCCTTTTATGTGCATCATTTTGTGTACAAGGATAAAGCTCAGTTACTCATTCCAAAGAGTAGCCATCGAAGTTCCCCATTAAAAAAAACCCAAAAAAAAAAAAAACAAAATTGCATTGATTATAAGAAAATGCTGCAAGCAAAAAGCGGGGGCAGTTGACATATTTGTCGTTTTGAATAATTGTATTTTTGTATGAAACATTGTGTGCAAAGTTTCTCCTTTTACATTTTCGTGTGCATTCTTGTTATGCAGCTAAGCAATTCAATACAGAACTTAAGGCAAGAAAAGCATCTATAAAGGAGATGATCCAGGATGAGCTTACGAGACTAGCAGAAGCAGACGAGGAAGATGAAGGCGGCGCTGTAAAAGATGATAGACAGCCTTCTAGCCAAGGTGTAGATACTACTTGAACAGAGTGGATATGTGCCTCCACACCCGTCATTTCTCATTTAGCTGTGCAATGTTGTCTGTCCATTCCTAAATTAAGCCAACTATAATTTCCTAATTGCTATTCCATTCACCTGTAAAAGACTAGGGGATTTGAGAGGTAGTAGTGCTTAAGCTGTGCTGCAAGGATTAAAGCTGCTTTCTCTGTAACAAAAATTTGTAGGATCTTGTTTACTAGCTGTGTTTTTCTTTCCTTTTCTTCCTTGGGATCTCTTGCTGCTGTATTTTCGCTGCAACATATACTCATATCCTGCAGTAGAGTAGAGAAAGGTGGCAAAGATACTGGTGATAATATTGTGTATTCCAGATTTTCTGCATTATGGCCCTCATTCATTTGCCAGCATGTGGAATGGTTGGTGAACTGTCCCTGCTTTTGAAGCCTCCAATGGTGTAATTAAGTAGTGATTTGTCTCAGCTCGGGATTAGGGTAGTTGGTTCGTTGCATGACTTAAAGGTCATGATTGGAGGTGGGAGTGTGGGGGTTTGAATTTTTCACTAGAAACATGTATGGGAAAAAGGCGTAAGGATGATGAAAGGTCTGAATTGGATTCTTTGTGTGCACATGAAGATGATGATGAAAGGTCTGAATTGGATTCTTTGTGTGCACATGAAGATTAGGATTGACCGGTGGGTTGATTGCTAAGTACTACCTCCGCAGTAGCTCTTGAGGCGGGGTCCTGTGGGCTTAAGATTTGTAGAAAAGTATTACATGTCTCATATAAGGCGGTCATACATAAGAGTTATTATTATTTTTTTTTTTAGAAATATTGTACAAGCATTATGAACATAAAATTACAAATTTACTATATTATATTTGTATATTTAGTAGATTGGATCAAACCGTTAAAGTGTCAAATAAGTTTTTGAACTACTTGAGATTGTACATTGATCTTTAAAAAGTTCTAATTTGACCTTCAATTTTTTTTTTTTTTTATTTTTAAAATGTGACCAACACTTTTATTATCTTTTGGTGGTAGAACGTTTCTTTCTCTTTTTTTATTTTTTATTTTTTATTTATTTATTTTTTTAAGTTTGAGAATAAATGTATTTAAAAATAAAAAAGAGAAAAAGTAGAATGGAGGATCAAATATAGATGTAGGTGTCTTTACACTACTTTTAATAAGTCTATTTAAACTTAGCTTAAAACTTGAGTTGAGATGAACTTCAATTTTAAAAACACCAATTGAACTGCAGCTAAACTTTGAACTTTGGACTGAACATCAAGTTTTAAGTTTGTAGAACTTGGCTCTGCTCAACTACACTTCTAGTATTTGATACATATGACAAAAAAAATGTCGTAATCTTATGAGATTTGTAAGTCTAAATGTATTATTCTATATATTGGTGAATTATATTTGTATTTGATTATTGTGTGGGAATTTGATTAATTTGTAGTTAGGTTGTCCTCAACCCAATCAATGTTTTGCAAGATGATGTGGAAATACAAAAAAATATTATTTTTTGTTTGAAATTCACTGTGGCTAGCAAACTTGTTACTTTTGCAAGTTTGTTAATGACAGCTTTTGCTGCCAATGGCAGAAACTGGGCCATTACGTCTTTTAAAAAAAAATTATTAATTATTTTATTATTATATTTATAATATAATATAAAAGTGAGACCATTTTTGTAAGTGAGAATATTATAGAGATATAGAGAAAATAGTGGAGAAATTACAAATTTGATAATGTGGAAGTGTGACGCATTTTTAAAAATGAGAGAGTTTTACAGGGATAAGGATAACCTTAGATCAATTAATCCACTTATAATTGGTTACAATACATATATATTTTTTAACAAAATAATGCTGTCAAAAAAACATTATAGAATTGATTTTAATAAAGAAAATATTTGTCAAGTACTTTGTGATTAGATGACATCACTATTACATTCGAGTCATATCTCAATTAAGGATGTTAGCATAATTATGTTGAACTGATAAACTATAAACACTAGCATAAATGTTTATTTTTAATGTATTAAAAATTCATTTAAAATATACTCTGCACCATTCTATTAAAAAAATCAAAATAAACCAAACAAATTAGATATTTCACCCTCCATTATGCAATATAATACCCCATTTTTTTAAAATAATTTTTTACAATTACGTGGTAGAAATAGAATGTATACCTTTTTATTCGTAATTACAAGTTTATTCGGTCTATTATGTACATAAAAACTTTATGCATTTTTAAAGGATAATACAATTTGCATAGTATATTTTGTATCAAATCTTTACTATTTTGTAATACAATTGGTCAATTCATGGTTTGATCAATCAATTTTAAAATAATTTAAGATTTGATTCAAAAAAATTGAATGAGGGTAGTTTTTTTTTTTTTTTTGTTCTGCATTTCCACCAAGCATGGTGGTATGGTAGTGAGGTAGTCCAAGTAGAGCTAGCTACCTAGGCGGCTAGGCCTATCAGCGGCTGGCGGGGCCCCGGAGCCGATGTAACCCGACCCTGGATTCCCGGATCCTCCACCACCCATCGGATTATAAGCTCCAGACCCGTATATGTGCCCATGATGCTGACCCATCATCATGCCATACACACCACTCTCTCCGGCATAACCGCCCGCGCCACTTCCCGCATTCAATACACCGCCATTGCCGCCGCCGCCGCTGCTGCTCTCTCTCTCTTGCCGTCCAACCATGGCGGTTCTCTCCCCTTCCATGTCCCGAAACCTCTGCAGGTAACCCTTCAAGGGCTCCACGTAGTCTTCGAAGCCCAGCGTAGTCATGGCCCACAGCAAGTCGTCGCCGTTGACCGTCTTCCTCTTCTCTCGCTGGCACTTGTCCGATGCCTCGCCGGTGATGAAACTGATGAACTCCGACACGCACTCCTGAACCGTCTCTTTGGCGTCCTTCGAAATCTTCGCGTTCGCCGGGAGCGCCTTCTTCATGATACGGCTCACGTTCGCGATTGGGAGGAACCGGTCCTGCTCTCGCGGCGAGCTTTCTCTGTGCCCTCCCGATTCATTGTCAGAATCCGCCATTACCACAGAATTTGCGACTAAAACTTCAATAATGTTAAAAACCTTTTGAGTTTTGAAAACACAAAATTCAAATTCTGAATGAAGCAAAAGGCAATTCACTTGAAGTCCACTCTGTTAATAGAGGCTACTTGAAATTAAAGTCAACGATACACTGGAAATGAACTGAAAACGATGATAAAACTTAAGAATTGGCCAAAGAATATCACCGGAAAACTTCTCCGAAGAGTAAAGGTCGCCGGAGGGAGATTTGGAAGGCTATTGACTACTGAGTGAGGGAGAGGAAGCGGAGATTTTTATGAGGAGAAAAATTAGCACCGTATGATCAAATGCTATATAATAACGTGATCAAGAAAGACACGTGGGAGAACGTTGACCGTTCGAGATAGTTAATAATGATTTTTCGGGGAATGAGTTTACTCCGTCCGATCACTGTTGCTGTAGCGAAATCTGGACCATACATGTCGCGGTGTAACCGGATATTTTCTCTTGTTAAAGAGATGTTGTCGTGTGAACCCACCATCTATTATCTATTATCTATTATTCTTCCCAAACTCTATTATTATTATTATTATTATTATTATTACTACTATTATTATTGTTGTAGTCGTCATTTTTATTATATATATTAATTTAGTGTAAACTTAAAGCTTTGCTTTTGTACAAAAAAAAAAAAAAAAAAAAAAAGCTTTGCTTTGTACTTTTTAAATTATTAATAAAAATAAATTTTTTTTAAAGTGTCAATCAACAAGTGGTTTAATAGTAACCAATAGAGTTAATTATTGAGATGGTCCATTGACTTAGCGAAATTATCAATTTGGTTATTGATTATTTTTTTTTTTTGACCAATTAGGTCCCTCAACTTTAAAAATCTTAACCAATTTGGTCCTTCGATTATTTTTCCGTTAGACATCCGTTAACTCAGGACCAAATTGGTAATTTTGCTATAGTCAAGGGATCATTTCAGTCATCACATGCACCATTTTCTCTAAAAATTAATTACTGAAATTATCCATTGACTATAGCGATATTACCAATTTGGTCTCGAGTTAACGGATGTCTAGCGGCAAAACAAATGGAGAACCAAATTGGTTAAGTTTTTTAAAGTTGAGAGACTTAATTGGTCAAGAAAAATAGTCAAGGATCAAATTGGTAATTTTGCTATAGGCAATGGACTATTTCGGTAATTAACTCGTAACCCATATAACTAGATACATTTTGGGGGCGTTTGGTAAATAGTTGTTAGCTGATTGGGTTAGTGGGTTTGATTAGTTGATAGCAATAACTTATTGTAGAAAGATATTTGGTAAATTAGCTGTTAGTTGATAATTGATTACATGCAAAATGACTCTATCAAAAGACTAATCGAAAAAGCTGTTTTGAAATTTGAACAACTTTTTGAATTTTAGCGTTTTAGAGCAATAAAATGTTACGAAAAGCTAATTAACAAACAATTATATTGGATGTTTAACCAAATCAAACAACTAATTGTGGTCAAATAAGTCAAAATTGGCTGATAAGCTAACTATGTTACAAAATAGTGCATTTATGTTGTAGACTTGTAGTTGGTGTCAATAAATATTTTTTAAATTTAATACTTGAAACATGTTTTATTTACTGTTGGTTTTATGACTTTTAAACAATCAACGGCTGACCAACACAGCCGTTAAAATAACAAGTACATGAGAATATAGAAAATATGGGTATTGTATATTTGTATTGCTCAAAATTGATTGCATCTTTCCCATGGGGTCTATTTATATACATATTTTGGGTTATAAGTCTTACAAGGACTAGAAATTCTAGATTGCCACATATTCAGAGTCCTCATCATATTGAAATTGGGCTCTATACAAGATAGGCTCAATTCTTGGTACATTATGAGTAATAGATTTAATCCTATCAAAACTCATTCACGGTCGCCTCCTTCTTGGGCTTCTTTGATTCAATTCTTTTTTTTAGACTGATCCATTTAGTCAGCATGATACACCATTCGTCATTTATGTATGTTGGTTTTGAATTTTTTTAATGATTTATAATTAATTTTCTCACTTAGTACTTGTGAATAATATATGCTAACTACCCTAATTCTAAAAATATTCGGAATTTCATAAATTTTATTTGTTAATTAATCCCGAGTAGTATAGAAATAAATAAATTAACAAATGGTGAAAAGTTTATATATGATTGAGTAATATGTTAAATATAACCACGTTGCATATGAATCTTGCTATGAGTTTATATTCCATAGGCACAAATAACCCTCCAACCCTTTAAATATCCTAATACTAAAAGAGTTTTGTCCGGCCTACTATAGTACTACATCATTAACAATAGGAAAAAAAATATATATTAGTCAAGTTACTCATCACTTTCATGTGTCCTAATGAGCGCGTGCATAACACACAACCTATTAAAATATAGCATGTAACATTTTTCTATACACTTAATTTTACGAACAAGGTACAAAGTATATATACGTTGCTCTATAGTCTACACCTTATGTCTTTATCTCTCTTACCTATTCCCCAAACCATCTTTTTGTTTATGGGAGGAGATTTGTCCCTTCAAAAAGTACCATGTAGACATCTTTATGATTATAGATTTTTAAAATCAATTTATCATACCTAAAAATATAATGAAGAAAACAATTAATCAAAAAATTATTAACAATTTTAGTTAGATGTCATTTAGTAAATGGTGGGGTGGGATCAACTTATGTATGTGGTAACTGACTAATTGGACACATTTTTTATGTTTACATGTAAACTTTGTTATCAATCAATTAAATTGAGTGGTACAAATATGGTCTCACTAATAAGGCTAAGTTTATATTTATCAAACATTTTTCTTCATTATTTGATTTTTCTCACTGTCTTTCTTATTTGTTATAAAATTTTGATACTCTATAATAAGATAAAGTTACATTATTAAAAAAATATTTAGAATAGATTATTTAGGATATATATCTTTTTTCAAGCAGCAAAATCTTTGCTCTCAAAGTTTTGAACGTATTGAATTGGTGCATTTTTACAATTGATAATTCATATATTGAATTATATTAGCATATTGACAATTGAACTCTATTAGCACACAAAAAATGACAAAAATTATGAACATAACTTGAATTGGCATATATATATTTTTAGATATTATAAGCTCAATAGATTAAAGCTAGCGGTACAAATAGAAGTAATAAAAGTAGGGGAGTTAAAATTAACCAACAAAAAATCTCATATCACTTTCTTTGTTTTCAACTGGATTTGTTTCTTACTTTACTGCATTGTTTCATATATACTGCTTGATAATCTATTGAATCCACACGTAGATGCTTAGATAATTGCTTGGATCGTTTAACTAGGGCTGAGCATCGGACGGATCGGATGTCCAATCCGTCCATCCGATCGGATTTCGGATTTCTTTTGTACCCCCCTATCCGTTTATTTTTTTGGACAGATCCTATCAGATTGCTTAGGTTCGGATTTCGGATATCCGTTGTCGGATTTCGGATTGAAATCGGATATAATAAATTAAAATAAAACAAATTCTAAATTCAAAAAATTCTAAAATAGATAACAGTAATACTGAGTTTCATTACCATAGCGTAGCAACTAGCAAAACATACTACTATACAACTATAACAGTTTCAAACTAAGTTAATAATTACATATTTTCAACTAGCAAAACATACTACTAAGTTAATGATTATACAAAAAATCATAGACTTGAGCTGTCAGCACCGGTACTCTTCAGTTCTTCTTTCAGCAATTCAGCAAAATCAACACTAATATAGTCATCTAGATAATCTACTCTTCTTCCTGCTAGTATTCAAACTTAAAATGATATTAGTGTTTAGAGTTTAGAAAACAGACAATCAGACATTTAGAGTAACAATACTAAGCAATTATTCACTACGCTAAGTGGCTCAGAGTGCATTTTTCCATATCAAGTAAGAATGTGGGCAAATTGCTCTGAATGTGTTATATTAACACATTGGCAACATACCAACTCCATTCCATTTATTCAGACAATAGTGGAAGCTTCATCATAGCCACCAAATAAAACAAATACATTCAAACTGAAAACAGAGCAAGGAAGAGTTATACCATAATTCCAGAGTGCAGAGAAATGGGCAAAATTAGGCTCAACTCATCTAATGGCAGCAACAAATCAATAACAGAAAGTTGCCAAGCCACTTAGAGGCTAAACACCACTTGCAACAACATGAGTACATAACATAATATCAAACTCAGTAAAGAAATGAACACATTGTAAACTGATATTAAAAACATTACAGTGATTGTAGGCAACATTGATGGTATAGTAGATGAAGCTCCAGTGGGCAATTCTGCAAAAGTGAAAAACATAACAAGTAAGAAAGAAAGTGAAAAGGAAATAAACTTAGTATAATAATAAAAAAAAAAAAAAAGTAACTAAGAAAGTGATAAGTGTTACCTTTCTCTAATTTTTCAACCTCCTCCAGGTTCTCCTCAACTTGGATTGGCTGATTAGGTGCCCTCAACCAATCTTGAGTACATATTAGTGCTTCCACTATTTTAGGAGTCAAGGAACTCCTAAATGGATCAAGTACCCTTCCAGATGTACTAAAACAACTCTCAGAAGCAACTGTGGAGATATGAACTGCAAGGACATCTCTAGCCATTTTGGAGAGAATAGGAAATCTCTCACTATGGCTCTTCCACCACTTTAACACATCAAATGGGACAGATTCATCATCCTCCACAATACTTTCACTTAAGTATACTTGCAGCTCAGTTTGCTTACTGCTTCCACTACTTTCCAATCTCTTTTTTTAAGTTGGCTCTTCAAAGATGATTGAGGCCTACCAACTGTACAAGTAGTAGCCTGGTTAGCCTCACACTGGACTGCTTGAGTAGAGGATGCTGTCTGGGTAGAACTGAGAGAGTATGTAGCTGCATAGTCATCATATAAAGCAGCCATTGCAGATTGGACCTTGGTAAAATAAGCTTTGCCTTTCTCTTCTCCATACAACTGGACAAATTGATGAGGCATGTACTCCAACTTATCTCTGGGATCCAGAATATTGGCAAAAAAAATGATAGAGTTCATTTTTTCTGGATCCCCCCAATATTTGTCAAACTTGTTCCTCATTTGTGTCCCCATTGCCTAAAACAAAAAAAAAAAAAACAATTTATTAGTTAACAGAATTACAGGAAATACAAAAAACAATAAGCAAACAAATTGAAAGATAAATGAGATTACCTTTTCAGTCCCCTGCTCAGAGTTCACCATATCTTCAAGCATGCAACTAAGATCAGAGATCTCAGAGAAGAATGTGTTAGATGTGACATAAAGTGAACCAGAGATCCTCACTGTCATATCATAAAATGCTTTCAACAGCTTCACTAAGCTTTCCACAGAACACCAATCCAAGAAGGTAGGAGCACTCCCCAAGTCAGCAGAATAAGAAGGGTCATTTCTCTCATATGCATCAAACACTACTTGATATTGAATTGCAGTGTTGAGCATAATGTAGGTGCTGTTCCACCTTGTAGGGACATCAAGATGCAAAGCTGATTTAGCTTCCACACCAAACAGTTCAGCAAACTCTCTGAACTTTGTCAGCCTAGCTGGTGAGTTCCTAACCCATCTCACTGCATCCCTCACCCTCTTAACTGACTCATCTGCAAACTTCAACCCATCTTGGACCACTAAATTGAGGATATGGGCTATGCACCTCATGTGCATGTACTGAACCTTAACAGAAGAAGAACCCCAAGATAACAGTTTACTCTTAAAAAACCCCATAGCTGTGTCATTAGAGGAGGCATTATCCACTGTTACAGTAAACACATTCTTAATTCTCCACTCTAATAAACAACTCTCTAGGGCTTTTGCAATGTACTCCCCCTTATGAGAAGAAACTGGGACAAAGGATATAATTTTTTTTTGAAGCTTCCACTGGTCATCTAAAAAATGTGCAGTAATGCACATATAGTTGATTCTCTGGACAGAAGTCCATGTATCTGTTGTTAGACTAACCCTTTGAGTTCCCACTCTAAACAACTTCTTAAGGTTTAGCCTCTCATCAAGAAATATTTGGTAGATGTCCCTAGAAATGGTCCACCTAGAAGGGATAAGAAACCTAGGACAAGCAACCAGAATAAACCTCTTGAACCCCTGGCCCTCTACAAACCTAAAAGGGAGCTCATCTATGATTATCATCTCACAAAGGGCCCTCCTAATGGCATCTTGATTAAATACCCATGTCCCCAAAACACCCACAGGAGCCTCTGTTCCACCCTCAGAAGTGGACAAAGTGTTGAATGTGAGTAGAGACTGCCTTATATCCTTTGAATGGGGATTTTTAAGACAATTGCCCATATGATTTCTTAATGATGATGTGCCATGTTTTTTAGTTTCACAAAAATACTCTTTTGCACAGTAAAGGCATTTGCCTTTAAGCACTTTATTAGTTTCAGGATCTTTGATCTGTTCAAAGTGCTCCCACACTATGGATCTAGACTCTATTTCCTTCCTCTTCTTAACAGCAGGAACTTTAGGAGTGGCCATAGGCTGTTGAGCACTTGTCTCAATGCCTGGGGTTTGTACTCCTTGTTCATCCACTGTTGAAGATGGAAGAGGTCCAGTTCCACTTCCACTTATATTTTGATTGCTCTCCATCTATAAAGATTTATGGATGAGCAAATAGGATTCAAATTTCACACAAGCACACATAAGGCCATACACTGTCACAGTGATATGTATTCCATAATCAGGATTCATGAATCATGAACTCCGCATTTTATGGAGTCCTGATTTTAGGACTTAATTACATATAAGTATATAACACATTAACAAATTCATTCCATAATCAGGAGTCATGATTCATGAATCATGAACTCCTCATTTTATGGAGTCCTGATTTTAGGACTTAATTACATATAAGTATATAACACATTAACAAATTCATTCCATAATCAGGAGTCATGATTCATGAATCATGAACTCATCATTTTATGGAAATGGCCACAAATTAGGGCTTAACACTTCCACAGTCAACCATCAACCCATCAACAATTCAAGTATTCAACAACATTCAACAGTATTACAATTTACAAATTCAGTATGCTTCCAGCATGGACATCATAAATTCATAAGCACAAATTCATAATATCAATTACAAATTCAGTAGGTTTCCACAGTTCCACACTTCCACCACCACCATACATTTTGAAATAACAAATTTAAGGGTCCTTTAACCATAAACTTACAAACACATATCAGAATAAGCACAAATTCATCACATATCACTATATCAGAATAAGCACAAATTCATCACGTATGTGGAAACCCCTTAAAATTAGGGTTCAATTACAAATTAGGGTGCATGCAACATCATAGAACTAGAACAGAACAGACAAACTCACAAACATGCAACAGGAAAATAAGAAAAAAATGACAGAGTTACATTTTACTTGTTTTCTCAAAGGTTCCCTCTGAGATCTAGGGCTTCAAGGCGTCAAACTTCCACTTCCACTGTCGTCCGGCTTCTTCCTTCTTGCCGTCTTTCCAGTTTGCACAGAGCCACAGACACTTCCACAAGATTCCCGTCGAACTGTCGAAGACTCGAAGCCTCGAAGGAGTCGAAGGGGAGTTCAGAACCACAGATACTCTCAGACTCTCAGTTGAGACTCAGAGTTCAGACTTCAGAGAATCAGAGATTCACCGGAGAAGGAGATTAAGGAAGAAGATTAGATGAGAAGGACTGAAGATCGGATGGGGATGGCTAGAGGAGAGTAGGAGACTAAGGAGATTTCGAGAAGAAGCTCTGGGGAGTGGGGAGTGGCCGAGTGGATAATGATAGAATGGCAAACCCTAGGTCTACGCAACGTTTTATACTTAGGCCAAATTTCGGATCTCGGACGGGTTCGGATGGGATATTTCCTAACCCTACCCGTCCGTCTTTAATAGCCACGTTGCATGGGGTCGGTTCGGATATGACCCGAACACGTCGGGTTTCATCTCCGTTCGGTAAGCGCTGGTTCGGGTCGGGCGGGTTCTTCGGGTAGTTCGGGTATTGCACAGCCCTACGTTTAAGTACATACAAATTTGTTATTGTTTGAGTACATGTGATTAGCAAAGTACTAGAGAGAGTGTAGATAGTTTGAATGAGAACCATTGACAATATTACTATTCTTAATGGTAAAACTACAAATGATGCATCTACTAGTATCAAACATTTCATCCACTCACAACGAGAGTACTTTATTGCCAGAGATCCGCCAAGGAAGACAATTAAAAAATTTGATGGGTATGCTAATGATGATAAAGTTCAATTGGATGGTAATGTTGAAGCAAGCGCCCAAGCAATGGTATAAGTGGTTTGACGCATGTATGTTGGGGCAAGAATTGTCAAGATGTCAATATCATAGTAGTGTCTATTTTAATGAATTTTTTAATGGATCATTTGTTTATTTTTAGTTATCTGTTGATGATATGCTCATTGTTTCTCTTGACATGTTTCTTTTGTATATTTTTTGTTAAATGTTGACGATAACTTGTGATTTGACTTTTAAATAAAAAATGTCAAAAATAGTGAATTGTGAAAAAACCTTCACGACTTAAACAACTTATTAGTCACATTATTATTAACTTCAAAATAAATATATAGTAAGAACTTTAATACTTACAATTTATAGACTATCTTGAGATATAAGAAAATAAAATAAAATTTATAGTTATCTCATAGGTGGTACAAATTTCCACTCATCTATAATTGATAAACTCATTAATTAAGTACATTTATCACATTAAGATCTCTATCATATATATGTCAATAGTAATTAATGTGAAATTAATTTCATATTTGAAATTTTTTTTATAAAAAATCTCTTTGATAAATAAGCTTTAGAGGTTTTTGACATTTAAAAGATAGCATATTGTATTAGTTGATAATTTCATAATATATTATAAAGAATCATGAATATTTTTTTTAAAAAAAAATACAATCTATTAATATAAAAAGTTACTACTTTTAAATTTTAAGTTTTATTCCCCAATTTTCTATTCTTCAAACATTAAATTTAACTGTTTGATAAGATAAATTTATTAAAAAATTATGAATTCATTATTTACTAAATATCCAATGGAAAAGTACAATTTGGTAAGGAAGCTTTATAAAGACAAAAGACTAGCTTATGAGATATAATCATATAAGTTGTGACAAATTAGCTTTTTCATAATTTCAACCTCACTTTAATTTGATATTGTTAAATGTATACAATAATTACAAATTTGAGGCAGGAATTGGCTTATTTTCAAGTCATACACAACAGTGTCACCATGTTCCATGTGCAATGCAAAGTCCACATCTTACCAACTGTAAAATCATCACTTCCAATCATAACTACCAAGAATATTCCAAACATTTTTACGCTCTTCCCCCAACACTCAATTTTTTTTTTTATTCATCATTATTATTTTAAAAAATAAAATTCATACATATATATAATTTATAATTGCATCTCGTTAAATTTTTATTAAAAAATACTTCCGAATCTTTTTTATCAATTTTTTTTTTTACTTCATTATCAAAATGTCATACTGTTTTTAAGTTGTAATCCTCACACTTAAAGGTGTGAACTACTTGGATCCGATAAGGATAATGTTTGAATTCGGTTCAATTACTATCTAGTTAAACTTAAACACGAGTAATTCAAATAATAAATTATGGTAAATTCAAACATTTAAATACTCAACTCAAACAACTTAAAAGGATTTATTTACAACGTGTTACATAAATTTTCAATTAACCATCCATCACAAATCACAACAAGACTATTGTAAGTTCTATCCAATAAAGCTCCACTGAATTGAGCTGAGCTCAAATAGCTTGAAATCAAAAAAAAATATACAAAATAAAAATTCAATCAAGCTTGTATTTCAAATCTAACAAAACTTTGACTATTACCCAACTCCCCTTACTTACACCATGGACCAAAAAGATAGTAAACACTCAAAACTTAAAACATGACAGAAAGGTTGATTGCAACAAGCCACTTGCAGAGGAAAGAAAATTCTTCTTTTAGTAAAAAACATGAACAAATTGCTTTCCATGTCACATGTATGTACAAGAAAGTAATCCATTTACAATTTCATCCAAGGAATCTGTCACAACTCTCTATGTATGTACACATCACAGAAACACAATCCTGTGATCATATTGTGAACCCATCAAAACTCAAAAGGTTAAAATAAGATACAAAGTTAACCTGTGACTGTTAAATCCCTAAATACATTCAAGGAGGCATACAACCTAATTAAACAACCACATTCAGACTTCTGCACTTTCGAGTCATCAGTCAGTCAGTCATAGGCATCATCCTCACCAGGCATGATCATTCGATCACATTGTGTACCCATCAAAAACCCTGGGTGTAAAATACAAATTCAAGAAAAAAAACAATACAACAAACTCGAGAAAACACGAAAATTAGCACCAACCTCTGTTAAATCCTAATACATCACATTCATAGACCATACAACTAAATTAATCTACCACATTCAGACTTCTGCAGTTTCAAGTCACAAGCATCATCATCACCAACACCAACACCAACCAATATTGGTCTGTTCAACTCATACTTTAACTAAAATATAAATGCAAAATGAGGCTAACAATGATGAAGTTCAACTAGCATATCGTTCTTGTCTAATGCCCATTTCATGCCGTGCTACAGTAGCTCATCTCGTAGATGCCCCAGACTGCTGCTGAACAGTTTGAGCATAGAGAGTTATGTCCTTCAAGCTATCATCAAAAGAAACAGCAGGGTAAGTGTACTAAAATTGAAGTCTCAATAATATTCTACCAGAACAAACTCAAATTGGAAGAGCAATGATAGCTGCAAAGATGCTATTAGATTTTAAATCCAAAACAAATTCGATAATAATACTAAAATCCTTGAAATATACTTGAGCTGGATCTAGATTTAACCAAGTATATCCTATTCACATCTAGTGGTGGTTACACTCAAGTTGGATATGAGTAGGAGGACTACTTATAACTGAAAACAAAAATGGTTACTAATAGAGGACCAAAGGGTCAATCACAGATTTATGGCTATAAATTCAGCAGGAATCCTAAGTTCTCATTTGTGCAAACAAAGACTCAGTGATTCACCACTGATTTCTTCTTTGAATCCCCTTTTTCACTACTTATTCAACATAGAAAAGAAGGGCCTCACGATTGCATTAAGTCTCAAACAATCAACACTCACGCATGAAAGAGAAATTGCTAATTACCAGAAGTACTAAATAAAAGGATTCCTAGAAAAAAGTAAATTTAATACACATACAATTAAGTCATGCTCTGTATTTTTATTTTTTCTTTCTTAACCAATGAATTGGGTGGATATGCAACACAAGGAATAAATCATCCTACTATTACACCTCACAAAGTCTTCAAATTACGTGATCCATTTAAGTTGTGTCATTCCTCTAAAGGGAAAAACTGACCCAAGCTTTTTCCAGACACCTCTGCAAGAAGTATTCCCCACCATGATACAAGTTCAAAATAACCAGGTCATAAAAAAGGGGGCTCTATTTGTCAACATTAATTTGTATTTCTAAGCCGAAACTCATGAGAGTGCAAGGTACAATAGGCCAAAAGTATCCTAATTGACTTACTGGGTGATTGAAAGCATAATGCAAATATCAATTCGGTATAATCAAATTAGTGAAAAAAGCTTCCAGATGCAGCAAGTCAATTCTATTTACAAATATAGACAAAAGAATAAGAGAATATAGTAACAGGAAGAATGATGTTCAATCATTCACATTCTTCTCTAAATGATCTTAATCAGTTTCTGACAAAAGAATACTTGTGCAAAAAGCATTTCAAAGCACGAGTTGAAAGCCGTGGTAACAATAATAATTATTTTATGATGCAGGACAGCAACTAGAGATCAACAGATGCTAGGATTCACAATATGAGAAGTACAGAGGCAGGGAACTTACTTCAAATGCTAAGAGAGTCGCACACCACAAAAGTGGAAAAGAACCCAGCATTGACGCATAAAAGGATTACCAAAGGTAACGGCTATTCAATGAAGCTAGGTAGTCAAGAATTTAGCTACCACAAAGGCCTCAATATGCATGCAAAAACCCCTCAGTTCAAGTAGTTTATAATTCCTTTTCTAGATAACTGTCCTCAAATAAACTACTCAGAGGTCATACGACGCCTTTTCCCATATTCGGCATCCCTAGATCTTGATCTTTGCTCTTCCTCACGCGACACTCTTGACTTTGCATGAGTTCTTGATGATCTTCCCCTGTCCCAATCATCATTGTATTCAGGCTCATGGTCTCTGTGCCGATGATGAGCAGCATATCTTTCATCCCTATGATGATCACGCTCACGGTCATGTCCACGATCGCGATCCCGATCCCTGTCTACATCACGATCGCGGTCACGATCACGGTCTCTAGAACGCTCACGCTCCCTCTCCCTCTCCCTCTCTCTTCCAATATCTCTGCTATCTCTATGTTTCCTCTCTGACCAATCATGATCATGTCCTATATCCTTTTCTCGAGGCATTTCCCTGTCAAATCCTGGTTCCTTATCATCCCTATGTCTTCTGTCCGTAGAACCTGACCAGTCGCGCTCCACACCTCTGTCCTTTTCTTTAAGTCCACCAGGCCAAGCCCCTCTATCATGACTTACTTCTCCATGTTGATGGTCAGATACAGCTTCTTCATTATAACTTGACTCACCAGCTCTACCCCCATGCTCTTCACCAGTCCATCCTCCACCCATATTCATATCAGACCACATTCCCATATTCGGCCCCTCTACACCTGCACCAGGCATCATTCCCATACCATTCATAGGCATCCCTCTGCCAAAGAATGCTGGGTTGACGTGGGGGGCAACACCAGGCAACCCAACACTTCCAACGGGTGGGAATGAAGGCAAGATTCCTGAAAACGGTGGAGTTGGAGCACCAGGATATCCTCCGTAGCTACCCATTCGTCCCATAGGCCCTCCAAATGCAGGATCAAAACCAGGACCCATCATTGCTTGAGGATGCAACATCGGTGGTGTGCCACCAATACCTTGCCCAAATGCATTACCTCCATTTCCCATTAAACCTCGTCCACCCATACCCCCAGGCCTGCTTCTCATAGGACCAAGAGGACCCCTATTCCCCATCCCTTGAGCACCTCCCCTACCTCCCCAATTTCCTCTGCCATAACCTCTATTGTTATCCCCACCACCTTGATAGTTACCACCTGTGGCAATATTATTACCAGTGGGTTTACCTATGGCATCACCAGGGCCTCTCCTTGCTTGGGGGGCAGAAGTCTGGGTCATCTGCTGATTTCTGTTTAGTTGAGCCTCGCCCATTTTCTTCACAGTGTATGGAGATGCAAAGGCTACAACACATGGCCGACCGTTGAAAACATGCCCATTCATCCCTTCCTTGCAAGCTGTGGCAGCTGAAGGGTCAAAATATTCAACCTGGCAATACCCTTTTGACTTCCCACTAGCCTTCTCATCAAAAAATTTCACTTCCTTCACTGGTCCATACTTGCTCAACTCCGTCTCCAGCTCAGCATCAGTTGTCCACCAATGCAAATCACCAACAAAAAGAACTGTTCCACCACCAGGGCCACCTCCACCGCCCACCGCAAATGCTCCCCCACCACTAATATTGCCACTCATATTCCCACCTCCTTGTCTTGCCATACTATCGCTTCCTGCATTTCCTACATTAACTAAATTTCCTACAGGAGCAGCAAGAGGCTGCTGAGCCACACTTTGATTCTGTGCATTTCCACTAACAGCCTGCTCCTCTAAATCGGTGGCTACTTTACCTGATGAGTGACCTAACTCAACCCTAAGCTCCCCACCCGGAGTCCCTGATCCGCCTGCTGCAACAGTTGAAGTTCTAGCTCCCATTTCATTCCCCCTGAACCCCATACTCTGATAACCTTCCAACCTGCCGGAACTCCTCGTCCCACCGTCTTCCTCTTTCTCTGCCTTCCTCTCCCCTCCTACAGCACTAGGCGTCTGCGCAGGTGGAGCTACTGTAGTAGGCTTAGGTGGCAACTTTTCCACAACCTCCTCATTCCTAAACCCTAAATCCTCGTTCTTCCTTAGAGACTGGAGAAAATTCTCGCCAACGTTCACATCATTATAAAGATCCTCATAATCATCATCCTCTTCTCCAAGAAACCCCTCGTCCGCGACAGCAGATATAGCCTCGTTCCGATGGAACTGTTCGCTCGGATCTCCCACGCCGTCGCCAAACCCATCACCTCCTTCATTCGCGTCCATCTTTGCTTGCTTCCCCAAGACTTAGGGTTAGGGTTTTCTTTATTACGGAGTAATAAAAAGAAATGAAAGGGAAAAAAGAAAAATAAATAAATAAATCAAGCTCGTTTTCCACCGGAGACAATTTGAAACATTATCAATGAAAATATGACACGAATTGGGACGAGTTAGATCTTACCTTTATCTCAGGAAAATTGAAGCAGAGAGAATAGCGAAGAGAAAATTGGAAAAATCGAGAAAGAGAGAAACTTTTCGAATTACAAACCCTAATCTGAATAGCTACCGCCGCTCTAGAAGTATGTACGTGAAAATTGGAAGCGTGTCGTTTGTTACGTCATTATTCTTCGTAATTGCAGAAGCTCTCGAGTCTCGATAGCTTTTTTTTTTTTTTTTTTTTTAAAGAAAAAACTTCACTTTTTTCCTAGAACAATGATTTATAAAGTTACTTCAAATCAATTTTTTTAAAGAATAAATTTCGCTTTGGTCCATTTATATATGATTATTCCATTCACTATAATATATCGTAAAGTAAATATTATGTTTGTGCAAGTTTTTATGATAATCGTTGTTAATTTTGAATATTTTTAAACAAAATTATAAATAATATAGTGTAAATTCTATAGGGTATGGGTATGTGTTAGAGGGGAAAAATCCAAATAAGAAATGGCTCGGGTTTGATATCAAATCTGCCGTAAGACAGAACCTCTATGCTATACAATTCAATAAATATTAAAAGAGCTCTTGTATAAATAGTGGTGCAAATCCGCTTCCCAAACCAATGAGGGACAAAAGCTATTCCCAAGCTTTTTTCCCTTCATTTTTTCAACTCAAACAGGTCTACATTGAGAATCAATAATCGATATTTCATTCACTCATTATCCGTTTTGAACGTACAATATATCAATCTCTTCGTCTCACTACAAAGAACCCGAATTCCCTTTGACCTGACCCAATCAGAAATGGACCCCACTAATAATTGTACCATAAAATAGTAACTTAATATGTTAATTTTAGCTATTTTTCCAACAATATGTTGTACAGTATAAAATAGAAAATTAGGATATCAAAATATGTTGACTGTATTCATAGGAACCGATCGAGAGCTTGATCATCCAATAAAGGTTGGAGATTTACGATCATTGAGTTAGTACAATAAGTAATATAAAGTAGAAAACATACAAGGTATGTCATATTTATACTCAAGTCTTTAGGCGGTAAGTGGGTGTAACATAGCACATCCTAATTGATAGAGGTGGACAGTTAGTTTGTGCAATGGCATGGCCAAGCTATTAAAGTGAGCTACATTGATAGCTTGCTAAATGTAGGTTAACATATTGATCTTGTCATGTGTAAGTAGCACTAGTTTTCTGGATCTTCCAAATATACCTGGTAAGTTGGGAATGACAAAAATTCATTTTCTAAGTTTGATATTCTAAGTTATTACGTTAGTTGGGCTACCCTATTACTCCATCACAAGTATATTACTTCTTGTGAAAGAGGATTATCAACATGAGTAGCAGTTGTTGACTTTTTCATAAATTATAAAGGATTATTGACATAGCGAAGTAGTTTTTATGTGTTTGGTGATCGCTTCTCCCTCTAACCTCAACATATCATTCGAATGTTTTTGCCAATCAAAATACTATGCTTGATCAAATTAAAAAATTTTAGGATCAGGGATTGACTAACCTAATACATACATGCTTTGTTTAAGAAAAGTAGTCACAATATTTTGTTGGCATGGATGACCCTTCAACTTCTTGTTTAGATGAGTTTAGTGGACATGTGACTCTAATATTTCAATCTAATTTTTTCTTGTAAACTACTTCAGAATTGATATAACATTCACCTATAAATAAACATCTTGTGAAATCTCTATTATAAATAAGGGCAAAATTATATTTAAAGTGAAAATCCCTATATTTTATTGTAAAATTCAAATATGGAATATAACTATACAACATAAGTTTCGTAGAAAAAGAGATGGGGGAGGGGGCAATGGCCAAAACGTGATCACGGCATGTCGCAAGGAATTTCGAAGGTTCTCCAAGATTGAAATAAAGCATATCTTCATAGAACAAAATAAAGTTGTAGACGCACTGGCCAAGTATTTGCTGCTCCACCCAACTGCTGACTTGAGGTTCGATAGACCACCAGACTACGCACAAACACTGCTTATGGAAGACAACATGGATTTCCAAATTATAGAAGCTCCAGTAGAGGCCTAAAATTCTCAGTGTAACTTTGGGGTAATCTCCTACCCTCCAAAGGAAGAAAAAAAAAAAAAAAAAAAACAATTCCATTTGTATGTAGATTAAGTTGAAAAACTTTTGACTCAAAGGATTATTATTACAACCATTACCAATTCCTTCATAGATCTGGGAAAATATTACCATAAACTTCATGACATCCATACGGACCTTACCACCATTTTGTGGCAAAACCATTACATAGGTAGAATTGATTGTTTAAGTATCATTATGTTTGTAATTCACTAGAAGGCATGATTGCTCTAAACAAACAGTAAAAACAGTTTGTCCTCACGTATATCAACTTATATAGTTTTCCTCAGTTTATTATCCCTTATCACAATCCTCTACTCATAAGTATAGTTTAGAATGAACTTTATAAATTACAAGGAATGTAATTCAATTAAGTATAATACAACTTATCACCCACAAATTAACAAATGGCTAGACAACAATGTTCAATCAGTGTCTTAAGATGTATTTACGAGTTCTGTAGGTGGTTATCCTACCCAATAGGTTTGCACCCTCATTGAGCAAAATATTAGTATAAAACTAGTATTCATAGGTTTACTAATTTTTTTTCTCCTTACCAAGTTATATATGGTAAACATTCACCATCATTATATTGGTCAATTACTTGTGTGACAATACTTCTATTAACACACTAGATTGTATATACTTTTAAGTCAGTAGATTCTCTTGTCTATGATCAAATTAAATTTACAATGAATATAAGAAAAAATGAAAATACAAGCCAAAAATAGTTCAATGTTGATGATTGGGTCTATGTTAAATTGTAGTTATATTAGCAAGGCTATGTTGCTCAAAACCATAATTACAAGCTTGTTAAGCGCTACTATGCTCCATACAAATTATCATTGCCTAATAGCACACACATTCATCTTGTATTTCATGTGTTACTTCTGAAATTTTGGCCAAATATATATGTTGACTATTACATTGATTCATCCCTACCGCCAACGACCCAATTTCTTACTCCATTTTATATATTTGATAAACGCCTTGTGGAGAATAATAAAAAGAATGCGCAATAAATGATAAATCATACTATGCCTGCAAAAGCTAATTGGGAATACTAGGAAGTAGAAATTATTTCATACCATATTTTTCAAACATTAGTCTCTTTCGAAAGGAAGTTATAGAGGTTAGGATAATTTTATATATTTAGACCATGTGGGTCAAGAAACCACCTCTGCTGCATTTGCTCTTGACTTATTTTTAACCATTCATAGTTTTTTTTTTGTTTTTTGTTTTTTTTTTTACTTATTCTTATTGATTATTTAAATTCTTTTATTCTAGTTGTGGGTAGTGAACAAAGGTAGCATTATTGTAGAAAGTTGCTAGCGTGCAAACGTTGTATTAATATGAATGAGGGGGCATCACATTGGATTCCAATACTTTTATTTTAAACTCTAATTTCTTACAAATCCTATCCTATCCTATCATATCATATCCTATCCTATCCTATTCTATCCTATATATAATAAAGCTATATGGTATTGTGAAAATTAAATGGTGATAATCAATATTTAATTTTCACAAGACCATAATAATATTGTTATTGTGAAAATTAAATGTTGATAATCAATATTTAATTTTCACAAAACCATAATAATATTGTTAATTATAATAACAATAATAACAATAATAATAATAATAATGATAATAATTTCCACGGATAGTTTCTAATATATATATATATATATATATATATATATATATATATATATATTTATTTATTTATTTATTTATTTATTTATTTATTTATTTATTTATATTTCAATTTCTACTGGCAAATTATTGAGTGAACGATGGTCCACATAATTGTATGGATCATGAATATCAAATACATTTTTAATATATTAAAAATACATTATTTTTATATTGAAAGTACCTTACATACATATATAATGTACCCTTAGTATATTTAAAATATACTTTTTATTGCATGCAACCCCAAAGTTCATAAGTTTGAAATTAATATATGGCATAGCTAGGCGGCCTAATATTTAAGATTGTTGATGTGCATATTGAGGACTACGGAGACAAAGATGCGTTATTCGTGGATTAATCGGATACTATCCAACAACACTCTCCAACTTAATTGACGTGAAGTGGCTTAGTAACATTAAGATTATATTCTCGAATTATTAGTTCTCATCTTTTATTGATTACACACTTGATTCGATAGTATTTGGAAGAAAAAATCAATGTTCAAACTAAGATTGTGATTTTGGTCTTTAAAGGTCAATTGTATGTTGCTACATCTAGAGTTAGAAATCTCAAAGGTCTAAAAATTCTGATCCGTGGTGACTCTAAAATTGTAATTCAATTACTATTGTAGTTTACTAAGTTCTTAAAAATTTGTAATATTAAATACTATGTACTAAATTTTTAATATAGTTTAAGATTTGTAGTAATCACACATCTTAAATATTATTTTAATTGTAAATATATTTATGTTCATAATTTTATCATAGAAATTCACACATAATAATTATTAAATAACAAAAATTTTATATATGAATAAACCTCATATAGAGTATATTTTTATAACATATTTTCCGTGCATCGCACGGGACAAATACTAGTACTACATTATAATATAATCAGTAGATAATAGTATTAAAAAAAAAAAAAAACTTTAATTTTTCAGTATTTTTTTTCTCTACTTTTAATAGAGGTGGTCCATGAAAGTGAACAATAACACTTTGCTATAAAATTATCTCAGCAGTGTCAACTCTTTGGGCATGATTATTTATTTAGCATTTAATACATTAAGGGAACACCTGTTCTAAAAAGAAAAAAATAATAATAATAAGAACATTAAGGGAACACCTTGTTTTTTTTGCTCAATAATCCAAAATTCCTCATTGGGCTTAAACCCAAAGGTGAATGCCGAATGGGGTGGGGAAAAGGGGCAAATTATATTATGCACCGCGCGTCTTTTTTTTTAAATAAAAATTAACAGTGTTTATTTTCGCCGTTTCGCACCCTTTTGCAAAAAGTAAGTCTGTTATTCAGTGTCATTTTGTATACACTGCAGTTTCAGTTGAACACAACTACAGTTTCATTTCGATATAACTATAGTTTCATTCGATATTTATAGACTCAAATATGTGAAAATGTTATTTAATTTTATTTTATATACACTATAGTTTTATTAAAACACAAGTACATGATCATTTCGATATAATTACAGCTTCATTGTACAATATACACTCAAATATGTGAAATGTTATTCAGTTTCAGTTTATATACACTGCAGTTTCATTTCACTATAACTACAGTATCATTTTGATATAACTGCAATGTCAGTTTGGATATACTGTAGTGTCAGTTGGTGTTTAAAACACCAAACAAACGGACTCCGTTAACTCTAACGGCGGGCCGTTTCTTTAAGTAAAGAAACGGCGCCGTATATGGGCCGCGGTGCATAATCGATTATGCACCGCGGTCTATAATATAACAACTGGGGAAAAGGACCATGACAAAACAAAAACATTGACAAGGATAATATATTAGTTGGCATTATTATTTGTAAAAAAAAAAAAAAAAATCTATGTTAGTGTAAGTTTATAATTATTTATTTTTATTAATTATTCATCAATAAAATAATAATGCCATAAAATTATTAATGAAGTCATGCAAACGTGTACAAGTTTATGTACCTCTATAATATCTTTAAACAAATATTAATATAATTTGCACTTAATTTTAGTTCACAATATTTGATATTTTGCTTCAACATCTCTTTACCCAGAGACCAAAATGTAATTTTCACCATTTAACATGCACTGATTAGATAGATATTTAAAAAAAAAAAAAGCAAAAAGAAAGTTAATTATAACTATTGAAACTAATAATTATTTAATACATAACTAGTAATTCACCCGCGCGATGCACGAAAAAAAAAATTATGTTATTATAAATATAAATAAAAAATAGAAAAACTAAAATATTTTAAATTATTTAATATAATAATATTTTTGAGCTTTCATTGGTCAAGTATTTATTATTTTTATAGAATACAAAATTACAATTAAAATTAAAATTATAATTATAATTTTGTATGGTTAATATAATCTCTAATTATGTGCATATTCAAATAAACTTATAGAGAGAATTTACATAATTACATTGAATTATTCTTAATTGTATTTCATCTATATTATAATTTTCACAATACGAATAATAACTAAGATAATTACATTTGGAAAGCAAATTTCAAATTTTGTATGTGTAAATTTAAACTCTAATTGAACACATTTTTTATATGATTATATAATATATAGCTATTTTATTTTTCAAATGTATATTTTTTATATGATTATATAATATATAGCTATTTTATTTTTTAAATGTTGTGTTTTTTTTTTTATAATAAAGGATGTTGTGACATTAATTGTAACATTAATTATTTCCCAAACCATATAGCTTTATTATATAAAGGATAAGGAGAGTTTGTAACTTTGTATACATTTCATGAGTTTTATAAAATAGCAAATTATAATTTGAGTCATAAACTAATATTGTATTCTCATATTTAGTCTTACTTTTTAAATTTTGGCACATACTTGACTTTTATTTGTTTTTCACAATTAGTTTTTCATTCAAATTTATATCGGTATAAGATGGTTTAAATATGGCAAAATGGCCCCACGGGCATAGCTCAATGAGTTCTAGTATGTGTACTCTTAAATTATACTCCTTCACTTTTACTCCATTATGTGACAACCAATGATAGAACATTTTCTTCATCTGGATCCCAAGAAAATCGTGAGGAGTAAGAAGTCGGAGTCCATCTAGTATTTTCCATCTCAATAGTTTAAGGATTATCCTGAAGTCTTGGCAAGATAGGAGGTTCGGAAGACATGAGGAACATTGGTAGATTCTGCGCTCTTGGGCAGGGGTTCATATAGTCAATAATTAAAAGAGAATTCTTCCAAAATTTTAACTCTGTAACTAGTTGAGCTGCCCATGTGGGTAAAAAAATTATAAAACTTATAAAAAGCACTGATTTTTAAAGATTAAAATAATAAATATTATGGAGTGGAAAAGTTGGGCGTTACACACGGACATATATGTGGTGATGATGATTGTGGGCAACGGCTATATTAGCGGCTGTACGGAGGAGCATACTCCCAACGGTCATATTTGCTTTTGAAAGTCCCGGGGCCGGACACAACGCTTACTTCCAACTCTCTGCTGCTCCTATATATCACTCACTCTGTTACTCTCCTTCCATCACTCATAATCTCATCGCTTATACATACATACATAATCGCTGTTTTACACTTCCTTCAATCTTCTGAAATTTTCTAAACAAAATGTATCGGTTGATCGTCGTTGCTTTGTTGTCGGTGTTGTGCGCCTCGGTTCCCGGAGGAGGAGCACAGAACACCAATGCGCCTTCTCAAGCACCGGCAACTAGCCCGTCTGCGTCGCCGTCGAAGCCTCTTTCGCCGGCATCTGCTCCGCTAAGCCCTCACGCATCGCCTTCCAAGTCTCCGGTCACTTCGCCTTCTCCCAAGGCCAGCCCGGCTGCATCGCCGGTACAATCTCCGGCGCCCACTCCGTCGTCCAAAGGTTCCGCTCCTGTCTCATCTCCAGCCTCCTCCCCTCCTCCGATGAGCTCACCGGCACTGTCTCCTTCGGCAGCCGCCCCAGCGACTTCCCCTGTTGCCGCAGATGTTCCGGCTGCTGCCGTTACGCCATCTGCATCCGCAAGTATTCCTTCGAGTTCGGCGACACCGTCGGAGGCACCGACAGTGTTCCCGGAGGGCAATAGCCCTGGTCTGGCCCCAACTGCCTCGTCTCCGGAGACAGCTCAGGGTCCGGTTGCTGATGGATCCGGGTCAAACACGCTATACGGGTTCCGGATCGCTGCAACCGGGCTTGCTTTATGGGCGGCGGCTTTGGCCATTTGGATTTAGGCTTGATTGCCACTCAAAATGTACTACTAGTTGCGTCATTCTTTTCATTCATTGTTACTACCCTACCATTAATGGCATTTGCAATTGAGATTATTATTATTGTTTCAATTAACCCATGAGACAAATTTTCTTCTACTTTAATCATTTTAAATTTAACTTCATAAACACTGTAATTCTTATACTGAAAGATACAAGGGGGAGGCCAATGATGACAAGCCTGCCATAAGTTATTCTCAAATTAAAAAGACAAAATCTGCTATAAAAAATAATAATTAACAAATCAGAGGGGAGGGGGTTTATCACTACAGAGTTATATCCATATGCTTCTGGTGAACTAACTCTACTCCGTCAGGGGATGAATTTTACTAAGATTTGGCTGGTTCAGATCTCGCTTGTTGAGATAAAGGTAGCTTATTGGATCATTGAAGAATGAGGTTATTGGCACGGGAACAAAACCCCTGTATTTCCCCACTTCTTTGGCCAACCATAAATCATTGATGTACTTGAAAAAACTATGTTTTTGAATGAAAGGCTGGGCTGCATATTCTTCGAATGGCATCCACTGCACGTAAAGGGAGTAGTAATGTATGTTTAAGTTTTGGTATATGACTCAAAAGATCTGATATAAAATCTTATCAAAACTTTACTTAGTCATGAAGAAGAAGTAGCTGGATACCTGGGCTGCCTCGATTTCAAGGTCTTGCTTCTCAATGGCAAATGAGAAGGGACGTAGCACACAGACGAAGAACAAATCTGATTTCTCGAAGAATGACTTGTGTGTTTGGCTGTCAATTCAGAAGTAACATAAGATTCCAGTGATTATGTGGATCACAGTTTGTAAAACAGTGACATCTTTCTTTATCTTTTAATTTTGTTTTATTTTTACTAAAAACCTTGTTGCCCGGCTGGCTATCAGAATAAATCCTATCTGAAAAGGACATATAAAGAGAAAAAGACTTTTAGCCACCAGGTTCTCTGAATCTAATCTCATAAACTTTCAGGTTGCTATTTTAAAGAAAAATGGTTGGCATCTACCCTTACGTGTTTCCACACACATCCGGTTAAGGCTATACCTACTACGGTGGATCTCTAGTTACTATTTCAAAGAGAAAGCAAAATGCTATTTGACTAGTTAAGGCTACCCACTTCTGTGGATCTCTAGTTACTATCAAAGAGAGGCAAAAAAACACGCTACTCCCTGTCACAAAACATTGAGTCAATACTTCAAGAATTACTCTAGAGTATACAGATAAAGATTCGCTCTTGTTGTACCTGAAAGCTAGTAGTTCCACAAATTCTGTATCAATCTGAAACAAATTGCAACAACCAGCAGGAGAATCAATTAGAGTTCTGCTTAGCATGGAAGATTGCAAAACTTTTTTATGGATTAAGTTCAGTTGCGTATATACTTACTCCTGTCTCTTCTTTTACTTCTCTAATTGCACCCTCAAAAATATCCTCACCCTGCAGATTCAAAAGCTTGCTTTATTTGGGTTAAAAAGGTTGAGGGCAGATGATTAAGCTTTTGTTGGTATATTTACCTCTTCAACAACTCCAGTAGGGATCTTCCAGATGCCAGTTCCCTTGAAATTGCCACTGTTTTCTTGTACAACCAGCAGCTAAAAGAAAGACATGACAAAAGATCAGAACCACAAAAACACACTAATACTGAGCAGTGATCAATCCAACAAAATTAATTTTTTTTTTCTCACCAACTGTTATCAATCCAGTATAATGATATCGGTGGTAATATATCTTAAGCATTAAATATACTTATATACTTCTCTATTTTTACTATATACTATAAAAGATCAGGCTAGCCATAGATACTTAATACTTGCAACAACTAAAGGAGGAATCAAATCACCTCTCTATGTTCATTCATGACAATAGCACCAATACCCACTCGATGTGTGGCATTTGCAGGGATGGTATCAGGTGTTTTAGGAATCCAATATACAAGCATCAGGTAAGAAGGCTCAGCATGGTGAAACCAAAAACCTTCCTGTAATCAAGGTCAGACATCAAATTAATATTCTAGATAAAGTTAAAGCACATTAAACGACATGTAGAGCACCAATTACAGCATGACACTAGTGGAGATCCTGAAACATGGAGTATACACCTTATTTGCAGAAAAATTGTCAACAGTTGTCAAAAGTGGAGTCAAACAAAATTGGAAATTGGACTTCATTCCAGCAACTATGTAGTAGCAATTTCATGAATTTCAGTTTTCTTCCATAAATGAATGTTCATTGTTCTGGAGGTCACATAAAACACCACTTGGATTCAAAAATCCACAAACTACCAAGGATTGCAAGGAATTTACCTTAACTGCGGTATCAATCAGATTTGCAAGTCCAATTGGGACCTTGATCCATACACCCCTCTTGCCCTGCACATTATATCTCTAAGATTATGATTCCGGGGTAAAAGCAAGGTTATTTGAACAGATATGATGAATTTGCAGCAATAGAAATAAAGAACTTCACATGCAAGTTCTTACAAGTTTTTGAAAAATTTCTCGTTTTCCTTTTCCATTCTATATGCTGCAATAGCTAATGCATCTTAGTCTAGAAAAGCCTAAGAAAATGAGCAATACCTGCAGCCTCCATTGGACTAGCGAAGCTCGAAGCATGGAGTAAAAGACATTTGAATCCATAGGCTCCTGAAGTTCGACTATGACTCCTCCATGCTCATCATTCCTAGCTGGAAGCAACTGAACCTTCTTCAGACCGTTTTTACCGAACATTTGCTCCATCAAATCCAAACTTAACCTGTACAGAGCACAGCCATACATGATACGCGAGCTCTCATGTCACAATCCAAACCCGCAATTCTCCAAAATAAACGTTAAAATCGAAGCCAATTTTCCACGAAAATCCTCAGGAAAAATAATGAAGATTACCTTGAAACAGAGCAAAACGAATTGAACTCCGAAGAAACGATGAATCAGTTAGGGTTTCAACGCGGAGTAAAAAACTAAAAATCCGTTCTGAGGCACACACTGAAGCTCGTTGAGTGAAATGCTTGCTGTAACGAACAAACCGAAAGGCGAAGGATTTTTATAGAGAACCGGGGGGTGTGCGCGGTGAAACTAAAGTGCGCCGAGTGCTTAAACGAGGGTCCCACCACTGAATTGATCGGCCAGCCATTCATTCACGTCCTTAGCCGGTGACGTCATCGTGGGTCCCGGTTCACTTAAGCCGCCTGCGTAAAATTTGGTTACGTGTTGGTGGTGAGGGGCTTTTGGACTTGAGTGACGGGCCTACTTGACTGGGCCCCGCGTTTTTTTCGGACCTACTTGACTGGGCCCCGCATTTTTCGACTGTGAAAACAGTTGCTTTTCATTTTCAATCATAAACGACTTGTAGACCAAACAAAAACGATGAAACGACTTTCAACGGTCCCACCAATTAAACTACGGCTCGGTCGCTCGGAGCACTATTTTGTTTTGATAAAATGTTGAATGCTACAGTATTATTTTATTTGCAAGTGTATTGGCAAATTATTCTGTGGACCTAGTTTTAAAAATACACAGTTTTTATATTAAATATTCACAATTTTTATATATTAAATGTCTACAATTTATATATTGAATATTCACAATCTGAATTGTGAACCTTCAGTATTTAAATTGTAAACATTCAATATATAAATTAGGGAAAATGGTCAAATAGGTCCTCAAACTTTAACTTAAAAGTTAATTAGGTCCTTAAACTTTTTAAAGGTGCAATTACACCCATTAACAATTCATTTAGGTGCAATGAAGCCCAAAAATAAGATAATGACATGCTATCACAGGTCATTAAAGTTTAGGCCACCTTCCGGTGCGATATTTCCAGCAAAAAAGTGACTGGCAGCGACCGTTAGTCGGTCGCCGGTCACTTTTTTTTTTGTCGGAAATTTCGCCGATCACTTTTTTTTTTTGCCGGAAGGTGGCCTGAACCCTAATGACATGTGATACCAGGTCATTAACTTTTTTTGGACTTCATTGTACATAAATGAATTGTTGATGGGCGTAATTGCATCTTTAAAAAGTTTAGGGGTCTAATTGTCTTTTAAGCTAAAGTTCGAGGACCTATTTGACTCTTTTCCCTATAAATTATGTATTTGACTTGGATCCATCTTGCAAGGTGGACCCGGATCCATAGCATAACTATTGAAGTGTATTGTACTGATACCATCCTCTAAAAAAAAAAAAAAATCAATCATTATTATGTGGACAATGGTCCATACAATAATTTGCCTAAAAAAATTTCCTCTAATCTTTTATGCCTCATATGATACTTTCTAATTAAATAACTAACATTCTTTTGAATTAATGGTAGGTTATTTAATTCATTGGTATCCAATAATTATAAACCATAAAATCTTAAGAGGAAAATTTTGGGATAAATTAGTATTTCCATTCCATTTTAAATATATCTTTATTTGTTTTATTCAAAGTTAATTCAATTTTTTGTCCTAGATTTGTAGGTATCAGTTTACTTTTTTTTTTTTTTAATATCCTTTTTTTGGTCATAATATTATTGTGGCATGGCCATTTTTGTCATTTAGCAACGAAATCGTTTAAATAGCGTTAAATACAATGACATTTTGGTCTATTCAGTTCTAAATGTTATTTTTTTTTTTTGTTCTAGATTTATATGTATTATTTCATTTTTAGTCTTCTTTTTTTTTTTTTAAACATTCATTTTTGTCCAAATATTATTGTGGCGTGATCATTTTTTGTCTCCCGTCAATAAATATGTTTAAATGACATTCAAAATGGCGTTATTAACTACTCAAAATATTCATTTTTTCTTCTTGATAATAGGATCACAAGTCTTGTGAATTTTTATGAAGTAGACTTATGCACTAGACTTATAGTTTGTCATGAAGTAGAGTTGTACTTTGTTCAATTGCACTTATTTTTTTTTGATTTTGTAGTAGGCTTATGTATTGATAACAATTTTATTATCAATAAGAAAAAAAATGATAGTTTTGATTGGTTAATGTTGTCGTTTTTAATGTCATTTAAACATATTTGTTGACGGATGACAAAAAACGATCATGCCACAATAATGCTAGGACCAGCGGGGATGATTTTTTTTATTATTATTATTACTATTAAAAAAAAAGACTAAAAGTAAAATGACACATATAAATTTAGGACCAAAAAAAAAAATGACTTAACACTTAGAACTGAATAACTATACCAAAATACTATTAGATTTAACATAATTTAAATGGTTTTGTTGACATATGACAAAAAATAATCATGCCACAATAATACTATAACCAAATAAGAATGTTTTGAAAAAAAAAAGACTGAAAATAAACTAACATTAATAAATTTAAGACCAAAAATAGAATAACATCTCTTTATTCATGCAATGAATCTATTCATCAACAAAAAAAAAAAAAAAAGGTAATCATTTGCTTTCTCTAATCAGATTAAAACATGTGCCCCAAGAGATCATTAATTAATAAATATGTTTATTCAATTTGTACTATTTAAGTGGAATAAGTCTCTCTCACGAAAGAGTGGAATAATTTCTTTCATTCATTTATATCAGAGATCATTGATATGTGTTTAAACTATGCATTTGCAAGTTGCAATTAACATAATTTTAAATTTTTGTATTTTTCACTGGAGTTGCAATACATGATTAATCGTTTTGATTAATAATTGTCTACTTTTATATATATAGTTTTAAATTGTATTATAATTTTAAATTCAATTTGAACAAAAAAAAAATCAATTAAGAGCCATAGTCATTCAATTTCTAATTGTTACATTGAATTTAAAATTATAATAGTCTGTTGTTCTTCAAGGCGAATGCTCAGGAGGCGGATGTGATAAAGGAGTGCCTGAAACGTTATGAGGAGCTATCTGGGCAAAAGGTAAATTATCATAAACCCAATATCTGTTTCAGTAAAAATACCACAAAGGACGACAGGGAAGTGGTGGCGGAGTGTTTGCAGGTAGATCAGGAGCCTGATTTTGGGAAGTACCTGGGGCTACCCTCTTTTATTGGGAGGAATAGGAGAATGATTTTCTCCTATATTGAGGATAAGATTAAACAGAGGATTGGGTCGTGGAACAAGAAACTGCTTACACAGGCAGGAGGTGCTATTGAAAAGTGTGGCGCAATCAATGCCAACCTTTACGATGAGTGTTTTCTTGTTGCATGATACAGTTTGTTTATCGATTAAAAGGACCATGAACAGGTATTGGTGGGGGAATAGTGGAGAAAGGGAGATTCATTGGAGGGTCTGGGATAAGTTATGTGTCCCTAAGAAGTTTGGTGGCCTGGGTTTTAAGGATCTTAAAAGTTTTAATTTGACAATGCTAGGAAAACAGGCATGGCGTTTTCTCACAAACCTCAGTTCCCTAGTTGCAAAAGTTTATAAGGCATGGTACTTTCCTGTTACATCGTTTGTTGATGTCAAGATTGGCAATTGCCCAAGTTATACCTGGAGGAGTATTATGGTTGCACATGATATGGTGGTTGCAGGGGTACGTAGGAGGATTGGGGATGAAAAACAACTTTGATCTGGGGATACCCGTGGTTACCTGATGACCCATGTCCTCTCGTTCAAACATATATGCCTGAGGAACTCAGACATGCCAAAGTTGCAGGTTTAATTGGTGAACAGACTAATATGTGGGATCCCCATATCTTGTCAGATTTATTTAATACTGAAGATGTCAATCGTATACTCAGGATCACTGTAAGCCCTGGATATGATGACTCATGGTATTGGCCTGGGGACCCAAGTGGAATTTATACAGTAAAGAATGCCTATAGAAATATTGTGGGTAATTATGAGCATATACCAGGAGAGTTTGATGGATGGATTAATATGTGGAAAATGAAGGTGCCCCCAAAATGAAAGACTTTTTTTGTAGCAATCGATATGCAATATCCTCCCTACCACTACTAATTTAATTATGAAGATGGTGGATGTTGATCTAACATGCCAGATGTGTGGTTTAATGCAGGAGAATATTATGCATGATCTAGTTAATTGTGACTATTCTAAAATTATTTGGAATATTTCAGGATTGCCTGTCACAAATATTGTTACGGATTCTTTCTCTGCCTGGCTAACGGCTGCACTTGCAATTTTGACAAACGGACAGAGGGGGTGTCTTGGTGGCGGTTCTATACCATTTATGGTCGAGCCGAAATTCGGCCGTGTGGGAAAAATCACTCCCCCACCTCGCCGGCTTATGGATAAGGACAGCCGCAGCCATCGCCTCGTACCGTCAAGCGAACCAGCGCCCTCCACCCCCTCCGCCCTTGGTGCCACACGAACCGGAAGGAGGAGCCCAAGTCAGGCCAAGGTGCTATGTAGATGCTGGCTACCGGCATGCAACGGGGGAGGCAACCTATGGTATGGTACTCCTCATGCCGGCCGAGACCTTTATGTCGGCACAGAATGGAAGATTGTCAACTTGTGTCTTGCCTTTTATGGCTCAAGCCTTAGCTTGTAAGGAGGCTTTATCCTGGTTGTCCGAGAGGAATGTTGTGGATGTGGACATACTAACCGATTGCCTACAGCTCTAAAATGTCATGCGCCAGGAATCAACGACTATAATGTCTTATGTTGGGGTCACGGTAGATCAATGCAGGAGGATGGTGGCTTCGTTTACTTATTGATCATTAAGTTATATTTCTAGACAACTTAATTTATCTGCACATGTTTTAGCTTCGTTAGCTTTTACTCAGGACCAGTTTACGTTATGGGATGCAATCCCTCCTGACTCTATTGCAGCTTTGCTCCATTAATACAATCATTATTGGTTGGCTTTCAAAAAAAATATATATTATATTTCATTATTTGGTTCACTTCAAGAATAAACTTCATGAATTGTATTACAGTGATTGGTTGGTTTAATGAATAAAAATGAAATAAGTATTCAAATTACATAAATATCTTTTATACTAAATTAAATAAAATATTAAAAAAAAAAAAAAAAAAAAAAAAAAAACCCACCCCTTTCCTTCACGTCTTCAACTTGGAGATGAAGAGCTTCTTTTTACAAAATTATTTTATTTTATTAAAATTATTAAAATAAATTAAATAATAAAAAATTTTCATTAGAATGATCTCCGGTCAGCAATGACTTGAGAAACATTTCAAATTTGGTTGAATTGTATAATTATAAACAATTTAAGGACCTAATTATAATTTTTTGAATTGAGTAACCCAATTACACTTTTTGAATATAGTTCGGGACTAATTTAAACATTTTCCTTAATTTGTTCATTCTTAAAATTCCATTTATTATTACATAAAATATAACAATTATTTATTACACATAATTTTGAATAAATAAAATATATTTCCGTATCTAAATATGTTATTATACTACGTAATTTACAAAGTTAAAAGTTGACATTTTGTGAAAATTTAACTTCAACTTCTACATCAGACCATTTGAGAATAATCAGAATATTATAATTAAGGAAAAAAAAAAAAAGAGGATACTTAGGTCTTTAATGGTAACTTTAGTCTCTTAATTATTCACTATGTAAATTTAATTCTTAAAATTGTAGCAAAGATTGCTAATGTTTTTAACAAAACCTTAACATTAAAAACTAAATTGATAATTTCGCTACAAGTTTAAGGGCTAAATTTACCTCATGAATAATAGAGATAATAAAGTAATAAAAAACACCCAAACAAAAAAACCACTAAAATTTACACCATGATCATAATTAAGAGATTAAAAATATCATTTTCAACCATAATTTTGTTTAAAAAAAATCAAAATTTTAATGAAATCTTTTTTTTTTTTTTTTTGAATGCTACTAGCTCTATTACATTATAGTATCTGTTCATATACTTTCTCAACCTACTGAAACACAAAGAGCTAATAACGCCTCCACTGAGGCTCGAACTCACAATCTTCCAAATGGAAGTCCAACCCGGATACCATTGGACCACATAGTCCTGGTAAATTAATAAAAAATAACTAAGTGGTTTGTGGTCCACTAGTATCTAGTTAGTTTTTTAATAAAAACAAAACAAAAAAACACCACCCTCACCCTCATTTGAAAGATATCACTGAAATTATTACAGTTAATATTTTATTCTTGAAATAAAATCAATTATAATAAATAATTTAAAAATACGTGGGTTAGGAGTCTAGTTCAGGTGCGATCGCGTCTTAATGTGTTGTCAGTGCAACCGCACCAATGATTATGCACATATGCACTAATAGTGTTAGAAAAAAGCACAACAAAAATACACCAAAAAACGCACGATTAGGTACGCATCACCAAAAGCGCACTATTAGGTATACATAAAAAGTACCACACAGTATTCATAAATGCACAATTAGCTGTGGGAAAATATGGTGCATTTGTTGGGTGTGTTGTATGTTTTTGTGGTATATTTGTACATTTCATTGTTGTGCATTTTTCTAACACTATTGGTGCAATTTTTAGACGGTCGCACGTTAAAACACGGCCACATTTGAGCAAAAGTATAAACTTAAAATAAATAAAGTCGGAGTGTAACACTAGTTATTAAGAATAACAGTTAAGAGAGAAGTATTAAAATTTACGGGGTTTAATTTCGGTCATAGCTAAGCTTAGCGGAGCAGCATGCTTGTCAGTTTGAGTTTACAAATTCGACTCTCTATTTATTAGCCTCTTAGTTGAGTTAGTCACTCATGACTTGTCTAAGTTGGTTTAATTACCACATCGATAGAGGTGTGCATTCAATTAACCGAATCATTTTAACTAAAATTTTTAATGTTTTAACCGTTGACCGAATCGAACTTTGTATTACCGAATTAATCGAATAAGTTAACCGATTAACCTAAGTTTTTTAAGCTAAATTTTTAAATCTTTAGAACAATACCTATAATAATAAATCCAATTACTTCAATACCTATAATAATAAATCCATAATTTCAATACAAAATCCAAATAAAGTCCAAATATCCATAGTCATTAGGGATTTCATTTTAGTTTTAGAGATTTTACATTATATATATATTTATTTATTTATTTATTTTCTAGTACCTATAATAATAAATCCAATTACTACAACACCTATAATAATAAATCCATAATTTCAATACAAAATCCAAAGTCCAAATATCCATAGTCCTTAGGGATTTCATTTTAGTGTTAGAGATTTTACATTATATATTTATTAACTTATTAAAAATTATGGTTAACCTTTTGGTAGGTTAACTGATAATTTTGAACCGAATTAATCATTAACCGAAATTTTACAAAACCTTTAATTATTAACTAAATCGAAGTATTTCGGTTAAAAATGATTAACCGAAATTCTTCGATTCGTTCCGTTAACCGAACTTTCATCGAAGTTTAATTTGCACACCCCTACTCATGGGGGGTGGGAGGGTCTTTTGCCCAATAGTGTCTTAAGAATGAGCTAGAGTTTCATATGTGTGCACACATTTGAATAGAAACTAACATCTTTTTCCACAAAACAAAATATTAAAATTTATAAATTCTATCACATGATCAAATATTCTCAACGCATACACTTACGCTAGCAATACTAGTCTTGCACTAGACTACTAGAGTCCCTACCACTACCAAATAACAAGTATTCCATTTAATTACTTGAGACTTTTGTTTCTTTTCTTCGTCACCCGGACTAGTAATGGAAATTATAATCTAATTCATGATGATTGTCTAAATTTTACTTATTGGATAATAGTATGTGATGAGTTAAAATATGTTTACAAATTTATACTGAATTCACATTACAAATGTAAATGTGATGAGTTAAAGATATGTAACAATTTGTGATTATTTTTAATTTAGAACAAAAGGGTGCAAATAATGATAATACATTCAAGTTAAACGGTCAAGTAATAAAATTATGACAAAACTAGTGTCATTCATCAAAGTTGGTCTATTAGAATGATGCATATTTTAATTAAAGAATCAAAGTGTATTGTTTTGACTACTATTAAATATGTTCCATTGCAGTTTTTGTTCGTAACTACTTTCTCAACCTGTTGAAGTATAGGAGGTTAATACCACATCCATTAAGGCTCGAAGTCACATCCTCCTATATAAAAAAAATAACTTGGTACCACTAAACCACAATATCTCCTAAGCAACTTGTTAATCTCTTTATGAAGAGATCGTTTAGTAGTGATAGAGGGATGTTATTCTCCGGAAATCCCCCAAGAAAAATCCTAAAAGATCTAAAAGAAAGTCCATTTGGGTTCTCAAGGTCACCCTCCTTCAGGATCTAAAAGAAAGTCAATTATCACATTTGATTGATATACAAATTTAGGACCAAATAAAGTTGACAATACCCAGAATGACATTTTTGGTATTAACTCTTTTAATAAGTTAATATTATATATAATTTAATTACTGACCTTATTTGATAATTAGTTATTAGTTGCTGTTAGCAGATTATGTTAACGATTAGCTATTAGATAGTTATGTTTGCTAGTTTGACATTTGATAATATTAATATTTAATAATTTGTAGATGAGTGTTTGGTAAAATTAGTTGTTAAGTTTAGCGGATAACATGTAAATTGACTTTTGAGATCATAAATTTATTTTATAACAATAGTTTATTATTAATCATTAATAATTGTGTAGAAGTAAAAATATCTTTTAATATTTATTTTTATAATAATAAATATAACAAATTAATGAACATTAATAAAACAAACATTATTTTTCATAAACAAATATATTAAAATATAAAATAAAATAAAAATTGTGGTTAAAATGAAAGTTTTCATTAAAAACAAACATTAAATGAGCAGAACAGATTCTACAATTTCATGACAAAAATGGATGTATTAATTAAAAGAATTTGATAATTTGTTCTCAAAAGGCTAATGTGAAAGCTATTCAAAATAATTTATTTTTTTTTAAATCAATTTTGTGGACCAAAAAAATGATTTCAAAAGCCATTTACCAAACATGAAACACCTCTATATTAGCTATTTGACTAAGTCAATCAATTTAAATCAATCAAAAAAAGGTTATTTTAAAAAGTCATTTACCAAAGAAAGTCATTACTATACATGACTTACAAGTTTAGTATAACTTAAGAATAATATATACATACAGTGAAATGGATATGTATTTTTTTTAGTGACAATGAATACCTGCCGAGGATGTGCATTGAATAAATTTTATATTGTGATCCTAATCAGTAAATAATCAGAAGAAGGTAAACCAACATTGCTCAAATAAAAAAAAGACCAATATTGAATATGTATTTTATTTAGTTTTAATCGGGTGGATGCATTTTATTCAAGATTTGGATGGATATTTAATTATTTGTTTGTTCAATAGTATGCGTATCCAATATTAAATATTACATTTTTTGATTTTAAATTATTATATTTTTCCTTATAAGTAACAACCAATTTATTCTCAATTAGTATTACATTTTCACCATAATTTGACCTGTCTCACAAATAAGGATCCATATACAATTTCATAGTACACTTACTATATTTTTAAATAGTCCCATTCATATTGATGAGCTACGAGCAATGACAAGTGGCAATATTATAAAGGCTGGCAAAATTGCAAGATAGAATATGAATTTATTCACTCAAATACTTATTTCCATCTTTATCTCTAATTTTCTTTGTTGTCAATCAATTTAACATATCTTACTTAGACCAATACTATTACCTCAAATCAAGAGAGAAATTAGTCTTGTTTACCTTCAAAGTTGGCGCTATCACGCCAATGCCTCTTTATTTGTATAAGAGGTTGATGTTCTTAAGATTTTTTTTTTTTTTTTTACCTCATTACAAATAAAGGGAATATAGTTTGATTAGTCGTTAAAACTCAAACTTAGCACTATCTTAAATTTGAATCCTCCCCCCCCCCCCACACACACACACACGTGTGTGTGTGTTTTTTTTAGTAGTAGTGACTTTGTTACAATGTAGTATCTGTTCATATCTACTTTCTCAATATACTGAAACACAACGAGTCAATACCGTCCACATTGGAGCTCAAATCCATGATCTTCCACTTGCGAGAGTCACTTTATACTTTCCAAAAGGTTGAATCCCAACCCTAAGGGCCCCAACACCCCGGCCCGACAGAGCATCTGGGAGGATGTAAATCATGGTAACTCAACTAAACATGAACCACAGAGGCTAGACATTTGCTTACTCCGCACAAGACGCCTCCCTCACTTTGAGAAGATGCTCCTACACTACCGCTGATGAGACTCGATCCCTGGTCATATGCGAGAGTCACTCCATGTCACTAGATCAGATCACAAGGTCGTTAGCCGTGTGTGTTTATTTATTAGTTATTATGGAGTAATTTGAAAATTTCAAATTGGTCACTATTAACATTTATATTTTTGGGTGAGAGTAGAATTCCCGTTTCAAGTTTCAACCCAGACACAGTGAAGATTGAAGAAGTGATAATTACGTTGATTAGTGTGTGGTTTCCGAATTCAAAGCAGAGTTTGTCGTGTACACTGGTTATAAGGTCATGGAGAGGGACGACATGGTAAAAAACCAATTAAAATAAAATGGGTCAGAGGAATGGGTTTGAATTGACCCATCCTGACAACTAAGCTTTGCGTTGAAGGTTGAAAGTCAACAAATACGACTGACTGACTTGGTATGAGATCATGAATTTCGAGACGTTTATTGAAAGTTTTGGATTATTTAATCATTAGACCCGTTACGTTTTAATTGGGTGCCGCTGCGTTCAAACCTAAACCTGCGTTTGTAACTTAGTGACTTATTAGACATGATTAAATGTCAATAAGTATAAGAATTGGCATTATAAATTTATAAAATAAAAACGTAAATTTTCTTTGAAAATATTTTTTGTATTCATATTACAAAATAAACATATTCCATATGGACAATATCAATTCAAATCATCATTATCACACAGAATACATTATAAATCTCACAGTTAATATTAAAAAATTAGAAATAAAAATTACAATTTAAATGTACTCAACAAATTTTTATCCGTCATTTATCTCTAGATCTCTTATCATTAACCAACTAAATTACTCGTGTGTGTATATGTGTGTGCGCGTGCACGAATCAAGGCAAATTTTACTATTATTTTTTACTGTGTTGATACATGTGTGTACAATATACCATTCGGGTTAGGTTTAGTCCCAAAGTTGAGTATCATGATATTAAATCATATGTGTATATAATACATTAATACATAGTATTTGTGTATATATACATAAAGGGACGGAGCCATGAATTTTGTTGAGTGAGGGCAAAGAAGTAGGGACGGATTCATAAATTTTTTCGAGTGAAGTCGAAATATTAAATAAAAGAGATAATTTAAAAAAAAATTACCCAAGAAATATAGGTATAAATATTGTTAGATATGAGCGAAAAATAAAACACATCAAAATTTTATTAAAAATACGCGTAACAAAATATGAAACAAAATTAATTTGATGAAATAATTTGAATAGAGAACACATATATATGTGCGTGTTGTTTGGTAAGTCAAGATCAACTCTTGATGTCATTAATAATTTAATACCATATCTGATTGTGCCATACATTCTAAAATTATACTTTTTATTTTTTAATATAATATCTAATCATTATTTAGTAAGTGATAATTTAAAAAATAATAATTCTATTCAATCAATAGAAATTTATAACATAAATTATATACTCTCTGATTTTGAAGAGATTATTTTCTTAAACTAATAATTAGGCGGCATTGATTTTCATATTTAAGTGCTTTGAAGTTTGAAGAATGTAGCTAATCATTACCTCCCACCACAAAGATTTTACCCACCGTCCCAGGCATGTAAATAAATGTTGAACTTTTTTTTTTTTTTTTTTGGTTTCATAATTCATATTCTTAAAAAATAATAATAAAAAAATCCATGCGATTATTTGTACTTTGGACGTCATTTAAAAAAAAAAAAAAAAGTGAGAAGGGAAAGTAAAAGATAGGATCGGATACATGAATGGTAATCATGTTTCAAATTTGTTACAGTATTACTGCCTGCCCCCCATCAATGGTCTCCATTAGAGGCATTATATGTGGGGTAGTTTGGTAAATTGCACCTCTTTTACATTGTGAATAGTCATTTGATTTTCAAATTATTGACATATAATTCCATGCCAGTTTCATTATATCGTGATTCTCCCATTTATGTGACTAATAATAGTGCTTACAATGATAAGAAAAGACACATACGTCTCAAACATGAATATGTGAGGCAATTGATAATGAATGGAGTATGTGAAATTCGAAAGGAACTTAACTGACCCTTTCACTAAAGGACTCAGGCAGGTATATGAAATTAACATTTAAGGGATAATGAATTTATGGTGGGTTTAACTTTCGTGGTTAAACGAAACTATGAAAAGAGTCACATAGTTACACCACTACCCATCCCTATGACTTGGTGTAATCAAGGTTGAGATAATACTCTTAATGAGTTCATAGCCTTGAGAAATGAGTGGTCCTTTGAGATAGACTTGATGAGCTCTCCGCGAGTACATACCTTCGTGAGGTTGGAGCTTGATGGATATATTATGTTCGGGAAAAACCGACTCGAAGGAACGAAGCAAGAAGGTGGGCCCGTGCTCGGATCAAGACACCTTTGGCCCAAGGCACTTCGGCCCACGCCAAGCTCAGCCATACCGACCCCGACTCTGGTGGCTCGGTCGTGTGATCCATGGACCTGGTTTGCGTTGGGATGCGGTCAATACGGAGATGCAACCACCTCCGGTTTGGTGAGTGGCGGTTTGAGGGTTGGGTTGTATAAATACCCCTCACCTTGTCTCATTAAGACATGTTCACTACTTTTCCACTACTATTGTCCTAACGAATCATTGTAATAACCTGTCTATTATTATAATATAATATAAAGTCTCCACGACCTTACGACATCGTTTTCATCTACTTATCTATTTCCATAATACGTCCTTTATCGAGTTTAGTAATTCGGGTCCACGCCCCGGGTAATTAAATCCATCAGAGCTTCTCTTGGCTCTTAATGATTTCATGGCTCATAGAACTATAGAAGCAGTACAGTTTACAATATATATAATACATGAAATCACATACTTGAGTGTGAAGGATTAGCTTAGCCTCCTTCTATGGAAGACTTAGGACAGCCTTTCTAGAGCGCACTCATATATGAGCATCCTAAGGTTATTTTTTGGCTAAGATTATTTGCTTGTCTTTTATTGGTTATAATGAGTGAAGTAGTGCTTTTTATCGGCATGCAATGTCACACAGATGATGCAGCTTCTTTAATGGAGAGTGATGCAAGCTAAGCTAAGCATATTCAATTAATTAATATCTGTGCACCATCCAATTGAAAATGGCATTGCATGGGATCTGCAATAAATAAGTAGGCAGCAGATCATTAATTCTGGCACCACCATCTACCCATTTGAATTCAGATAAGTCGATCATATCATATCACTTATAAGCCCCCTCTCCATTCTTCAATGGGATCATAATTTGGCCACTTCACTTTCAATAATTCCGCACTAAAGTAATTTGGCCGGCCAGGTTCAAGCCAGTGCATGATATGATAGATTCTTGTAAAACAAACTTATTTAACATTACTACATACACTCCACTTCTTCAGCAACGTAACACATTTGTTTTCGTCAACCAAAAATGAATTTGTTTCTTATGTTTTGTCGATTCACTTAATTTTAAAATTCAATTTCTCATAATTTATTGGGATATACTATACATAATTAATGTTGTCTTGTACTGTGCACATCATAATAGTGTGTGGCTACTTAAAATACAACCACAACTTATATATATATATATATATATATATATATATATATATATATATATATATATATATATATATATACACACACACATACTTGAAAACATTGACCTTTAGGTGTGTTTGGGAAAAAATGACTTCTCAGGGAAATATTGTATGGAAATTAAAATGAATTATTTTTCAAAAAACATTTTCATTTTTAATGTTTGGTTACATTATTCTAGAAAAGTGTTTTGGTATGTTTGGTTTATTTTTTCAAAAATGTGCAGAATTATATAATTAAATATTTTAATTGTTTTGTTTAGACTATAACAACATTTATAATAGATTAATAGGGAAAATCATCATTTTTGTTCCTCAATTGTTTCTCAGCTGTCATTGTAGTCTATAGTTTTAAATTTCAACTAATTTGATCATCGAATTGTTTGAAATTTCTTCAATTAAACCCTTCCGAGGGACCAAAATGGTGATTTCTCCATTTTTTAAATTTTGTATTGATCTTCGTATTGACAAAATTTTAAACAATTTGATGATTAGTTAGTTAAAATTGAAAACTAGGAACTACAATATGACAGTTGGGAAACAATTGAGGGACCAACATGACGATTCCCCCCTTTATAATAATAATAATAAGAACAACACCACCACTACCAACAACAATAATAATAATAATATAAATGGTGGTAATGGTGGTGTTGGTGGTGGTCGTGGTGATGTTAGTGATGGTGGTGTTATTTGTTATATAATAATAATAATAATAATAATAATAATAATAATAATAAGTGGTGGTGGTGGTGGTGGTGGTCGTGGTTGCAGTGGTGGTGGTGGTGGGGGCGGCGGCAGCGATAGTTGTAGTGCCGTAGTGGTGGTGTTGGTAAAAAAATTGAAAAATGACTTCTCAAAAAGGAGAGAATGTCATTCTCCAACAAAATGAGAGTATTTTCATTTGACAAAACATTTATTTTCCCTTTGACACATATTTTTCACTATTGATCAAACATTAAAAATTCGAAAATCATTTTCTATATTTCTAAATACACCTTTAACCAGGGAAAGAGTGATTGAATGGGTAAAACTTTTTATTTTTTATTTTTTATTATCACAAGTTTACTTCTTGTTACTATTTCAGTTCAACCCATCGTCCCATTGAATTGTACAAAATCTTATTAGTGCGGAAGAGATATTAACAATGGGTGACCGACAATATTTGGTAGCTTCTAAAAGTTTATTCTAGTTGACTGTGAAGTTAGCTACAACCTTATCATTTTGTTGCATCCTACAACCACCTTATTTATTGGCTCAAATAGTCATTGTAACATCCAATCATATTTCTCCATTATTCTCAACTGTATAAAATTCAAGCGTTATATTGTAGACCAATGTAAAAAAAAAAAAAAAAAAAAAAAAAAAAACAATGTTATTTAATTTCGTAATTCATATAAACGTGCCTTTAGTGACATTGTTTTAAATTTGTTTGTTTGTTTGTTTTTTTTTTTTTTTTTTTTTTTTTTTTTTTTTTTTTTTTTTAATGAGCAATTAGAAATAACATTGGTACTACATGCACAAAATTTGTTAACTGTAGATATATAATCTATTCACTACATATTTATAAAAAGTAATGACAAAAACTTGTGTGAAACTGTCTCGCCGTGAGATGGGTTGAGTCGAGTCAATATAAAAATGTAATACTTATACGTACAAATGTCATATTTATATGCTCAAATGTAATACTAATTATGAATAAAATTTTTGTTACTTATAAGGGTAATGTAATACTTTTAAATTTTAATTTAAAAGTATTACATTTTTCATCAAAAGTATTACTTCGTATATTTTTCCTTATAAATAAAGGCCACTTTAACATTACTTATTATGGAAAATGTAATACTTTTAATGAAAAATATAATACTTTTACATCAAAATGCAAAAGTATTGCATTTTTTTCTCAAAAGTATTACATTTACCTTATAAGTAACAAAAATATTATTTCTCATTAATTAGTACATAATATTACATTTGAGCATATAAGTACGACATTTGCATGTTGATTCGACCCGTCTCACGAATATATAAGGATCCGTGAAACGGTCTCACACAAGCGTGTACCTTAAGTAGTTTCATAATAAACTTACTAATTTTTAACAAAATGTATATTTAAACTATAACATAATTATAAGGAATAAGCGTCAAATAGGCCACCGAACTATATACCAAAGTGCAATTAGGCCATCGAACTCAAAAACAATATAATTGAGTGATTTGGGTCCCTGAACTACATAAAATCATACAATTAGGTCTAAAATGATTTGTTGACCTGAAATTCTGCTGACGTGGTGGTTACCAATTTAAAAATAAATTTTAAATATAATTTTAAATAAAATAATTAATTATTAAAAAAAAAGACAAAAAACTAGAACTGCCGGAGACGAATCGTCTCCGACAGTCTTCGGCCATGGAGACGAAGCATTCGATTGCCGTTAGTTACGTAAACATATGTTCATAATTTTATAATTTCACATTCTAAATGTATATTTATGAAGTTATGGATGTGTAGTTATGCAATTCTGAATGTATAGTTATGAAGTTATGGATGTGTAGTTATGCAATTCTGAATGTATAGTTATGAAGTTAATGGATGTGTAGTTATGCATGCCTGAATGTATAGTTATGAAGTTATGGATGTGTAGTTATTCAATTTTAAATGTATAGTTATGAAGTTATGGATGTGTAGTTATTCAATTCTAAATGTATAGTTATGAAGTTATGGATGTATAGTTCAAATTATGCACACCACAACGCCGTTAACGACAATTGAAATTGATTTTTTTTTTTTTTTTTTGTTAAGTTGGACGTCAAAACGACGTCGTTTTTGCAACTGCATGGTGCACACGGTTGCACAGCATAAAGTTCGACTGACAAATTATATCGCGCACCGCGATGCATAATCGATTATGCACCACGCATCAAAACGACATCGTTTTGTTAAATGAAAAGAAACGACATTCGTTTTCCGCCGTTCCGCACTCTTCCGCAAAAAGTAACTCTATTATTCAGTTTCATTTTGTATACACTGCAGTTTCATTTCAACACAACTACAGTTTCATTCGATATTTATAGACTCAAATATGTGAAAATGTTATTTAATTTTATTTTATAGACACTATGTTTTTATTAAAACACAACTGCATGATCGTTTTGATATAATTACAGCTTCATTGTAGAATATACACTCAAATATGTGAAATGTTATTCAATTTCATTTTATATACACTGCAGTTTCATTTCACCACAACTACAGTATCATTTTGATATAACTGCAGTTTCATTTGATAATATAAAAATAATAACGTGATGCAGTGTCGATTTAGATATACTGTAGTGTTAGTTGGTGTTTAATACACCAAACATGCGGACTCCGTTAACGGTAGCCGTTTTTGACCGCGATGCACGGTCTACGATAAAACGACTGAGTCCGACTGTATTGGGCTGGTGATGGGGGCCTTTATTGGGCCTAGCCGATGATCAATCCAATAACTGACAAAATTTCGCCGAGTCATTTCCGACGTCGTTTCGAGCTTCTTCCACCCTCATTCCTTCAAATTTGAAATTTTATTCGCGCTCTTGCGATTTGATTTGTCTCCATTCCCAATCTCTATCGTTCTCTCAGAGTCATATACTGAGTGAGACTTGGTGCGATGCAGTAAAGTGAGTAATGGTAGTGCGCTTCAGGTGAAGATGTCGACGGTGGAGAAGCTGCTAGTTCAGATCTTCGAGCGGAAGAATTCGATCATCGAGCAGGTGAAGCAACAGACTGATTTGTACAGCCAGCACCTCGCTTCCAAACTCCTCATTGAAGGAATTACTCCTCCTCCTTGGCTCTGGAACACTTCTCTATCCTCGAATCTCAAAGGTCACGTCATTTCCTGATTTTCATTTCAAATTTCTGCTAGTTTCACTTGATTATATATTCTAGGGTTCCATTTGAGTTGTGGAAAATTCTCAGAATTCTAGGAATGGAAAGTTGTTTTTAGTGCATTTTATTCTCAGCCGATGTCCAAAGGTGACACTTTTGTGGCTCAGGATCTTAAACTGGAATTATTAGTAATTCAAAAGTCTTGTTTAGAAAATGCATATATATATTTTTTGTTTACTGAGTCGAAATATCTTTTTTGCCCCAGAGTTGAACAAAGATGAACTGATTTCTGAGATTTTACTTCCCCGTGCTTGGCCTTCAGCATATTATCCCAATTCCCGTTACTCCATCTATAATACGACAGGAGTCACAGGTGATAATGGAGAGCTATCAGATGGGGTTTTTGTGGAAACTTACGCATCCAGTAAAGATCTTCATGCTGGAGAGGGGCCAAGCAGCAGAGCTGTTTACCATGATAACAACACTGAAGACGTTCTTAAATCAATTCCTGAGCTGGATGTAAGGGTTACCTTGCCCCAAGATGAGACAGATACAAGAGCTGAAAGCACTTCAGATGCTCCAGATCAGTCGCTGGCTAAAATTCAAAGGTCTAAATCCAGACAAAAGGCTCTGAAGCTTCGTAATAGTGCAAATACAAAAGCTAGGAGCCAATCAAGCATCAAGTGTAGATATGATGTCACCTCTATTGGGATTGATTTTTCTGCTTCTGTGTCTGAACAAGTTAGTGAGTCATACAAATTTCCTGAGGCTTCTATGCTTGTTAGTGGAGGCAATGGGCTCCCAGCTGAAAGAAGTTGTCCAAATCAGGAAAATCGGAATGATAATTATACTGGTAGAGTTACGAGGTCTTCAAGTTGTTCTATAAAAAGGAACTGCATGAGTGACTATAGTAAAGCTGACAACTATTCTGACATAGCTGAGAATGTCATGTCAAGTCAAAAGAATATGCATGCTGTTGCTTCAAATGGTATAAATATGTCTATGTTGCTTTTTGAACAAGAAAATCTTGTTAACAAGTCACCAAAAATATCTGAACCTTGTATGATTAATACTGAACCTTATGCAGTTCAGGAGTCAAGTGAAGGTGATCATCAAAAGCTTGAAAAGGGGGTGGATGTATTCACTGGCGGAGTTACAAGGTCTAGAAGTTCTGCCAAGCAACAGAATTATGTGTATGATTCTTTTGAAGTGAATAGCTCTTCTGATATAGCTAATAAGAATTGTGGTGGTCAAGCACAGCCCACAGTTGATTTGCCAAATCAATCGGTGAAGGTGGTAAACTTGTCTGATATTACTGATAAAACGGGTCAGGATGTATGCAATGCAACAGTTAGAGGTTCCAGTGCTAAGAAGAAAAAGTTAACTGGCATTTATTCCGGTAGGACCACAAGATCTATGAGTTCTACCCAAAAGTGTTCTATCACCAGTGAAACTTTACAGGTGGATGCATCCACTTACTCAGCCAAGGTAAATAGCAACATAATTGCTCAAACTTCTAGGGAAACATTGGAGAAGCTTGTTGATACTAAGAAGCATTTGGAATTGGTTCAGCCTTCTATTTACTTTGACAATAGAAGTTCAAAGCCACAATGTTGTTCTGGTAATGAAGTCATAACAAATCTTGATAAAATATCTAGTATTGCTCGTGCAAGTGGTTCCGGGACCAAGTCTGCTGCTTTACAGAAGTCATCATGTGAAAATCAGGACATTCAGAATGCATCACATGATAATATTATCTTGACAGGTCCTGAAAAATGTGATGCTGATAACCAGCTGGGAAATGCTGAAGCTGATTCATTGAAGTCTCACATTCCCCAATCTAGTCCCAGTGAAACCAATGGAAGAATAGGTTCAGAACGTCTAGTTCCAGAATTGCCTTCTGATTGCTCTATGCTAGTGAAGCCAAAGCAACTCAACTTTGATGACATGGAAGAGTGTAACTTGAATGAGTACACCCATTGTACTTCTGGAGACGAAAACTTGGACATAGCAATCAAAGAAATAGGTTGTACTCCAATAGATCATTTCTCACTGAAAGAAAAGCTATCTTCTAGCAGTTCTCATACTATATTTTCAGAGAAACAATCCACCCTGGAGCAAGATATTTATAGCAAGTCAAATAGACTTTCAAGCTGTCGTGTTGAATTCACCACTCAAGAGCCTGACAGATCAAAGATAGACGCATCAGACACAGAAGTGCATGCTTCAAAAAGTAGCTTAGATGATCCAGAGGCTTTGCAGTGTTTTGAAAATTCCAACATTTCACCTGAAGAAGATGTTATGCTGGCAAGTACTTTTAATAATTCTGATGCAAATCACCATCATATGAAGCTTAGTCCAATAGAAAGATCAAACTCCTTAATAGAGCCATACGTAGAAGTGGTATGCCTCACCTTTATTTTTATATCTACAATTTTTAACACAGATTTTAATCTTCTCCCCATAAACATCAGTTGAAGTTAACCTTAAAGTTGCTAGGGGAAAGTTTCAAGTGCCTTCTTTGATGCTCTTCATTTTTCTAATTAGCCAATAGAACTAACAGTATTTTATTTTAATTTTTATTTTTCTCCATTTACTCTGTTGCACATTCCAATAGCTGAATATCTTTGTCCAATTTGCATATGATAAATAATGTTTGCATGTGTATCTTCTGTTCGATGCTAATTTCTTTGAAGGTGATAAATGAGTGCTGGCTTTCCTCAGTACTGGTTTTGCTTATTTTTTATTTTGTTTTGTAAAAGAAGTAACTGTTGAATAGTGTAACTTTTTCTAAATAATTTTTTAAGAACTATTGTTGTTAAATGGATATTTTCTATGCTTTATGCAATAGAATTTTACGACCATCAAGATAAGTTTTCCATTTCTATCAAGCTTATATATCTAATTGATCAAATAGGGAGTTTCTGGATTTAAAAGGTGTGATGAAGGTACAGCTGCCTCATGTGCTGGCAAGAGTAAAACTATGGTGACACCTTGCAGCACAAGTTTGACTAATAGGACAACTGGAGATTATAAAAAATGTTTGGCGAAGGAAGTTGCAAATGAAGATCCAATTACCAGTTCATTTGCTGCTGGAGGACAGGCTTACATTCAAGGTAATCAATCTTGTCTTGTCTTAAAAGTAAATTTTTTTGTTTTGGAGATGTGTCCAAAATCATTGAAAGAAAATGGCCTGCTTACATGACTTTTTATAGGGGCTGGAGTTGATGATGAGAATTTCAGTCTTGAATCAAAGGAAATTCAAATTGCTATGAATTCCTCTTTACTTGAAAGAAAATTCAGATCTACTAAGGTTAGTTCTTGGCCGCAAGTGAAGAGGAGAAAGCTTGAAGATCAACAAAGCAATTGTTTTTCTGCTTCTCGGAATTCCCAGACACCAAGACTTTGCAACATAAAAATGGCCAGTGGAAGCATAGATCTGCATAGCATTGAAGGACAAGCAGGAGTTGTATTGAAAGAGGATGCTTCTGGAGATAACATTATTAGTGAACTGTGCCCAATTATGGACTCCTGTGTACCAGAAGGACTGGATTTGACTTTAATTGCTTCTCATGACTGCATGGTTGAGGAAACAGGCAGAGGAGATCCTGTTGACTTAATGTTTGATGCGGATGGTTGCTACAAGCCAAATGAACAAGAAGATGCTGCTACTACTTCCAATGCCGGAATACTTCAGGTGTCGAGTGAAAGTAAAGGAACAGTTGGTGATTTTTGTGATTCCATAGCTGAGGTAAAAGATAGAGATGTTCCAGAAGATCCTGGTGACTCAATGTTTGATACAGCTGGTTGCTACAAGACAAATGAACAAGCAGATGCTGCTACTATTTCAAATGATGGAATACTCCAGGTCCTGAGTGAAAGTAAAGAAACAGTTGGTGATTTTTGTGATTCCATAATTGGGGTAAAAGGGAGAAATGTTCCTGCAGATCCTGGTGACTTAACGTTTGATACAGATGGTTGGTACAAGCGAAATGAACAATCAGATGCTGCTACTATTTCCAATGATGGGATACTTCAGGTCTCGAGTGAAAGTAAAGAAACAGTTGGTAATTTTTGTGATTCCATAATTGAGGTAAAAGGCAGAGATGTTCCAGCTGGCCCTAATTTTGATTCATGTGAGTATTCCAATGAACAGAATTTCCAAACTGCATCAATGCTTGAGAACAATATTAGTTTAGTAAATAATGAGAGCTTATGTACAGGGAGCATAGTTCTAAAAAGTAGCTCTCATATGTTGGAAGACAGCCTTTATCCACATTCTTTAGTTCATTCTTCACATGATGAAGTAGAGTCTACTGGTATTGATGATTCTATGCCCGTTTTTGAGGGTTTTGTCATTGATCCCCCTGGTGCAGATGGAGAACTGGATATTGCTGGAGTTGGAATCAACTTTGAAGCCCTGGACCTTCCAACCACTACAATTGAACGTGCTAGCATCCTGGAGCAGATATGCAGATCTGCTAGCACACACAAATCATTGTCCCATTTGTCATCTGCTCTCAACTTACACAGGTCACACACCTTGTATCAGTCTCTACCTGAAGGTCTTGAGCACATGGACTTTAGAAGCACCTCACTTTTCAGTGAGGATATTGACAAACAGTCTAGAGCTAGTACCAGTTGTGATGAGGAGGAAGTCGGGTATTCTGCTCAAGGGATATCTTATCCAGATTGTTTAGGTTATTCTGGTGCCAAGTTCAGGTGGAAATCCGGAAGTCCATATGCATCTCCTGTTGGAAAGTTATGGGAAAGAACCTCATTTCATTCTGGCAGCTCAGAGAAACAATTGAACTCAAACCCAGAGCTTACTTGTTTCCCAATCAAGGAGGACTCCACTATTAGTGAGGAAAATGAGAATGTGGATAAATTGGCTGATGAAATCCAAGATGATATTGATTCCTTAGTGGGAAATAGTCATGCCAAAAGACAACCACTTTTTGATGTAACTGCTGAAGCTTGTTTGAATGCTCCTGCATCAGTCTCTGCTGCAGAGAAGGTTCAAGCTGGTGGTAGAATGGACTCTGCTAAATCTGATGTTGGCTTCAGTGGGACACGTAATAAAGCCAAAAGGAAACTTCCAAGCCACTGTAGAAATACTAGTGTCGGAAAGGAAAACCAATCACTATGTGCAACCGGAAAGAAAAAAGAGAAGCACTCACATATAGATGGGTCCAGGAAGCCGAATTTATCAGCTGCTACTAGTTTGAGGAGAAATGAGCAGAAGCTTTCGGAGAAAGGGTATAATAGACATAACAACATTATTTCAAATGTTACTTCATTTATACCACTCGTCCAACAAAAACAAGCAGCTACTATGTGTACAGGTAATTCTGATTTTGCATATGTTTACCTGTGATTCCAAACTAGTTTGATATCACTTGATCTAGAAGATATATCGTTTCGCTTTCTTGAATTTTCCATGCCATATACTAGCATAATTAGGAGCTTAAGAGATTTCTATTCTTTTCATATATGTATAACTAATAAGCCTTGTCATTTCAATCTGAAATCTGCTTATTTTGAATTTTGAGTTAAATTTTAAAAGTTTAAATGGTTATTTGAGCAATTTCATCTTGTTAACTTGGTTTTTCATTGCACGATAATGGGAACTCTAGTAATTTCCCAGTAGTGTGTATATTTAAATTTTTCTTTACCTTGTCCACTATCTTCAAGGCTTTTTACTTTGGAAGCAGACTACATAGTACAGTTGTTTTATGGATTCAAGTAATTATGAAGGGAACATCTGACATGGAAATTCAAAATTCTTTATTTGTAGCTTTGACAAAGCTGTAGGGTTGTGAAAAATTTCTCAGCTCATCTATTGTTTTGCAGGAAAGAAAGATATAAAGGTCAAGGCTCTGGAGGCAGCTGAGGCTGCAAAACGTCTTGAAGAGAAAAAAGAGATTGAACGGAAGAAGAGGAAAGAAGAAATGAAGCTTAAGAGAGCACAACTGGAGCAAGAGAATTTGAGACAGTTGGAATTAAACAAGCAAAAGAAAGAAGAGGAAAGAAAGAAAAAAGATGCTGCAGTCTTAGCAAAGAAAAGGGCTAGGGCTGAAGAAGAGAAAAATGACAAGGAGAAGAAAAGAAAGCGAATTGAAGAATTACGGAGGCAACAAAATGACCAGGAGGAAAAATTGCGTGCAAGGAAATTAGAGATAGAAAAGAAGTGTTCTGCTATTGTAAGATCACTGCTATATCTAATTTTGTCAACCTATTGTATTTCAACATAATTCACTCCTGTGGCTTTTTCCAGGATGAAAAAGCAATCAGCATGAAGGAGAATGATGATAAATTGAATATAAGCCACACAGAAAAAGAGATAGGAGACAGTAAGGGCTCTGATAAGCCAGTAAGTGAACTCAGACAAGCTGAAATTTTGAAAATTGATAACCCAGTATCCACAATCTCTCATGAAAGCCTTGACGCCTCTGTGGATCATAGTCAACATGAGAAGGTAGACACTGTACCATAGTATGATTACTTTTACACTTATTTTTCAATTTATTCACAGCACTCCTTTGTCTGTTACAGCATTCATAAGTTGTTGATACAGGTCCTATAAAACCCTGTTAATAGCCATGTATTTCTTTCCATGGAACTTCCAATGATATCCTTGGTCTTTTTCAAAAGAACATAATGCACACTATGTCTAGACAATTTATGATCATTCTTTGCTAGATTTCTTTATCACATGAAAGGTGAAATTCTTTCTAACCTCTGGATCTCCTAAGATCCTGCAACATAGGAGGCTTGTGCATTAATTTTCTCTTTATCAAATTCAAAACCCCTAATTACCTGTCCAATGGATGTGGTAAAAAGAGGACAAAACAAAGTCATTTTTTAACTTCCCATGTTTTTGTTTGACTTATTGAGTGATTTACATGCATGAATTTGAGTATTTGTTAAGATCTTGGTACTGAGAAGTTTGGCTTATTTCTCCAAGGTGATACATGCCAACTTGGATAAACCTGGCAAAGATCAGAACTTCACTGCCAAGGAACCTAAATCGAAATCATATGAGATTTCTCCATATAAATGTTCAGATGATGAAGGTGATGAGGATGAGGAAGATCAACCCATGCGAAAATTTATTCCCTCGTGGGCAAGGTAATTAGATTCTCCCACTAGAATGCTGCTAGTGCTTGCTCAATCCTGAATCCTGATGTGCAATAGCTCAAGTGTTAAAAATCTCAATTGATGATATAGTGATATACCACTTAGGTGATTAAGCTGGCATTGTGGCAATATGATGACTTATGATGTTCTAGTGTTCTATGAATATCTGACTGTGGATTAATCTACAATGATACTGTAAGTTTTAAAAAGTGTTTTTTTTTTTTTTTTTTTTTTTTTCCAGCAAAAGTTGTGTCGCTCTGGTTCTTCCCTTGCAGCAAGAAATTGATCCTGACTTCATTTTCCCCCCAGAAAGCTTCTGCAGTATGGATGAAGGTATGCTTCCCTTCATGATGGAACAATTTCAATACTCAGTTCTAACTGTATTAAGCGTCACTTCTTCTGAACCTAATAATTGAAAACATAACTAAAGTTCCCAACTAAACTCCTTGTAAGTCAAACAAAAACCAACATAAATTAAGCATGGTAATAAATGAGAAAAAAATAGTAGCACCATTAAAAAGAAACATGAAAATTATTTTGTTTCACTTTGATGCTCATTCAGTTTAATGTTCATCGATTAGTTCTGTCCTAGTGTAACAATATCTACTTTGTATGCAGTTCTCCTCCCTCGGAGGGTACAACAGAAACAAACGGCTCTGTGAGTGGATTTGTTGGAAATTTTCAGAAAATTTTGAGTGGTATCTTCCAAGTTCTTCACCTAGACAAGGCTTTTGCCAATCATCTGGTCATGAGATTACAATGATGATGTGCATATGGTGTACACTTTACATACAGTGTGAGATGAAGTTTTGGGTACTCCACCCACCTCCCTGAATTGAAGCATCTGAGAACATCAATACTGAGGAATGCAACAAAATTGCCCTAGTAATTTTAATGTTCTAGTGATGTTTTATCATGATGCCAAGCAGCAGGTTGTCAGTTGTTTCAGTTATTACTTGGAAGTCAAAAGAGGGAATCATAATAGCTGCTCTTTTGCGGAATAAATACATGTAATCTATTCTCGTGTAACATCTAGCTACCGTTGTAGGATTACGAATAAGATTTTAGATGCTATAACACTGTAACAAGAATGACCATGGAAAGGAATTTAACAATTCTGTCAAAATGTGCTTCTTCTCCAACGTGTAATTTGATTGTTTTGCTTTTACTAATATCATGGTTTTCATTAGAGTTATGTTTAGTTGTTGACTTTAATGACTTTTAGCTCACATATATTTTTCAAGGTTGAAAATTAAAAGCAAAACAAATCAAGATTGAGATTAAAAGTCAATAGTATTATAGTTATAAGACTTGAACTTTATTGCAAAAATTACTTGGGGGTCGTTTACTAACTTGGAAAAATGGAGGATTTTCCAGAAAAATGGAGAATTGAAGAAGTGAAAAAATGAAAATGGGAAAACTTGTTTACTAAAATCATTCTTCCAAATTCTTACTCTATCTCCATTCTCCATATTTCTTAAGGATTTTGGAGAAAGAAAAAACCAACTTCTCCATTTGGAGCAATGGAAAGACACGCGTGAACAGTGCTTGTGTTGAGATCTAGGGATCGATTCCTGCTAGGTGCATGCGCGGCGTCCCTCTTCTCCTTTTTGAGTTGCCCACTGTTGGTCATGCATGATGCATTCCCCTCCCCCTTTAATTATTGTTGCTCCGCATTACTAATTATTATTATTTTTTTCTTTTTCTTTTTTCCCCTCATCCTTATTTTTATTACTAATTAAATTTTTGTTATCAATAAATTATTATTATCATTTTTTCTTTTTCTATTTTTTTTCACCTCATCCTTATTTTTATTACTAATTAAATTATTATTATCATTTTTTCTTTTTCTTTTTTTTTCCCTAAAAAATACCATTACCGTTATAACTTCCGTTATTTTTTTCATTATTGTTACTATGTACATGCATCTACCATATATTTTATTATATTCTTCAACAATATATATATACATACATACATACATACATACATACATACATACATACATACATACATACATACATACATATATATATATATATATATATATATATATATATATATATATATATATATATATATATATATATATTGAAATTATATGTTAGTTATTTCCTAACATATAAATATCAAATTTATAAAAATATTTTACATTATTATTATTATTATTATTATTATTATTATTTACAATAATTTAAATATTTAAAATTTAAATACATTTACAATTTTAATATAATGTACCAGGATTATGTGGTCTAATGGTATTCGGGTTGGACTTCCATTTGGAAGATTGTGATTTTGAGCCTCAGTGGAGGCGTTATTGGCTCTTTGTGTTTCAGTAGGTTGAGAAAGTATATGAACAGATACTATATTGTAATAGAGCTAGTAGCATTAAAAAAAAACAATTTTAATATAATGTACTAATATTTGGTCCCTATTTTTTTTTTTTATTACAAAGGAAGGGGGATACCCATACAATCTATGCCTACACTGAGGCTCGAAACCTAGACCTCCCACATAGGGGAGCAATCCGATACCAGTGGACCACAAGCCACCGGTTTTGGTCCCTATTTTTTGTGCATCGTGCATAAAAAATACTAGTAATAAAATAAAAATTTAAGAAATTAAAAACGGGAGGAATGGAGAAATGAAAAACTGGAAGAATGGAGAAGGAAAATTGAAGGAATGGAGAAATGGAAAACTGGAAGAATGGAGAAGGAAAACTGGCGAAATGGAGAAATGGAAAACTGGAAATGGAAAAACAGAGAAATGAAGTAAACGACCCCTTGATCTTTTCTAACTTAATTCTTCCTATTCCACTTGACACTTCAACCGGCAAATGCTATAAATATGTAAATATTTTGATAGTTGAAGTTTTTTTTTTTTTTTTTTTTTTTAATTTTTAATTTTTTGTTTTGTTTAATATATAATATATATTCAATAGTATTATAGTTATAAGACTAGGACTTTATTACAAAAATTAATTGATCTTTTCTAACTCAAATCTTCCTATTTCACTTGACACTTCAAACGGTAAATGCTACGAATATGTAAATATTTTGATAGTTGAAGTTTTGCGTTTCTTTTTGTTTTGTTTAATATATACGGAGTAATATATAATATGAGTAATATTGAGCCATGCCAACCATATAATAGATGCTCTCAGTGTTGCCAATATCAGCAGGGTTTGTCTTTTTATTATTATTATTATTATTATTATTATTATTATTATTATTATTATTATTATTATTATTATTATTATTATTATTATTATTATTATTATTATTATTATTATTATTATTATTATTCATTTTGTTGGGTTTTATCTTCTTTTTTATTTAAAAAAATTATTATTTTTGTTTTTCCATTTCCTATTTTCTTAATTGAATAGCCTTCCTACGCGCCCATATACCTTACATCTCCATTTTCCAAATGGTCACTGCACTGCCCTGCTTCTGGAAAACCAAAACTTCTTTCAATCATAGCCATGGAAATGTATTCAAGAAAACTCTTTCTTTATTGTGTTTTCTTGATTCTCTTCAACCCCGTTCGCTCACAGAAATTGATCTTCGATTTTCCATCTTTCAATCTCACTAACCTCACTCTCCTTGGAGACTCGTACGTGAAAAATGGCGTCCTGGGCCTCACCAGAAGGTCACGAGCCCCATCTTCAAGCTCCGGCTCCGCATTGTACAAGAATCCAGTGTGTTTCTTCGACAAACACGCCAATCTGGCCGCTTCTTTCTCCACAAAATTCACTTTTCTGATCGACAGCGTGAACCCGTGGTCATCTGGGGGCGGATTTTGCTTCTTCCTTTCCCCTTACAATCACACTTTGGGGAGCTCAGGAGGGTTCTTGGGGCTCGTGGACTCGACCCAGATCACCAAGAACAGATTTGTAGCGGTGGAGTTCGATACAGAGCAAGATTTGCACTTTGATGACCCGGACGAGAATCATGTGGGGTTAGATATAGACACCATTGTCTCTGTGAAGACTGCCAGTGCGATGTTGGGTGGGATTAATCTCAAGAGTGGCTTCTTAATCACCGCTTGGATTGATTATCAGCAGAGCCAGAAGAAACTGGAGGTTTTCTTGAGTTACTCTACTCTCAAGCCGGGAACTCCTATAATGGCGGTGGATATAGACCTCTCCGGTTACCTCCACGAGTTCATGTTCGTGGGCTTCTCCGCTTCCACTGAGCGAAGCACCGAGCTTCATTTCATCGAGAATTGGAGTTTCCAGACTTCTGAGGTTAGGGCTCTGAGACCAGGAATCCATTCCCACAATCTTGATTCTGATTCTTCTGTAGTTCCAGTGAGACAGCCATTCCAGGTTTCTATCAAGATCCTAGGCTTACTGGTTCTTGGAATTTGCGGCGCAGGGTTCATGTGCGCTGTTCTCGTGGTGTTTTGGTGGAATTCTGTGAAGAAAATGGAACAAGAGAATACCATGGGTTCAGAGGTTGTGGCAGATCACAGGCAATTCACTTACAAGGAGCTAAGATCAGCCACAAGAAGGTTCAACTCCAAGAACATTCTTGGCCAAGGAGCTTCTGGGATTGTCTACAAGGCCTGTTTTAGGGACTCAGATAACATAGCAGCAGTGAAAAGAATGAAACACGAAGGTAAACCCGAATTCGTAGCTGAATTATCCACCATAGCCAAGTTTAGGCACAGAAATCTCCTCAGGCTCCAAGGATGGTGTGCTGAGAAAGGGGAATTGCTTGTTGTGTATGACTATATGCCTAATGGGAGTCTTGACAAGGCACTATACCCGGAACCGGGGGAGGAAACGCCTCTGAAATGGCCTCACAGGTACAACATTGCAGTGGGGTTAGCCTCAGTCCTCAAATACTTACACCAAGAATGCAAGAAACAGGTGATTCCCAGTGACTTGAAGCCCAGTAATGTGATGCTGGATTCGAGCTATAACCCGAGGCTCGGGGATTTCGGGCTGTCTTGGCTGATGGATCACGACAAGACCCCCACGGGAACAATGGGGTACGTGGCCCCCGAGTATGTTCTGTATGGGCAAGCAACTGAGGAAAGCGACGTTTACAGCTACGGGGTGGTGGTTTTAGAATTGGCTTGTGGGAGGAGGCCTGTTAGGGGCAAGAAAATGGAGAGATTGGTGGATTGGGTGTGGAGGCTTCACTATGAAGGGAGGATAATTGAAGCTGCAGATAGGAGATTGAATGGGGAATTCAGAGAAGATGAAATGAGGAAGGTGTTGCTTGTGGGACTCAGCTGTGCTAACCCTGACAGCAATGAAAGGCCTTCCATGAAAAGAGTGTTGCAGACACTAATGAATGAGGTTGAGGCTATGGCTGTTCCCAGGATAAAGCCTACTCTCACTTTCTCTAACACACTGCTTCTTAGGACTCATGAAATCTTCTCAGATGATGAAAAGAGTGGATTTCTGGAACTCAATTTGAGGTCAGATTCTATTGAAGAAGACAGACATGCTGCAGTTTAATGTGCTTCTGTTCTTGCTTTTGCTCATTTCTATTGTTCAAATTCTTGTTTGTAACCCTCTTTTGGTAACCTTTGATTTGAGCTAAACCTGCATGTGTTGATGTGTCTATGTAAAAATGTATAATGGAGAAGAAGTATATGCCAATCATGTTTTCTTTTTTCTTCCTTCTCACAAGTGGAATTGAGATTTTTGGTAAAGTAGCCATTTTTTTTGTTGTATACATGAGTTTCTCATCTTAAACTACTCTAATCCTAAATCCCAGAATCCCGCCCTTGAGTTGTGCACAAAGGATCCATCTTCACAACCCTACCTTGTCGTTGGAGTGTTGACTTTAGGTCACGTGGTCGACTACTTGAGCAGTTGAGCTAGCCTCGAAGGAGCCATTATTTTATCACCTCGCGAGAAAAGTATGAGATTCTAACAAAACGATAGAGAGGATGTGACAAAGGAACTATTATTTAACAATCTTTGAAAAAAAGTTTGGAATTTTCTTACCAAAATATGATAGAGTTGAATATGTGTGTGCAAAAACTACTCAAAAATGGGTAATTTAAAGAGTTTGATTCTTTTAAGAAAAATTTTAAATTCGAGTCTTGTGAATAAAGTAATATACATCAAGAGAACTCGTTCATATAATATCCAACCATAACTTAGATCTGATAGAGATATTTAGTAAGGGTACTAAAGAGAGCAAATAAAGATATATCTGTATACAGCCAATTTAATAGAAGATGGTAAATATTATTATTAATATAAAGATGTGTTATCATCAAATTAGCATTAAATTAGAAATAAAATATCTATATAGACTATATATTCTACAAAATAATAAAATAAAAATAATAATAATAACTACTCGAGAAGCAAGTTGACTGGTGGCTTTGCAGTTTGACTTTCTGAACAAATTGACAGAGTCAAAAAGGTTAAATAACTGACTGATCCCACTCTCCCCATTCTCCCCACCTTCTGCAAAATAACTAACATAACTGCCATGGAATATGCTTTCCACTTCCCTCTTTTCTCCATCTATATAAACTCACCTCATATCTCTCATTCCATTACTACATTGCTCTTCAGACTCCAAAGTTCTTCACAATCCAGAAGAGAAAAAAATGGCTTTTCTTGCATCAGGTTTCGCCACATTAATTGAGAAAGCTCTCTTCACCACTCTTCTCTTGACTTCCATGGCTTCTGTCCCGGTTTCTTCCTTGCAGTTCGAGGTTGGTGGCAACAATGGTTGGGCAAAACCTACTGGAAACGAGTCCGAGACTTACAACGAATGGGCAATTCAAAACCGGTTTCGAATTGGAGATACCCTTTGTCAGTTTCTATACATCTAAGCTAAGACATTTGACATAAGACAAAATGGTATGTTTAATGTAAGGTTCCTGATATGTTTTCTTTTTGTTTTGTGTTTTTTTTTTTTCAAGATTTCAAGTACAACGATGACTCTGTGCTGGAAGTGAGCTATGATGATTATACAAACTGTGATGCTTCAAATCCAATTGTGAAATTTGATAATGGAGAGACAGTTTTTGAGTTCAGGCGCTCTGGTTTGTTTTTCTTCATTAGCGGGAGGCGAGGCCACTGTGAAGCTGGCCAGAAACTGATTGTCCGTGTGCTGCACCCATCCGAGGTTGTGTCTGCTGCAGGGCCCGCAGCCTCCCCGGCACCAGCCCCGGGTGGCGATGAATGGGACCCGCACAACTTAGGACCGCCCCCGCGACACAATTCTACTTCCAAGCTCTCTGTTGCTTCTTACTTCATTACTGCCCTGGGAGGAGTTCTGGTGTTTCTCTATTTGCTCATGTAGTGTAGGTTCAGTTTTGTTTGGTTGGTGTTCTTTAGTTTCTGTTTCAGAAATTTTTATGTGCCACTTTGGCTTCATAGTTCATTCAATTCTTTCTGGGTAGTTTTTCTTTCTAGGGCATTTGATATTGAACAATGAATCTTTGTGTTGGTGCTTTGTTTTATTGATGATAATAAATTTCAGTTTCTTATGCAATTCTGGGATTCATTGCACACAATGCCTATATAAGCCAAGAATGACAGAACAAAGAACATGATTTAGGTACCAAATCTTAGGTATTCCAATGGTGTTGTTCTCCAACCTTTTACATTGTACAGAGTTTCAAATCAAGTATAACATATCTTAGAATGAAAACAAAAAATTCTATTAAAACACAAAGGAGGGATTGATTATATACAGCTCTGGGCAAAAGTTGTGTGTTTTTCATCTTCTATCATTTCCTCTACTTTATTAGCCTTTGAAACTTCACATACTCCTTTGGTTCGGATGGCTTCGGCCTGATCTGCAAATAAGACTTTCGAAAGGGGTGAACTGCAAATTTGTCTGTATACTTCATAGTTTGCAGCATGTGTGCAACCACCCTCCAGAAGTCTTGAGAGAGGATGCAAAACTGATATTGGATCATTGCTCCTCCCTAAAGTTTCCATTGTGTCGAGGAACGAGGTTGCCATTTCTGTTTTGCTGAACTGAACAAAGGCAGCAGTTTTATCTATGAAGTAGATGGAAGGAGCTGAGTTTTGACCAAAAACTCTTGATATGCAATCTCTAATGTCAGATGGTTTTAGATTAGATGGTAAGCCCCACAAGAGAACAATGTTTTGAAACGGAATTTCCCCGGACTGACTTTTGAGATTGCTAGAAGACAAACAGTCTGCATTCCGCTTTCCAGTTCTCAGATCAACGATGTCTCCACTAACCCAACTAAGATAGAGAAGATTGATGTAGTTTTGAAGTTTCTTTTCGTCAGCTAGACCAAGTGGGGGTGAATGTGTCTTGAAATCAACTCCGAGATGACTGCATGCTTGAGCAAATACGCATCCTGTCATAAATGCATCATAGCCGGCCTCATGTTTTGCTCCAGAGTTCCAGTTCAAGGACCTGTGGATATGAAGTTTAGTTGCAGAAGAAGCATTATATCTTTTAGTATCAATAGGGAAAGACAAGATAATGATCAGAATACGAGTTGGGGAAGCAAACCTCTTCTCATCCACTTGAACCTCCACTTTAACGCAAGATTTATCAGCCAAACTATAGCCTTTAACACCCGACGCAATTTCAGGACAGAGAGAAGCAAATGCTTTAGATAGTGACGTGCTGCTTTTCTTCTTCAAAGACTGAAAAGAATCATTTGCATTCAAGAGTACTTTTGTGTCAATTATGTGTGGAAAGTAGTTGTGGAGAGACGTGGCATATTCTTCAGCAGTCCAAGGGAGTGGGCCAATGAATTTGTTATATATATGAGCAAAGTCTGTATAATAGAAACAAAGCTATAATTCTATAAAGGTCAATGTACACCAACAATAATAACAATAGCAGTACTTATAACTCGAGGATCATTTTACCAAGAAAGCAGTTGTGACCAACAACCAGTTTCTTCTCAGAGGAAAGGAGATCAATAACATTTCGAAACCCGACAGCAGCTTTTACTTTCCTTTGTCCTTCGTTAAGAATGCAGTCCTTTACTTCCTTCTACAAAATATGAAGATACAAATCGATTTGATCGATAATGCTCAAGAAACTGACCAGACAAAGATATAATTTCTCTGCATGACCATTTTTAGCTTCTTCATACTGAGAAAAATTCTAGGGTTCAAGGTGACTTGATATTATAAAATAATTAATATTTCAACAGTTTGAAGAAATAAAAACCATGGTGAAGATGAGACGATTTGAAGTAAAAATTTTGATAGCATAGATTAGTCATACAGAAACTTTTGATAGCATAGAGCATCTGGGTTCAACATATAGGATCAAGATTGGGTCATACCATAAGCAAATCCCTGTCATCTTTGGAATCTGTATAAACAACCAATTGCTGTGGACACAGAGTTTCATCATCAGTGACACGAACAAATGCAAGATCTTTGAAATGCTTTTCTGTGACCTACACAATTCACTAGTCATCATAAGTACATAAACACATTCAATCAAACTAGTATAGAACTCAAGACTTTGAAAAAATATTTGCCCAAACTCCTGATCATCATTGTCTTGGTTATAAATGAACAGATTCTAAATCCAATTGAAAAAGTAAGTTACCAATTGGATCAACTTTTTCTGGTGAGAAGTAAATCCACTAAGCACAACGGCTGGGCGCATTTTGAAGAAAATTGTCTGAAATCTCTGGTCTGAATTATTTGGAGTCTGTTGGAATTCGGAACTATTATTCCTATCCTGTAACAGCCCATCACGCCATTCACGGATCTTGATTTTCATTCGCTCAGCAAATAGAACATCTGCCATCCTAGCATATTGCAAGTCTCCAACTTCCTTTACGCTGGACAATGAATCAGAAGATTCATCCATGTAGATAGAATTTAAGCGTTCCAATGCTATTGTTTCTTGGTTTCTGGATAAATACGAGACCCCTGATATCATAGAAACGACATCTCAAAAATTAGCAACAATTTGGGTTGTTGCAAATATAATTCAGCAAAATCTAGAGCTTACTAATTTCATATAATCTAAAGATATATACTCCAGTGTCCTACAGTCACCAGCCCCACCTCAAAGTAAAGAAGGGAACAATAGACTTCTTAGTATGCCCTAATGGAACTAAACCTTCTCTCTTAGAATTTACTACTCATAAACTATCCAGTATCTCCTGTTAACTGAAAAATATATTTTAACTGACCAAGACAACTAGTAACTGATTTAAGCTTGCATAATCATTCACTGGTATTGTGTAAACTGTAAAGAGAGTACAAACTTGTTCGAGAGAGCAGTAAATACCTTCACTTATGCATGTATTGAAATCAAACTGGTACTTGACCAAGAAATCGAGTGACGTTGTCTGGCATAAGAACTCATAAGATTGGTCATTTCCTGGAATTTCTTGCCGAGGAAATATGTAAAAGTTGTGTCTGACAAAGAGAGAATTAGAGTTTAGTAATTATCTAGTCAAAACATCAATTTTGTCAAAAGACAAGCAGAAACAAACTTTTTTTTTTTTTCATTCTAATTCTGCAATTCTTTACATAAGCATCTTGCTAGACAGAGGATGTTGTTTTTCTATTCTATCCTTCAGGTTTTCTGAAATGATGCAAAGGTTTCCAATCCTTTCTTAATTTAAAAAGAAAAGATTACTCCTTTCTTTGAAAATTCATGTTGTTTAAACTGCCAATTAGCTTCCTATCAAAATGTCGTGAAACAATACATTAAAATTACACCCCCAAAAAAAAAAAAAAAAAATTCTTAGCATTTTAATTTAAAAACTTACTACATTTCTATTGCAATAATTTTCCTTTACAAATGAACTCATCATGTACTGCAATTAATAAGAAAAGAAATTGAATGGTAGCAGTAGAAATCACAGTGACATACGGATGAGCAATGAAGAAGTGTTTGACAGAGTCCCATCGGAAGGGGCAAACGCCGAACTGAACGACGGCGAACTTCTCGGCGGAGTCCTTGACTTTGAGGTAGCGAATGTCGTAGCGGTCAAGCTCGAAGGAGTCTCTCCAGGGGGCGCTGGTAACTCCGGTCATTTCCAAGTCGATGGCAACGAAGTCGGCGGCCTTGATGAGGCCACGCAAATCTTCGAGCGCCGATTCGAAGTTGGACCTTGTAACATTCTTGAGAGCGAAGGCCGAAGAACAAAGAGCGCGGGAGAAGGAGGTGAGGCCGGCGTGAGGAGCTGAGATTAGGGTCTTAGATAAAGCCCTAATCATCCACTGTTTCTTCATTTTCTCTTCTTCTTCTTCTTCTTCTTCATGCTCGGCTCGTCAAAAGCGTGATTATGTTACCACTTACCCGGGGAAGAAGAAGAAGAAACAAGAGTTGCAGCAACTGGGCTGACCAAATTAGCCCAATACGGACTATATTTCTATATGAATGTATTAAACTTCAATATAATTGATTTTTTTTTAATTGGCTAAATTAATCACAAATTTTCGATTTGGTATTCAAAAATAAATATTCCATTTTGGCAAATTAAAAGATTAGTTAATTTGGTCTAAGATTAGCTGATTTAACAAAATACACATTCTAATTCCATCGAAAAGTACTTACACAAATACAAGATTAGTTAAGCATTAATACAATAAATTTTAAATTGTCTATGTGCAAAGCTTCATTTATGTATTCTTTATCAAATTTGATTGGTGAATTCTATATTTGTCGCTTCCTTGGCAAACAAATAAACCAATATAATCCCACATCGGCTCCACAAGAGATTGGAGATTATGGAGTGGTATTTAAGTTGGGACCAAACCTCTACTCATGAACTAGCTTTTGTGGTGGAGTTAGGGTCTTGGCTTGAGTACCGTATCATTTGGTTTTCTTGTTGAGAGGCCGGAGTGGGGTGGGAAAGGGCTACTTGGAAGAGGGATACCCGGTGCTTGATAAGGTTCAAACGGAACCGAGAAGAGTCCGGAGTGAAAGCTATCCAGAGTGAAGCCGTCCACTCATCTGGTGCCGGCCTAGCGGAGGGGCGACCTAGAAAAGGGCTACCTGGTGCTTGATAAGGTTCAGAGTGAAGCCATCCAAGGAGGAAAAGGGCTACCTGGTGCCGAGAAGAGTCTGGAGTGTGAGCCGTCTAGAGTAAGCCGCCGCGGATGTCGGCTTCTCAAGGGGTTGGCAATGATACGATCCCACATTGACTCCACAAGATATTACAGATTGTGGAGTGGTACTTAAGTTGGGGCCAAACCTCCACTCATGAATTAGCTTTTGTGGTGGAGTTAGGGTATTGACTTGAGTACCGTATCACAAACCATCATGGAGACTTTGAAGGGCATATAAGTGCATATTCCATATATTCTCTATTGTGACATTATGGCTAATAACTTTGTGAATTTTATGAGTCTTCTTGGTATCAAACACAAATGTATTTATTAAGTTATTAGAATATTTAAGAGTAGAAAAACCATTTCTTTTGAAAATTTGTTGAATCTTATGAGTGGAGGTGAGACAAGTATAAAGAGATTAAAGAAGTGTTCATTTGGAAGACTATATTGGTTGTGTAAATAATTTTAAAAAATTTATATTTTTTAAAAATAAATTTTCACTCCTTTAACGTACTCTTTTAACAAATTGATGTAGCTGGAGATTGATGACGAAATTGAGATGCTAGTAAATATTGATAAAAAAAAAAAAAAAACATTAATGCCAATGAGATACAAAGACAGTAATTCTGACAAATTTCCTTCCACATTCATTCTCGATTGTGTTAAGATTAGAAATAAGTATCATAAAATAAAATTAAAATTTGATGATTACACATATTCTTAGAAATAATGACAAATATATTTCAGTTAAATATTTGATGATAAAAAAAAGATCAAATTACCTTTTTAACAAAGTGACAAAATATGATTGATTAATAATGTTTATACCTCCACAATACATTAAATATTAAATATAAAATATTTTGAAGATAAAAATGTTAAACATAGTGGGGAGATTTTACTAATTATGTGGAAATAGTCAACCAACAAAAACAAGGAGAAGCTAGAGGCGCAGATTGTTGTCTGATGATCTGACAAGGCTGTAGAGACCCAAATCACCACAAGTGCAAAGCTATTGTCATTGCTAAACTGAGTTTTAGCACCAGCCGGGAATCGAACCCGGGTCTGTACCGTGGCAGGGTACTATTCTACCACTAGACCACTGGTGCCTCTTGTTCATTACAACGTTATTAATTTTATTTATAAGATAACTTTTGAATTCAGTTTAGGCAAAAACAAAACCTCTATCTGTATATCATTTATTTTTATTATGTTATTATAGAATAATAATAATAATAATAATAATAATAATAATAATAATAAGGAGTCCTGACACTTATGGAAGGCAGTCATTGCACTTATTAAGAGGGCGTTAGTACCATTATTATAGATGTTATCATTGTACATTATAAAAGATGAATATATGTAACAAGTAGGGGGGACACTCTAAAATCTTGTACTCAGAACGCATAGCAATACAACAACTTTGTTCATTACTGCTTTCTAAATATATTATCCGGTAACATATTTATCGTTACATTACAAAGGGAAAATTAAAAAATTTGACTATGATTATGGAAGAATAATTGAGTAAGCACATGAAATTTTTTTAGTGATATTTACAAATAAAACATATTGTTGTTTTTTTAAAAAAAAATTAAAAAACAACTTATTTCGCACAATACATTTGATGAATCTTATATGCAAATTTAAAATGAAAATTTAGACTTTGAAATAATTGGTCAATTTTCCCGTGATTATCAATGGTAGATAGTTATTTTGTAAATAATACCAATGAACATCAAGAATAAGAAAAAAAATAATTTTCAACACCTTTTGATTGAGCATGTCACACAAAATTTTGCTAGTATGATTTACCTCTCTTGTGTGATTTGTGTACTATTACACCGTGAATTTTACCTAGTACATACCCTAAATAGTATTTGCGGGTCTCCTTTAGGGGTGTTGGATTTATTACACCCACAATGCCTCATGGCCAACGGCAAATTAAAGGGGAACCAAGTCAAATCTATATATGTACGATTTTCCAGGGAATAAGGCAATAAGCAGTTAAAAAGCACAAATATGAAGATAATACATTGGAGGTAAGATGTACTTACAAATACATTTTATTTTTAAAATGCATTTAATTGTTTTTAAATATAGGGTTGGAGATTCAATTTTTAGGGAGAAGAGTTTAAATCATAGATTCAAAGTAAAAATTTAAAGTTTAGAGTAGTTGTCCAATGTACATAATTATCGAAGAGGTAATTATTTTATAAGTAATGTTTCACTTGAACTTTTGAGGTTACTACCTACTTGAATTTGTGTGCATGCAACAATGGTCAAAAGAATGCAAATATTCAATCATTTAATTAAGCTGAGCTGCAAATATCATATTCAATCATTAAGTGTATACTAAAGGGGATGTTGGGGGAATGATTATAATTGAGTCTGATCTCCATTTTATTCGCTACCTACCAAAGTAGTAAATGGATAAAAATAATAAGGAAATAATATATAACGAACAAGTCAGCCTTGAAATTAGGAGCACACATAATCATGTAGTCTACTAAGTGATCATAAAACTTATTAAAGAAGAATATAATTTATATCAGAAAATTAAACTTATTAAAGAAGAATAAAATGAGAATTAGTAAACTCAATCTAGTAGAAGAGTTAAGTTGTTAGAAAAAATGGCTAACAAAAGAGTTGCTTGAGCAAAAGACTTTGACATATAAAAGAGTTCCATAAGAATATTTGACAAAATATAGAAAGGTCAAACAGAAGAGTATTCGTATAACAAAATTTAATCCTTTAGAAGAAAAAGAAAAATAAAAGTGTAGTATTTCCAAAAGAGTTAAAACACCATAAGAGGCTAAGTTTCAAAGGTTAAAAGAGAGCGTTTGATTAACAATAGTAGAACATTCAAAAGAGATAAAATAGAAAATTGAACTACACTAAATCTCATAAAACTCTATCAATCAAAGATGCGGAAGAAGTAGAAGAAAAATGTTAATGTATTCTAAAAGGCAAACAAAAATATTTAGTATTTTCTAAAAAAACTGAGTTGTTGGACTTAACTATCAAAGAAGATAATATATATCCTAAAAAGAAAAGTAATAGTAGTTGCAGTTCTCATATAAAACCTCAATATGTGCTAAAAGTTAGAAGAGCACAAAAGTTCAAAAGAAACAAGTTCATCTATGTTAGGGTATAATAAATAGATAAATAGACTAGCTATTCCTTCAACTAAGAGGGATATATGATGATTTGATAAACAATTTGAGTATTCTAAACATTTCCTAGCAAAGCTTAACAACCAACATTTAGCATTCTTTCAAAACTTAAGAAGATACATCTATTCAAAGACCAAAAATATAAAAAGTAAACTTGAAACTCAGAGGCGCTGTTATTCATTTGGTTAAGATCGGACAAACCGTGGCAACCCAATCACCACAAGAGCATAGCTTTCATCATTGTTTCGAGATTGCACCAGCCGGGAATCAAACCCAAATCTGTACCGTGGCAGGGTACTATTCTACCACTAGACCACTGGTGCTAATTTGTGTGAAACACTGAATTACAACTAATTATCTCTTGGAATGTTTATATTCAAATCAAGCAAAGAATTATAAGATTATTTTATTTTTTGTGCCCATAATATATTTTGCCTTATACCAAATTTTTAACATTAATATTATATCTTCGTCGTTTCCTTAGAAAATAAATAAACTAAAACATCATGGAGACTATGAAGGGCATATAGATGCATATTCCATGTTCTTTATTGTGGCATTAGGCTAATAACCTCTTTGTGAATTTTATGAGTCATCCTTGTTGTATCAAACACAAATGTATTTATTAATTTATTAGAACATTTAAGATTGAAAAAAATTACGGAGTATTTATTTTTGAAAGTTTAACATGAGCCTTATAAGTAGAGGTGAGACAAATCTAAAGAATTTATTTGGAAGACTATTTTGGTTGTGTAAATAATTTAAATTTTTTTTATAATTTTTTAAAATGAATTCTCAACCTTTAACGTACTATTTTACCCAATTGATAAAGTTGGAGGACGAAATGTAGATGCAACCATATTATGCTGATAAATATTGATAGAACAACCATTAATGTCGATGAGATACAAAAGTAATAATAATGGTGATAAATTTCCTTTCACCTTACAAAATTATGGATTGATGGTTACATATATATTATTAAACCTAATGACAAATTTATATCAATTAAACATTCAAAGTTAAAAAATTATTTGCAAAAAAAAAAAAAAGAATTTAATAAGATCAAATTTACCTTTTTAATGACATAACAAAATATGATTGATTACATAATATTTAAACATCCATAATACATTAAATATTAATTTTACTATAAAAAAAATTTGAAGATAAAAATGTTAAACATAGTGGGGAGGTTTTACCAATTATGTTGGAATACTCCACCAAAAATTTAAAAAAATGAGAAGCTCGGTGGCGCTGTTTGTCGTCGGATTAAGACGAACTGTGGAGACCCACATCACCACAAGAACGCAACTTTCGTCACTGCTTAACTCAATGCACCAGCCGGGAATCGAACCCGGGTCTGTACCGTGGCAGGGTACTATTCTACCACTAGACCACTGGTGCTTCTTGTTCTCAACCACTGAATTTCTAATACTTCATAAGAGGCTTATTACCAAAAGTTCTCTAAATCAATGGACATATTATAATATCAAAATATTATCAAGATGGACCTGTCCTATCAAGAAATTTAGGAGAATTATCATTGTATTATTTAAATTACTACTAATGAAAGCTCAATATAATCAAGTTTTACGGTAAAATATTTTAATAGATGAAATCAAATTAAGTCAAATATTATTGACAAATTATTATCAAATAGTGATAAAAGAAGAATGTTTTTTTTTTTTTTTTTTTTTTTTAAACAACAACTTAATGCATTAAATTCGAAAGAAGACAATCAACAAGATAAAGGGGAGGATCATCAAACCACTCTCCGCAACCTGACATAGAAAAGACTTCCCGAGCTACAGCGTGAACAGCACGATTCGCAAATCGCTTAGCAAAATAGAAAACTACATTATTTATAGTGGATGCAACTTCTTTTACATAAGCAATAATAAAAACCAAAAGCCGAAGTAAAAGAGTTCGAACATAAATCAAAATAAAGAAACTTTATCTTTTTTTTTAATGCTAGTGGCTCTATTACAATGTACTATCTGTTCATATACTTTCTCAGCCTACTGAAACACAAAGAACCAATAACTTTATCTTATTATACGACTTTTAAGACTTTTGTAAAAAGTAGAAGTGACTTTGTAATAATCTCATAAGACATATCTTCTATGTTTTTTTTTCTTATATATGATATTAAATAATAGAATTTTTATATACACGTCAAAATAAGATTCATGCAAGAATGATAGCATAAATGAATACTTTTGAAATTCTTTTTAGGCGCAAAAAAGAGAAGTATTCAATCAAAAAGAACAAACAAATGAAATTGAACCCAAGTTCATATACCATATTGATAGCCTACTATTCTACCACTAGACAACTCATGCTTAATGTTTCATTGTACTTAATTAATTTTGATTATCAAACTTCATCTACTTTTGTTATTCTATCCTTAAATGATAAAATGTTTATGTTCAACATATATTGTGTGTGGGGGATATAATCGAATGAGAATAGAGTCCTCATGCAAAAGGTAATGATTGATCTCAATCATTCATCAAGGTTTATTAATTATTGAAGAAATAATAAAGTGTTTATATTCAAATTAAGCACAAACTTAAAAGATTTAACATTTTATTTTTGTGTGCCCACAAAATATTTTATCTTATATCATATATCAGATTTTCAGCATTAATACAATATACTTTAAATTGTCTATGTGCAAAGCTTCATTTATGTATTCTTTATCAGATTTGATTGGTGAATTCTATCTTTGTTGCATCCTCTGCAAACAAATAAACCAAATCATAATAGAGACTTGGGAGGGCATATAGGTGTATATTCCATCTTCTCTATATGGCTAGTAACCTCTTTGTGAATGTTATGAGTCCTCATGTATCAAACACAAATATACTTATTAATTTATTAGAATACTAGTTTTTTACGCGCATTGCGCGATTGGGATAATGGCCAATGTTTTTTTTTTTTTTTAAATAAGTACTTTAAAGTATATTAAGAATTTGCGTATTTATATAGCTAATTCTTCTCCCAAAGGTTGAGTCCCAACCCCAAGGGCCCCCCCACACTCCGACCCGACAGAGCATTGTGGGAAGTTGTAAATCACGGTGACTGAATGGTTCAGCAGACAGGACCAAATGCCGGTGCGAACAAGGAATCTACCCACTTTGGACATAATTCCCGCACTGCCGCCGCCGAGGTTCAAACCTTGGTCTCTTCTCCCAAATACTGCCCACTAAACCATTGAGCTAAGCCCGTGCGGGTTAAATAGGTAATTTTAAGTTTACAAATGCAAGATAATATAGTCAAGATTGATTATAATTGTCAATAAAATAATTGTATAGGTATGGTTGAAACCAAATACGGGACATAAGGGAGAACAAATAAAAATTAGAGCATAAAATATTAAATATATACTAATATTGTTTGAGGAGATTTCAACATTAGGATTTGTGGTTAAGTTCTATTAAGACTTTAATATTAGAATTAGATTAATGGTGTAATTATAATTCTATATTAGACGTTAATATTCGAATTAGACTAACGGTGAATTAACTGTATTTAACGGAAAAGTTAAATGGATAATCATATAATTAAGGATAAATTAGAAAAACTTTTTTAAAAAAATAAAACCTCAACAATTTGAACCATTCATTTGATTTAATAATTTGGCGGTCATTTTTTCTACCAAATGTTAATAATTAAATAAATTCGTTGGTCAAATCCGCTAATATAATCCGCTAACTGCGGATTGTCAAACAAGGACATTGCAAGGTAGTTCTCACTTCAATTTGTTGTGTGATTTGAATACTCTCTGTCACAAAATCTCTCAAGTAGTTAATATAGTTGGCTTTATTAATTATATTTTTTTAATTTTTTCATGGTATTAATAAAATACTTGGTAAATAAATATATAGCATTATTTTGTATTATAACTTTGATATTTAATTAGAAAAATAGTGCACAAAAAAAGATAATAGACAGTGTAGTGAATATAATCAATTGATGAATTTGAATGTAAAAATTTTTACATTTGAGAAAAATAAAGACAATATAACTAATGAAAATATTTCTCTTAATTAATTTATTGATAATGAATATTTTTTTTTCACTGAATTAAGACATTGTAAGGACAATGTAGCAAATGTAATCAATTAATAAATTTGAATATAAAGAATTTTTATATTGTAGAAAAATAAAGACAATATAACTAATACAATTATTTCTCTTATTTAATTTATTGATAATGAATAATTTTTTTTAATAAAGGCATTATGGACACATAATTCTAAATTAAAGAAATGCATATCGATAATTTTTTGTTGTAGCTACTAAATTATTATTTATATAATTTAATAAGAGTAAAATAGAGTACTAATTATGTCAACTTTGATTGGGATGAGGTTCGAACCTAAGTCCTTTTTTTTTTTTATTGAAATCAATAAGTTAACGGTGAATTAACGGCAATTCTTAAAATTTTAACGGAATTAGTAACGGTGTATGGGTATTTTAGGAAATTTTAGTGTAAAATTTAAATCTTATCAATCTTTTAATAAATCTGAGCCATTCATTTGATTAAAATCTGTGACCGCCATTTTTTCTACCCATTATAGGTCTAACTCTCTTGGGCGCTTATTAGTATAGTAGATTTAAAATTGAAAAGCCATTTCTTTTTAAAATTTATCATGAACCTTATAAGTGGAGGTAATACAAATCTAAAGGGACTAAAGAAGTGTTCGTTTAAAAGACTTGGTTGTGTAAATAATTTAAAAAGTTTTCTACAAAGTATTTTTTAAAAATAAATTTTCAATCTTTAACGTACTCTTTTGCCTAATTGATAGCTAGGGCTAGAGATTGATGGCGAATTGGAGATGCTAGTAAATATTGATAAATAAAAAAAAAAATATTAATGCCGATGAGATACAAAGACAATAATTGTGATAAATTTCCTTTCACACTCATTCTTGATTGTGTTAAGATTAGAAATAAGTATCATAAAACAAAATTAAAGATTGATGGTTACACATATTCTTTAAAATAATGACAAATTTATTTCAATTAAATATTTAAAAATTTAATAAGATCAAATTTACCATTTTAACAACGCCACAAAATATGATTGATTACATAATACTTATACCTCCACAATACAGTACATATTAAATATTTACTATAAAATAATTTGAAGATAAAAAATGTCAACCCTATTGGGGAGATTTTACTAATTACGTGGTAATGATCCAGCACCAAAAAAAAAAAAAAAGGAATTCAGAGGCGCTGATTATCGTCCATACCGTGGCAGGGTACTATTCTACCACTAGACCACTGGTGCATCTTTGTATGAAAGACTGAATTAATCTTAATTATCTGATTGGAGTGGAGTATTACCGAGAATTGTTTGGACCAATGGAGGAAGTATTATCAAAATATTATCAAGAAATTCATGAGTATTATCATTGTATTATTTGGATTAGTACTAATGAAAACTCAATATATACGAAAAAAGATTTTAAAAGATGAAATCAAATTCACCCAAAGATACAAATTATTATCAAATGGTAACGAAAGTGACAAAAAAGAATGTTTTATCATCAAGAATGCAAGAGATAAAATAAAGAGTTTTTATTGAGACTTTATCTTATTGTACTAAGCTCTTATCTTATTGTACTACTTTTAAGACTTGTGTAAAAAGTAGTAGTTGCTAACTATTTATCTTATATATAGAGGGGTCTCCTCGCCCAAAGAAGATGAGGTAGTAGCGATCCGCGAGGCTTTGAGTAGGTTGAAACAAAACAACTTTGATAAAGTACAAGTTGAGATAGACTTACTACTTGTGATCCAAAGTCTTAACAATATTGCAAGAGTCTCTTCCTTTCATCGTGTTCTTAATGACATCAAAAACTTGTTGAATGACTTTACTCATGTAAATTTATCGTTTTCCAAATGATCAATGAATCGAGCAGCTCATATGTTAGCTAGGCAGTCCATTTCTATGTCTGATTGTTCAGAGTGATTTTCAAACCCTCCACCCTTCCTTTGTAATGTGATCCTTTCAGAAATGACTTAATGCACTGATTTTCTTTCAAAAAAGAAATATTTATCTTATTATACTACTTTGAAGACTATTACTGTGTATACAAAAATTTGTACATATTTAGCATTAGCCTACAGAATAGAGACCCTCTCTTTAGTCTTCAGTCTTCACCAATCAATTTTGGAAGTACAATGACCCTTCAAATGTTGTTACATCTGAAACAAATCCAAAATCATACATTAAGCCTTTGCTTGCCACTGAACAAAAAGTTGTGGAAAAAATTGAACCATCAAGATCAAGACCTCTTAGCAATAATCACAATTCAAGCGAATATAATATCCAGTGTCATACAATCACCAAAACTTACTATTCTCGACTTTATCGAGATAAAATGAGACGAGCAGCAAAGGCTCCATCAACTGCATGCTTGACAGGATTCGAGGCATAGAAACCCTTTCTGGTCACAAATTCTGAGGGAACGTATTTGTCTACTGGATCAATGTAGAACTCCTGCCACGAAAATGATATCGGGATCAAATTTTTACGTAAATGATTCTTCAACTCTGTATATATCTAACTGTTTAGCAAAGTCCTAAATCCTCCAACGTTTTTGTATTCAAACTAAACTGAATAATTTCTCAGTATATGGCAAGTGCACTTACTGGATGCCTCAGAAGAAAAGCTTCAACTCTTTCTTCATTCTCTTCCGGATCAATGGAGCAAGTGCTGTATATTAGCGCTCCACCTGGCCTCACCAACCTGCAGATATTAGAAAAAACATTATATTATATAATTATAAATTTATTCTTTACGAAATCTTGGTGACAATTGTAATCTCACGTCGAAGCTGAATCAAGAAGTTCATCTTGTAAATTCTTAAGTTGTTCCATATCCTCGAGTCGTCTATTCCAACGTAAATCTGCTCGCTTTGACAACCAAAGAAGACATGCGTTTTATATATTCAATCATGGTCATTCTCAGATACAAAGGACGAACATTATAAGTAGATAAAATACACTTTATAGATCAAGATAGGGAGAGAAAAGGAAATTCAGTGGTGCAACGAAGGTACCTTAGAAAGAACTCCCAATCCTGAACAAGGAGCATCTAGCAAAACTTTGTCAGATTTGACAGCATTACTGCCCTATAATAAATTCAACGAGGAAAAGTGGTATAAGAGATTCAGCACAAACTCACTAACTATAATCAAACTCATAAATTCTTACAGAAAATTTACGAAGATCAGCATGAACAGTTGTGATGACATCGATAGTTTCATGCAATCTTGCTGTCTCTTTGAGGATCCTTAATCGGCCTTTATTTATGTCGACTGCAAACACCATGCCTGAATAAAATCGAAGGTGAAGAACCCATCTGAATGCTCTATTCTATGTATTTATAGTTGTTACTAAACTTTTTTTCGTTAAAGCATGTGATTTACCTTGGCCTCTCAAGCGGGATGCCATGAAAAGGGTTTTTCCTCCCGGAGCAGCACAACAATCAATAATGCTCTCACCAGGTTTTGGATCAACAATAGAAACCACCAACCCTGCAAAAATTCTCACATATAAGAGAGACATGTAAAGCATTTTGGTTTGAGAATCAACAAAATGATGTTTTATATAGTGTCATAGAATTACAGAAATAAGACACTGAACAGTGAAACACATTTGAAACATGTTGTCCACTACAAAACCAAAAATTTGCAACAAGTCTTTACCTGCACTCTCATCCTGGACCGAACAAAAGCCTTCTTTTAGTAAACCACCTTGAATGACATTCTGGGAGAAGGATATACATAAGAAAATAATTAAACTGAGAGATCTATATCAATGACCCGTAGGAGTGTGTACTAGTAAATAGATGCTTTAAAGAACCATATCAACTTATACCTGCATTCCTGTTTTGATACGAACAAAATCGTCCAAGTAGGGAGAAGGCTCATGTTGAACCTGAAGTTAGGAACAGAAAACATCAGTTATTCTTTATACATGAAGCCTTCTGCCTTTTGAACCAAAGTAAGAAAGCATGAAAACCGGAAATAGAAAAGAAAAGGTACAAGTGATAGTGTGATGAGTAAAAACTAAAGCTCGAAAAGCACTTAAGGACCTTCAACATTGTAAGGCGTGTCACAAGGTCATCCCTTGTTAAACCTTTTCCAGTATTTGCCCTGATATTGATAGCATTAAGACATTAAACACCAATTTAGGGAAAGGAAAGAATGAAAATTACCATAAAAGGAGAGAAAAAACTATAAACCTGAGGCTGAAACTTGGATCGTTGTTGTTCCATACCATCAGCTTAATAGCTTCTTCAAGTCCAAAATATTTTGTCCATCGTCTCACCATCCACTGAATTAAATGATATACATTGTATTGCCATATCATAACAATGAGAAAACTCAAATTATAGTAGAAGAGAAAAATGAGAGCAAGTTTCAACATACAACTGGGTGAGAGTAAAGAGTGCTGAGAGCACGCGCTTGCTGGCGATCGTTACCTTCAATTTTCACTTCAGGAAGGGAATCATTTTCCTGTAGAGGAACGAAACACAAGTCAACTCATAAAAATCTTAGCAACACCCGATGTGCTTTTTATGGAAAGGAAGATGACACACCTTAAGAAAGACTAGCTTCCTTAGAATCCCATTTACCATGTTACCAGCACCAGGTCTGAGAGCAAATTTTGCAAGCTTAACATTCTGCACTTGTGTTGAAAGAACCACAAAAGAGGAATAAGGTTACCGATAAAAATTATAAAGCAATACATAGGTTGTGTGTCCATATTTCACTTATCCCAAAAGACAAGAAATAGATTCCAGTCACCAATTAACATACCTCATCTACCACTGCATAAGGTGGCATTTCTAATTTGACGATCTCATAGAAACCAATTCGAAGAATCTGACAAGAATTGCACAGAAGTAAAATTAGTTTAGCTTTTAAAATCATAAAGAAAGATAAGAATAGAAGCCTGTGAATTTGATACTGGAACAGCGCAACTCAAATATAATTGAAGTTGCCACAAGAATGCTGCATTTTAGCAATGCAATTTCTAGCACTTCCAACAGAAATGTTATGCAATCATGTTTCGAACACTTAAATGATAGAACCTAATAGATTCATAGAGTAATATCCTGCAAAGAGGAAAATGTACCTGTAGCAAAAGAGGCTCCATGCCTCTGAATGTATTCTCATCATGGCACAGTGAAAGAATCAAATAATCAAGGTATCTCCTCCAGCGAATGGTACCTCCAACAATCTCTGTTACCTAAAAGAAGGGCCAAGATCAAGGCAATAACTTGAGATAATGCAGGTTTTTTTTCTAGAGAAATACCAATGAAGAGAAAGAGAAAGAGTTTAGTCAGTTTACCAGTCTTAAATCTCTATCATCTAACTCGCGAGTGCAAAACCCAAGAGTCCTTTCAACATATCCCATTTCACTTTTCCCTGAACCCTTCCCTTGCTCATTCAAAAGGTCAGCAAAAGCACCACCAAATTCTATACGCATCAATCTCACAGCAGAGACTGCACCAAGTACACAATATAAAAAATAAAAGTTAAGTTTCAAACAATTAAACTATAAAAGCAAAAGTAACAACAACCAAGCAGACTACTTGAAAGAAACATTAACAGAAAGTGAAAAACAATTAGCCAATTAGAAGCAGTAAATAGGTACCTACCAGCTCTATGAGGAGAAACTTCCTTCTGAATTCTGCTCGAATCTCTCGGAGGCCCTTCATTTGAAAATGTCCATTTGTGAACCAAAAAAAAAAAAAAAAAAATCCTTTCTTTCTCTACTCTGGGCACTTAATTTCTTTCTAAAAATATTGTTTGTGAGAGATTGGAGTACCTGATTTGCGAGCAGGGTGTTGCGGAGTTGTCTTGGAAATTGCTTGGTTTCTTGGAGAAGAAGCCGTGAGGAGCGACGCAGAGGCAGTAACTCGTGCCGAAAGTGGAATGGGTGGCGAAATTCTCTTCTTATGCTCGTAGAAACGAGTCGAAAAGACAGAAGAGGCGCGGCAACTTGATGCCTCCATTGCTATCAAGTATCAAGTATCAAGACAGTAAAAGCAGAGTGTCAGCGAAAGATAACCGGTCTGGCCATCCGGATTGAAGTGTGAAGTGTGAACTGTACTTCGGGACTTATTGAACCGAAAAATGATAACCGGTCTGGCCGTCCTGGGTTACTAGTAGTAGTATGAACCATATTTTCTGTGTGTATCATTTTCATTATCCCTTACCTCAAAGCTAAGGACTTCTATACTAGCTTTAGTAATTAGTATTTGAGAAAAAAGATAAAAGGTTTAAATCTGTACAGTCAAATCAGTCGAGTTAAATTGACTAGTCAATTGAGCTATTATTATTGTAATTTCTAAAGTCATCTGTAAATATAAATATATAAATATATATATATATATATATATATATATATATATATATATATATATATATATATCTACTATACTAATAAGAGCCCAAGAGAGTTAGTCCTATAATGGGTAGAAAAAATGGCGGTTAAATTTTTTAATCAAATGAATGGCTCAGATTGATCATATTTTAATTTTTCCTTAAGATTTCCTAATTTATTCTTAATGAATATGATTTTCCGTTAACTTTTCCGTTAAATATTATCTTTTCCGTTAATTTCTGTTAGTTTACCGTTAACTTACTCATTGATTTCAATAAGAAAGGTCTTAGGTTCGAACCTCATCCCAATCAAAGTTGACATAATTAGTACTCTATTTTACTCTTATTAAATTATCTACTATATATATATATATATATATATAATATATATATATATATATATAATATATATATATAATATAATATATATAATATATATATATATATATATATATATATATATATAATATATATATATATTTTTATTATATATATTATATATATATATATATATATATATATATATATATATATATATATATATATATATATATATATATATATATATATATATATATATATATATATATATATATATATCTACTATCTACTATACTAATAAGAGTCCAAGAGAGTTAGGCCTATAATGGGTAGAAAAAATGGCGGTCACAGATTTTAATCAAATGAATGATTTAGATTGATTAAAAGATTCATCAGATTTAAATTTTACATTAAAATTTCCTAAAATACCCACACACCGTTACTAATTCCGTTAAAATTTTAAGAATTGCCGTTAGTTCACCGTTAACTTACTCATTGATTTCAATAAAAAAAAAAAAGGTCTTAGGTTCGAACCTCATCCCAATCAAAGTTGGCATAATTAGTACTCTATTTTACTCTTATTAAATTATATAAATAATAATTTAGTAGTTACAACAAAAAATAATACATATAAATTTCTTTAATTTAGAATTATGTGTCCACAATGTCTTTATTTAAAAAAAATATTCATTATCAATAAATTAAATAAGATAAATAATTTTATTAGTTATATTGTCTTTATTTTTCTTCAATATAAAAATTCTTTATATTCAAATTTATTAATTGATTATATTCGCTACATTGTCCTTACAATGTCTTTATTCAGTGAAAAAAATTATTAATTATCAATAAATTTATTAAAAGAAATATTTTCATTAGTTATATTGTCTTTATTTTTCTCAAATGTAAAAATTTTTACATTCAAGTTCATCAATTGATTATATTCACTACATTATCTATTATCTTTTTTGTGCACTATTTTTCTAATTAAATATCAAAGTTATAACATAAAATAATGCTATATATTTATTTACCAAGTATTTTATTAATACCATAAAAAAATTAAAAAAAATATAATTAATAAAGCCAACCATATTAACTACTTGAGAAATTTTGTGACAAAGAGAGTATTCAAATCACACAACAAATTGAAGTGAGAACTACCTCGCAATGTCCTTGCTTGACAATCAGGAGTTAGCGGTTAGCGTTAGCGGATTATACTAGCAGATTTGACCAGCGAATTTATTTAATTATTAACATTGGGTAGAAAAAATGACCGCCAAATTATTAAATCAAATGAATGGTTCATATTGTTCAGATTTTAATTTTTTTCTTTTACGATTTTCTAATTTATCCTTAATTATATGATTATCCATTTAACTTTTCCGTTAATTCACCGTTAGTCTAATTCTAATATTAAAGTCTAATATAGAATTATAACTACACCATTAATCTAATTCTATTATTAAAGTTTTAATAGAACTTAACCACAAATCCTAATGTCGGAATCTCCTCAAACAATATTAGTATATATTTAATATTTTATGCCCTAATTTTTATTTGTTCTCCCTTATGTCCCGTATTTGGTTTCGACCATACCTATACAATTATTTTATTGACAATTATAATCAATATTGACTATATTATCTTGCATTTGTAAACTTAGAATTACCTATTTAACCCGCACGAGCTTAGCTCAATGGTTTAGTGGGTAGTATTTGGGAGAAGAGACCAAGGTTTGAACCTCGACGGCGGCAATGCGGGAATTATGTCAAAAGTGGGCAGATTCCTTGTGCGTATCAGCATTTGACCCTGTCTGCTGAACCATTGAGTCACCGTGATTTACAACTTCCCACAATGCTCTGTCGGGTCGTAGTATAGGGGGCCCTTGGGGTTGGGGACTCAACCTTTGGGAGAAGAATTACTTATTTAAATACGCAAATTCAACCTTCAATTATCTATGCATGAACAATTTCAATATAATCTTGCCTTAATATACTTTAAAGTACTTATTTTAAAAAAATCATTGGGCATTATCCCAATCGCGCAATGCGCGTAAAAAACTAGTATACTAATAAGAGCCCAAGAGAGTTAGGCCTATAATGGGTAGAAAAAATGACGGTTAAATTTTTTAATCAAATGAATGGCTCAGATTGATCATATTTTAATTTTTCCTTAAGATTTCCTAATTTATCCTTAATGAATATGATTTTCCGTTAAATATTATCTTTTCCGTTAATTTCTGTTAGTTTACCGTTAACTTATTCATTGATTTCAATAAGAAAGGTCTTAGGTTCGAACCTCATCCCAATCAAAGTTGACATAATTAGTACTCTATTTTACTCTTATTAAATTATAAATACTCCGTAATAATTTAGTAGCTACAACAAAAAATAATACATATACATTCTTTAATTTAGAATTATGTGTCTACAATGTCTTTATTCAAAAAAAAATTATTCATTATCTATAAATTAAATAACAGAAATTATTTTTCAAAAAAAAATAACAGAAATAATTTCATTAGTTATATTGTATTTATTTTTCTCTAATATAGAAATTTTTTACATTCAAATTCATCAATTACTCTATTTTACTCTTATTAAATTACATAATAATTACTTTCAAAAAAAAAATTACATAATAATTTAGTAGCTACAACAAAAAAATAATACATATGCATTTCTTTAATTTAGAATTATATGACTACAATGTCTTTATTCAAAAAAAAATTATTCATTATTAATAAATTAAAGAAGAGAAATAATTTCATTAGTTATATTGTATTTATTTTTTTTCAATATAAAAATTCTTTACATTCAAATTCATCAATTGATTATATTCGCTACATTGTCCCTACAATGTCTTTATTAAAAAAAAAAAAAGTATTCATTATCAATAAATTAATTAAGAGAAATAATTTTATTAGTTATATTGTCTTTATATTTCTCCAATGTAAAAATTCTTTACTTCAAATTCATCAATTGATTATATTCACAACATTGTCTATTATCTTTTTTTGTGCACTATTTTTTTAATTAAATATTAAAATTATAATACAAAATAATGCTATATATTTATTTACCAAGTATTTTATTAATACCATGAAAAAATTAAAAAAATATAATTAATAAAGCCAATCATATTAACTATTTGAGAGATTTGTTGACAAAGAGAGTATTCAAATCACACAACAAATTAAAGTGAGAATTACCTCGCAATGTCCTTGTTTGACAATCAGCAGTTAGCGGTTAGCGTTAGCGGATTATATTAGCGAATTTGACCAGCGAATTATATCAACGGTTGGTAAAAAGATATTTGAAAAAATTAGTTGTTTAGATTAACATGTAAAATGACCTAAGGGTATACATATATTTAATAATAATAATAATAATAATAATAATAATAATAATAATAATAATAATAATAATAATAATTGTTTAAAAATAAATAAATAAATAAATAAATAAATATATATATATATATATATATATATATTTATATATATATATATATATATATATATATATATATATATATATATATATATATATATATATATTGGATCCGGTGCACACCCCCTTGGCAGATGAGCTTGTGAGCACCTTTTCTGACCCTTAATTAGTTTAGATGAATGGTCCAGATGATTTGGGCTTTTTTGCCACGTGCATCAGATTTAAGAGGACATTAGGGCTTGTTTTATAATTTTCGCAATGACTTTAATTATACCGTGTATTTAATTTCGCCTAGGAAATCTGCGTCTCTTTTGACCTTCTTTCAACACTTCGTCTTCTGCGCATTTCTCTTCCAGCCATAGTCCAACTCCCTCTCACTTTCTCCCTCTCCGTGAGTATTTTCGACCTCCATCACTTTCTCCCTCTCCATCACAACTCTCGCGTTCAACATGGTTGGGTCTACTGTCCGCCGATCGAAGAGGCAACGAAGGTCTAACGGTGGTTCCATTGAAGGTAATCTCAATCCCCCTTATTTATGTTGATTCGTTTTTTCTATCTAGGGTGTGTGGGGTTTTTTTGCTACTGTTTTTTTCCGTTTCGGGGGGTTTTGGGTGTGCGTTCTGTGAGATTTTAGTGTCTGTGGTGGTCGGTGCATGGGCGGTGTTTGGGCCGCCGGGTCTGGGAGGCGGGCTGGGAGGGGGAACTGGGTAGTTAGGGTTTAGGGTTTGGGTTATGATTTAGGTTTTTTTTTTTTTTTTTTTTTTTTGATTAATCATATGTTATTCTAACAATGGGGGGGGGGGGGGGGGGGGGGGGTTTGGGGGTTTTTGTGGTTCTGTAGTCAAGTAATTCTAATGGGGATGTTAGGGGTGTGTTGAATGTGTGTGATGGTGGTGATTTACCATGGACATTTCATGGTAGTCCTAAGAAACATAAAAACATACAGACAAACAATAATGCAAATGATCAATAATACAAATTAAATTTCAGTCATTTTGGTTCAACATCAAATGAAATGAAATGCATATATGCTTACATCTTTTCTTGGATTTTGGTTGTGAATCTCAATCTTGATTGGAGTCCCAGTGGTAAGTCCTGCACATCGATCAGATAATAATATCCACACAACCCAGCCAGTGAATCAAATTCTTCTTCTTATTATTTTTTAATGAAAAAATGTGTATGAATGATCTGTTAATTACCATCAACAACGCCGGATGAAATTTGGCATGTATCCTGCTCTTGCCTAGGGGTTATAATCTGGTTTTGCCCTGGCTTCCTGAAAAATAGACTAATTATACTTTTTTTTTCTTCTAAATTTCAAGAATATAATTGGATTTTTTTTTTTTTAGTTCGACCACCTAACTGTAATTTTTTAAATAGTTCAAGAGCTTAATTTATCATCATTATTCATTTTATATTTGTAATAAACAACATTTCTATTTGCAGTGTTTTTTAGAAGTAAAATTCAATTCTAATTGTATCATATAATATACATTATCTTAATTCAATGAGTTCTATTATGAATACTCACATGCATTTTACTCTTTGATGTAACAAGAGATTATATTATTGGTTCATAGTAGTAGACAACTTAACTTTTTTTTTTTTTTTTATGGTTTTGTGTTTCCATTTTTTTTGTGATGGGGGTGGTGGGCTACTGGTTTTGGGGTTTTTTTTTTTTTTTTTTTTTTTTTTATATATATATTATGCTGAGGTTAGATTTTTGCCGGTAAAATAGTTCAAATTGTTTTTTCAAGTATCCTATGTGCGTAGGGGTTAGACAGTGAATGCAGTACAGTGTAAACATGACGTAGCTTTAATTAGTATGGATTTGTGCGTAATGGGTTCGATTTGTGTTTGTTTCGTAATGGGGTTTTTTTTTTCAATGAGGTTGGATTCTTGCTGGTAATGTAGCTTGCTGTTTTTTTTTTAAATTTTTTTTTTATTTTTTTTACAAGTATGCTATGTGCGTATGGGGTAGGAGGTTAATGCATTATAGTATTTGTAATGTACTGAAAATATTGTTTGGGTATTTGTTGGTATTACTGTGTATATCTTTTTTTTTTTCCCCAATTTCGCTATGTGCGTAGGGGGTAGAGGTGAATGCAGTATAGTATACACTTGTTGTAGCTTTATTTACTATGGGTTTGTGCGTACATAGTCTGTGATTAGTGTATTTTTTTTTTGTGGGGGGTAGGGAGTTGGTGGTCATGCAAAAAGTGTATTCAAATCACACAACAAATTGAAGTGGGAAACTAACTCGCAATGTCCTTGTTTGGCAATCAGCAGTTTGCTCTTCAATATTAGTATATATTTAATATTTTATGCCCTAATTTTTATTTGCTCCCCTTATGTCCCGTATTTGGTTTCAACCATACCTATACAATTATTTTATTGACAATTATAATCAATCTTGATTATATTATCTTGCATTTGTAAACTTAGAATTACCTATTTAAATACGTAAATTCAACATTCAATTATCTATGCATGAACAGTACAATTCCAATATAATCTTGCATTGATATACTTTAAAGTACTTATTTAAAAAAAAAAAAATTGGGCATTATCCCAATCGCGCAATGTGCGTAAAAACTAATATATATATATATATATATATATATATATATATATATAATATATATATATATATATTATATATATATATATATATATATATATATATATATATATATATTATATATATATATATATATATTACAATACATTTAGTAACTAGTATTTGAAAAAAAAAAAAAATTAAGGTTTGAATCTAGAAAATGAAATTACCCGCCTAGCACAATTTTTTTTTTTTTGTTTTTTTTTTTTGTTTTTTAAGATTTTCGCCTAGGTAGCTTAAGCACTAAGTGAGTCAGTGGCACCCGACTAGTGCCTATCGTATTTTGTAACCTTAGGCAAGCTACAATGTAGTGATAGAAGCCCGAGGTCTTGCCATTCATTGTCACTAGGCAAGCTCGGTGTGGTCTAGCTACAATTGTCTGAGCCTTACCCAAGTCTGTCTAGTGCTACATCGACCAACTAAACACTGGCGAATATCCAGTCGATTGGTATGAGGCGCGAGGCAACCCTCATACTAGTGCCACCTTTGGCAGCAGGTAGTCATCAACATCGATTCGTTGAGGTCTACGTAAATTGACTCTATTCCCCTTCCCTATACTTTTACCTTACCTCACCTTGGCCCTAAGACTTTCTTCCCTTCCTCACTTTGTACCCCATTCCTCATGTCTTTGTGCATTGACAAGCTATACTTTATGCATTGTCACACTTGTACCCTGAAATTCCCTCCCCTTTCCTTTTCACCTTAAATTTATGTTTCTTCGCATTTTGACCTCGAAGTTCATGATCTACCTCGCCCTTTGACCATCGAGCTTCGTCCCTAGGCCCTGACCCGAGCCCCACCAAATATTAATGATCACTGGGCCTTGACCCGAGCCCCACAAAATATTATTCACATAAACTTAAATAGTAAATAAAAAAAAGAGTTAATACCCAAAATAGTCCCTCGACTATGTCGTAATTACCAATTTAGTCCTCGACTATCATTCTTACCCAATTAAGTCCTCAACTATACAATTTTTACCCAATTTAGTCCTTTGACAATTTGACTGTTTGTTGACTGTCAAAAGTGGAAATAATGTTGTAATTTTACAAGTTTTCTCCTTCCTCCTCATTTAGCAGCGCCAAACCATGTAGCAATAAGCTCCGGTTGGGTTCTAAACTTGTCAGTATCGAAGTAGTGGTTATGCACCGGATAGCCCATGAATTTGATTTCCAACGATTTTTTGACGATCGAAATCTGATCGGAGTGTATTGCTGCATGGTTTGGCGCTGCTAAAGGGAGAGGAAGGAGAAATCTTGTAAAATTATAATTTTATCCCGACTTTTGACAGTCAACAAACAGTCAAATTAATACAGATGACTAAATTGGGTAAGAATTGTATAGTTGAGGACTAAATTGGGTAAGAATTGTATAGTTGAGGACTTAATTGAGTAAAAGTTACATAGTTGAGGACTTAATTGGATAAGAATGGTAGTTGAGGACCAAATTGGTAATTATGGCATAGTTGAGGGACCATTTTGGGTATTAACTCTAAAAAAATGTTAGACATCACGTAAAATGTCATGTCAGAAAATGATCATTTGTCCACATCAATTTGAATTGATGCCCAAATTAATATTAACTTAATATTTACGTATTATATAAGATACAAATTGCATTTTTTTTTGAAAATCACAACTTCAAACTTTTATTATATCAAATAATCAATACAAAAGGAACAGAATCAATTCAAATATTGAGACCAGTAGACAACTACTAGCTCTAACCATGGCATGAGCCAAACAATTTACTGATCTAGGAATAAAAGTAATGAATAATATTTTAAAGTGTCGTTTTAGAGAGCGGTATTGACTATTGACGGATTACACATCCCGTACTAGAGTAGTTCAGTGCCGTACCATTGATAGCATTACACATCGTTTGAAATTTTTTTGAATTTGAAGACATAATTATAATTAAAATGTTTGACACTTATTTAATTCTCATATTCTATTTTTTTAAGTATACATTATTTATTATTTTTTTAAAACACTCATGATTCTCAATAAGGTAGTATTTGTTCTAAACACTTTCTCAATTATTTTCAAGCCTAAAGAAATAATGTTCCACCATCAAAATTTAATCTTGTGACTACTATTTAAAATAGTAACAGATGTATCATCACACTACATAGTAGTTGTACATTATTTATTTATGTACCATAATAAATCCTCAAATACTCCGTACATTTTTGTGCAAGTAAAGGACAATTTGACCCTTGTGGCCTTGTTTATTTTTCCATTTAAGCCATAATTTGACTAGTCAGATGCGACGGCGGTGGGAGAAGAAAGGAATTTCCAGTTACAGAAATGGAAACGTCCCCTGCCCCGGTGGGCCGTGGGAATGCAGGAGGCGTTACATAATTCTCTGTTTCCATACTTCCGTGGGGACATCCAAACTCAACTTCTCCTTCTCCCTCCCTCCTACGTTACATTATACTCTCAACTCTCTATATACGCATACAGAGTACTATATTTATATTCCCAGCTAACATTAACATATTCCCTTTCTCTTCCTCTACGCACAACTCATTTTGTCCAACAAATATCTCTTTGCCGGATTCATGTCGGTATGTTTTTTAACTAAATCCCTAGATTTTTGTTGCCTGCTTTTTTGCTCTCTACTTTTCTTATCTCCTTCTGTATCGATGTGTTCCACTAGTTATGATTGTTGAATTTTTTATTTTTTTTTTGGTTTCCGTGATTTGATCGATTGCGATTCCGCGGTAGTTGGCTGAGTTCGGGGCTAAATCGAGCAATGCTTGATTATATCATCGGCACCAATTTGTTGTAGTGATCAGATGCAAGTCTTTATGTCTCGTATTGAATTCAATAGTTTTCCTTAGTTCTTAGTGAGGATAGATTATGATTCAATCCACCATTTATGTTTTTACTTTTTGTGTATTGATGCTGCTGTGGAGATTGTAGGGTCAATGATAAAGCATTCAACTAGTTTCCTTCTATGCTGCTGTTTTACTCGTTTCTCCTACTTAACCCAGTACTTCTGTATGTTTCAATAGTTTGGGAAATGGGTATTTAACCTTAGACCTTCCTATCTTATGTGAAAGGACTTATCTAGCTATATTACAAGGTCTTGCCTCAGTGGGTCTGGGATAAAGCATTAAACTTTTCCCATCTATGTTACTACTAAAGTATGTGCCTATTTCACCTGCCTGATCAAATGCCTTTGTATTACATTATGAGAGTGTCCTGTTTTGCTTGAGTTTACAAAAAGTTAATTACTTTTAACTAATTGGATGATACATTCCTGAGAAGGGTTATACTCATTACCTCTTTTTGTGTAACTCTGTTTAAGTGGAGTTTGATGTTGGGATGATGGTTTTAGTTGGGTAGGCTTATGTGATATGACTGATTTTAGTTACTACCAGAAAATTTCCTTTTGTATTCTTCTTGTTGTGTTTCTTTTTCTTTTCAATTCACTTTGTCAAATTTAGAATTTCATAGTAAAAGATTTCACAGATGATGAGCTTATTAAATTCTTGCATCTTTACCCGTTCCTCTTCTAGTTTCAGTGATGTGTTAAAAGATGAGATTCATGTCTGGTTTCATTAAAGTTAAACTGTTAAAGTATCCTCTATCATTTGTTTGTATATTACAGTAAACCTTAGCAAGTTAGGAGTGGTTGGTAATCTTCTTGTCTCTACATTTTTGAGTATCCGTTGCTAATATCATGTCTGTGACTTACAACTTGATAGGAGAACGGTCGACCATTGCCCAAGTTTGGTGAATGGGATGTTAATGACCCAGCTTCAGCAGAGGGGTTTACTGTGATCTTTAATAAGGCCAGAGATGAGAAGAAAACAGGTGGCCAGCCAGAATCACCAACAAAGACAGATGCTCATACTAAGCATGCTGCAGATCAATCAAAACCTCCAGCTGTAAGTTGCTTTCTCATTTGTCAGTTGTACGAGGTTCTTTGTTGTGATAGGATTATGGATAAAAGTTTTAGGTCAATTTTCTGTTTCTTTACCTGAGATCTTACACCTGATCTTTTAACATGCTTTGATGCCCTTCGTTTCTTCACATTCCCGTCTTGTATTAACAGATTGTTGACAGTTTCCTTTCAGGTTTAGCATCACCCAAGAGTTTCTATGTATTCTAAGTTATGGTTGTCATAAGAAATTTCTATGCCAGTTATAAATATTCCTGTGAATAACCTACACTTTTTGGGATCTGTGTTATAGCTTGCTCATCAGTCATTACTGGCGATGATTAGTGTTGCCTAGCCGTGAGCAATTTCCCGATGTGCTCTTATCGTCTTTCTGGAGTACCTTTTCTTTATTCTAATATCAACAATGTTTCATTTCACAGAAAAAATGGTGTTGCTGCATGCAAAGCCCACATGCAGAATCTTAACAAGGCTCTGCAAAGTTGAATTCAGAATGAATGTTCATAATTATCCCCACGTATTTTGCATGTGGGGAGGAGCTGAAGGCACTCTTGGGTTTCTCTGGAACCTACTTTGTCCTGTAAAATTGTATTAGGGTTGGGGTATACCGTATAAGATTTGGTGAAGACAATTTTTTATTTTTGTGTATCTATGAAATTGTATCTGGTATTTCATAGAAACTTATCATTTTCATTTATCAATGATTTGTACTTTGTAGAGCATCTTTCTGAAGATCATTAGGTTTTTTAGGTGTCAAAAGCACTTTTACTCTCTATGATATAGTATTGATTTGTAAATTGTCTTTTGGTTACAAATGTTTTTGTTGTCCTATTTTAATTATTATGTAAAAATTAGTTAAAATTCTTTTACTTTTGATTCCTACCAGCTTCATTTTGTGCCAACATACAGATCCATAGTAGAATGTGTGAGGATTGCGGCAGGTAAATAGAGGATAGATTTGGAGAATCCTATGATAAATTATTTTTGTTATACAACATATCAAGGCCTAACTTCCTAATTAAATTAATGAAAACAGTTCTCATTTTGGCTTGGTGTTGGGAAATTGTTTGTACTTGTATAAAATTTTAAAAAAAAATATTTGTTTGGACTTTCTTCATCAGATTGGCCAAAGACTAAACTCTGGACTGCCCCAGCTTCCGCTCAAACAAATGCTTCAGGAGATAAACTTGCAGAATACTAGCAGCAACAAGAGCTAGAGACTCGCAAAAAGCTTTGTAGATTGCTCTTCTGCCCATTCCTTCATTTACTGCATCCAAACACATTATGTTATCGGATATCGAAGAAGATGAAAAATAAGCGCATAATGACATGAACACTTGGATTGTCATCTGGAAATAGTGTAATCACATTGGCAAACAAACACATCAAATCACACATTGGTACAGGCACAGTACTGCTTCTACAAGAGATCGAGTTTCAAACGGAAGAACTGATATGCGGATGCCTGATACTATCAAAAATTGATGTTCATGCATTGAGCAGTTCACCAGCATCCACAACAACAGATGTCAAACAGTATTAAGTGAGAATTTTAAGCTACCAGAGTACCAGACTCCCATGCACAGATAGATAAACCCAATCAACCTTCAATAGTAACAAAGTTATATAGCCCCCGGGGAATAGCTTAGTGGTGAAAGCCCGAGTGTGGCTGTGGTGGCCAGCAAATGCCCGGGTTTGGACCCTGCAAGGGGTAAGATCCTCGGAAATAAACAAGCACTCAGATCATTGCGCTACTGAGGCACATCCCGCGATTTACCTCCTCTCACAAGCTCTCTAGGGCAAGGGACGTGAGGGGCCCTTCGGTTTGGGGTTCAAACTTAAAGTTATATACAAGGTTCCAAGTTTGACTCTCAGTGGAAGCAGACAGGATACTGGCCTTCTTGGTTTGAGCTTGTCAGCTATGGGCAACTTAGGCTGGATTACCTGCTTGTGGTCCTTTGCCAACTAGGGCCACAAGGCGGGGTTTACCTAGTGCACACACTCAGGTAGTTGCTGTGGGTTTCCCTCGTCATTATGGTGGAAGAAGAAAATACTTACAGATAAAAGAGAGGGGGATGAAGCTAAACCATCATTATGGATGGAAACAACAGAGTAGTTTAAGCAGTAAAAAACTATCAAAGCAATTGTTCACGTTCCATATAATACCTATTGCTTGCCGGTCTGTCTGAGCCTCCAACCAGTGTTGCTCAAACTGAATGTTATACAAAGCCTCCTCAAGCTTTCCAATGTGTTCAAACAAAGGCGTCAAATGTTCTGCGCGCACCATACCACCAAGGGTCACAATTTAGAAGACTTCAAAAGAATACAGTTAAGTCCGGTGACCACAAAACCTCAGAAGCATTCTTACCATCTTTAGCATGCTCATCATGGTACATAAAGTGGCCAGCATGCAAATCGAAGTCTATGGTTTCATGATATGGGGACTTGTTAGTGAAGCAGAAACGATGAATACCATCATGATGGGCAATAAACTCAGATTTCTCGCTTGTTTTATCACGGAAGTCTTGAATTTGTTCACCAGACGGCCCTTTCACCTGATAATTCCCACACAACAATATTAACAACAATTTAAATTCGGGAGTTAAACATAGAACCACAAATTGCAACCAGATTATCTAAGAAATATATTCAAGATTGAAACTTTCTGCCTTTCTTCATCACATATAACCTCACAATAACAGGTCTGGATTTCCTAAGCCCTATTTTCTTAGCATAATGAAAACTAATTATGCCTAGACATAGAGTAAATTCATACAGATATGCCTAATACCCAAAGTGATAATTGAACAATCCCAGTTGATGGTAACAGTAGACAACATTAATCCGATATCCAAGAACTAAACTAATTAGACAAAATAAAGAAACCTCGAAATGGAAATTTTGCAAAAAGGAGAGTAGATTAATGAATACCACAAGATCAACACCCTCTTCACTGTAATGCCAAGAATTCTCGGATTTAATAACCACGAACGAGAAATGCACAGTTTCCCCCAATTCCACCTTGTGCGAAAAGCACTCCTCTCTGTCTATGACGAATCTGATCCCGTAGGCTCCTCCGGCGCTCCAAACCAGCAGCGCCGCAGCCACGGCGACCCAGAACTCCGACGAGAGCATTCTGACCTGCAATTCCCGTAATTCGTTTCGTTCCCAAGAAACCAACGAAAACAAGATTGAAGATTTGAAACGCTTACCATTTCGGATTCTCGGACAGCAAAAGACGAGTTGAATTCTAGAAACCGATGGGTTTGACGAAGTTAAGGCCGACCAAGTTACAGACTTTACGAAACCGAGCGGAACTGTTTTAACCTCTCTTTGAAATGGTTGTACACTTGTACTTCGCGTCTTCCTAAACTACGTGGCAACGTTGGATTGGTAGAATACTCTTTTTATGTTGTCAATATTCAATAATCTTAATTAGTACTCCGTAGGCCGTAGCTTTCAAAAAAAAAAAAAAAAAAAAAAAAAACAAATCCTAATTAGTTGACATCATATTTTAATCCTATTCGGCATTCAAAAGATTGTTAAGACTATTAATACTGATAAATTCTTTTACACAATCAATATGGAAAAGCTCTCTAGCCAGCGATCGAAAGAGGATCTCGATCTCCTTGAGCGAAGCACAAAGAAACCCAAACACACTGGCGACGGGGGAATGAGTCATTCATCGGCAACGATGGAGGAGGGGGGACATCAGTAGGATGTAGAGGTCGTAAACGAGACGCCGATGGAGGAGCTCGTGGGTGTTGAGGAGACAACGTACATGCAGGTAACGTGTGAAACGATCCCAGAGACACCGCTAATGCCACCTGCTTCGTTGCAGGTACCGACGTTGCCTCCGCGTACGTACGCTGAAAGTTTGACTGGCCAAAGAGGCCAGGCATCTCCACACGCCATGGCTCATGCAGAGAAGATCCAGGTGGCCGGATGTGTCTGACGATGAAGATGACGACCCTTTGTGTCCAACGATCCGGTTGACGAGCGAGGAGGTGGATGCGATCCGAGCGCCATGGAGAAAAGCTCTCATCATCAAGGTGATGGGCAGGAAAGTAGGATACACGTACCTTTTGCGGAGGCTTCATTCTATGTGGAAGTCGAAAGGCAGCCTGGATTTAACCGCCATCGACAACGATTATTTTTTTGTTCGCTTTGGATCAGTGGGTGATCTGGAATTTGCGATGTTTGAAGGGCCCTGGATGATCTTGGAGCACTATTTGATCGTGAAACCTTGGGTGCCTGATTTTGATCCCAAATCGGATGCTACGGAGAAGATCCTAGTTTGGGTGAGAATCCCGTGCATACCTGCGGAGTACTACAATATTATATTTCTCAGGAAGTTGGGTAACAAGATTGGCAGGACGATTCGCGTCGATCAAGCTACAAGTTTGGTGTCACGAGGGATGTTCGCTAGAATCTGTATTGAAGTTGATATCACAAGACCGCTTATCTCCAAATTCAAATATAAGGAACATGTGAGGTCTGTCGCCTATGAGGGCATCCACATGGTATGTTTTTCATGTGGTATTTATGGCCATTCACCGGACGCATGCCCTACGCTAAACAAAGCAGTGCCTGAACCGAAAAAGGTGGTGGATGATCAACGGGATCACGTTAGGAACGCACCCTTTGGTGCGTGGATGATCGCGCTGGGGAGGAGATGTTGGAAATTTTGGCTAAAAATGGCATTTTGAGTGATTATTTTGTGGTACAAATATATGTGGGTCCACTTCCAATTTGGGTCGGGTCAAAGTGGATTCGGATTCTTCGTAGTGAGACGAAGAATTTGATATAATGTATGCTCAAAATGGGTAATAGGTGAATGAGAAATTGATTCTCAAAGTGAACCTATTTGAGAGAAGTCAAAAACTTAAGTTTAAATGCTAATTGGAAATTAGCATTTTAATAACTTTCGTTTGCACGAAAGTTGGTTGGAAGCTTAAGTGTAATTAAGCTTGAAAAGCTTAGTTGAATTGGGAGTAGTGGAGCTCCTTTCGTGCTTAGCATTCAGTGCTACACGAAAGTTGTGTAATTAAGCTTTGGGAGCTTAATTTGAGAAATGGAACTAAAGCTTAATTAGTGAATTGAGTTATGAGTTCATTTCGTGTGAGCTCCTTTCGTGCTGTGGATTCGGTGTGCACGAATCAAATGCTATATGCATTGATTCGTGCTGCACCGTTTCGGTGCGTGTGGACCACTCGGGTGTGATTTTCAATCCCAATTCGTTAAACCTTCGGGTTTGTACGGACTTCTCGGTCACTCAGATATTTTGAAACGGGTCGTTGTGGTCGGTACGAATTAATCGCGTATTAAGTTCGTGACCGTTGGAATTATTACGATAATAATTACGACCGTTTCAAACGTTATTATCCAATAATTAAATCGTGGATTTATGTTGGTTTAATATGCCATTTAGTGGGCTACTAACTCCTCTCTCCCCTATAAAAACCTATGTGTTGGGTAGAATGTTTTGTCCAAATTTTTGAACTTGAAAAATCATATTTTTCTCTCATCTTCTCTCAAAAGTTGTTTCTTGCAAAGAGATTCTACCAACACTTCCGTAAAACGTCGGAGTGCTTAACTTGTGTTCTAGTTCGCCGGGCTTTGGGTTGGAGTGCTCGAACGCCAAAGTCGTAGTCCGTTTTATCCTGAGAGACTGACGCCACAACGATCCTAGCACCCTCGGGAGGTGGCGAATCGGTTTTAAGGAGAGTGTGTGTACACACGACTCGGGCTTCCTCTGCTTCTTCTCTCTTCTCGTTGGGTTAAAACCTCAGGTTAGAAACCCGTATCTTGTTTTTATTTTTTGTTCTTGGTTTCGGACCAAGTGGTAGGATTAATCTCGGATAGATTAAATCCTTGTACTAGTTTCGTACTAGTTGTGGTGGGATTAATTTCGTGGAAATTAAGTCCCGTATACTAGTTTCGTACTAGTTGTGGTGGGATTATTTTGATAAAATAAATCCCCAGTTGGTTAATATATATACGAGGTATATATATATGTAATTTTGGTTCATTTTCTATAAATTAAATTCCATTTTTCGGGACAAATACATATTTTATATATATTCTGTGTATCGATTTATTCACCAATTTCCAACAGGAGATCACGGAACAATTCTAGACCCTCGGAGAGGCCTCAACGGGGAACACAGGATCGACGACAGGTAAGCAGCGTCGATCGTGAGAAGGGTGTGCAGACAACTAGGTTTGCTCCTTTAGCTGAGCAGGGTGGCGAAGGCGATAATAATACGGATGCGCTGGTGGACGCTGATCTTGGGCGGACCTGTACAGCTGAACGCGGTGACACCTCGACAGAACGCTTAGGGAGATCACAAGGTCTATCAGCCCCGGGAGGAAGAGCGCGAAGGCCGAATGTTATAGCAATTGAGAAGCAAATTATTAACGAGCCTATAGAAAGGGGAGGAACGCAGTATAGAGCAGGTGATGCATCGGCTTCTAGAAGGGCGGTGGTGGAGGGGGATTTCGCAGTGAGAAACCAGGCGACGGCACATGCACAGGGCGGTGATCAACGACAAAGAGGGGGGTTTAGGAGGGCGGCTGAAGAGGAGGAACATGTGGTAGTACGGGGGTCGCGGGGAGGTGATCAAACACGCACAACGGTGAGCTGCAGAGCCGTAGGGGCAGGCAGCTCGTCTCTTGATCTGGAGCGGCTAGGAGAGCACCATTCCGACGATCCAAGCGCTCTTGATGAAGATGGAGATGCCGTAATGGAAATGGAGGAAGTGCCCGGTGAACCGCCCGGAACGGGCATAGGGAGACACGCTTAGTTTTGGCCTTTTTCGTATCTTTGTTTTGTGCTTTCGTGTTTCTTTGTTGCTTCTTTTTTTTTTTTTTTCTGTCTGTTTTTATGATTGGGTTGATTTGGAACTGTCAGGGCGCTGAAGGGCGAGGCTTTCAACGTGTCTTGAAAACTCTCATTAAATCTCACCGACCGAATTTAATTGGATTGGTGGAACCGCAAGTATCGGGGGATCAAGCCAACACAATCTGCTCAAAGCTCGGATTTGATGAATGGGTCCGAGTAGAGGGCAATCGGTTTTAGCGGCGGGATCTGGGTACTATGGAATAAACCTATAGAGATAGTTGTGGTATACACTCACCCTCAGTTTATTTTGCTGCAGGTCTAGGAGAACGGTGGGGCGCCATGGAACTTTGTTGTTGTTTATGCAAGCCCAACGCAAAAACTACGCCGGCGTCTTTGGAGTGAGCTGCAAGCAACCAAGCGGTATATCGTTTACCCCTGGCTAGCAGCGGGGGACTTCAACGCAGTCACATGTCGAGAATAAACTCTCAACTATACCGCGTACTCCTCGCATAGAAGTGATGAGTTCGTGGATTGGATCCACGAAGAAGGGCTGGTGGACATGGGCTTTGTAGGCCCACGTATGACTTGGGTACGAGAAAATTAGCCTAAGCAAGCTACATGTGTTTTTCTCCAATAACACAAGTACGAATGTTGCAAAACAGATTTCTGATGCCTTGAATATCAAGGCCACGACGGATTTAGGCAGGTACTTGGGAGTTCCAACGATGCATGGACGAGTTACACAAGCTACTTTTTCTGGGCTTCTTGACCGCGTGACAGCAAGACTGGAAGGGTGGCGTAGCAAGCTTTTGACCTTTGCCGGCAGAGTCACTTTGGCGAGGTCTGTCCTGGGTGTTATACCAACGTACACAATGCAGACTACGTATATGCCAAAAGGTGTGTGCAAGAAGATTGAGATGATCACTCGACGCTTCGTTTGGGGCGGAAATGAGGAGTCGCGCAAGATCAGTTTGGTCAATTGGGAGACAGTGACAAAATCCAGGGTTGCAGGGGGTTTAGGCATACGCAGACTCCAATACTTCAATACGGCTTTCATGGAAAAACTCGGATGGAGATTTCTCACGGAGCGGGAAAATTTGTGGGTTCAAGTTTTAAGAAGCAAATATGGCAACCACCAGGGTCGAGGTTTGACGACTGCTTGCAGGACTGCCTCGAATGCTTGGAGAGGAATTCGTAGTGCTTCTGGGCTCCTTGAAAGGGGTCTAACGAAAGTGGTACGCAATGGGAGGGAGACGCATTTTTGGATGGACAGGTGGGTTCGTGGCCAACGCTTGTATGATTTCATGAAGCGGGTAGTGAGTCTACTGGAGCTTTATGCCCCGGTGGCGGATTATTGGGATTCTGAGAGAGGATGGAGGTGGGATTTACTTGAGGATATTCTTGATGAGAGTTGGCGAGTGAAGCTTCATGCATATGTCTTGCTCGATGATGAAGGGGCTAGGGACGACTGGGGATGGAGGTTGGAGCCACACGACCGATTCTCTGTTAGCTCGGCGTACGCGGCTTTGCGGGGGGAAACTAAAGCAGCAATGGATCAGGACTGGAAACGCATTTGGCGGCTAAGGCTCCCTAACAAACTCAACCACTTTTTGTGGTTGGTGAGGCAAGGGAAGATTATGACAAATGTTGAACGAGTAAAGAGGGGGTTTACAACTGATATGAATTGTTCGTCTTGTGCAGGTACGCCAGAGAGCATTGAACACATCTTCAGGTATTGCACTGACGTCGCTGGCCTTTGGGAGACGCTCGTGCCGATCCAAACTACGCAGATGCTACGCACGAAGGACTGGAGTTCGTGGTTTTCGACTAATCTAAGAGCGGATAACCGACTAGGCTTTGATGATGATTGGTCGGAAACGTTCAGCATTGCCCTGTGGTGGTGTTGGAGATGGAGGATATCAATGATCTTTGAAGATAAGCATGTGAGCATAAAGCAAAGGCGGGAATGGATTCAGTCCCAACGTTTGCAAATCAAGATGGCCTTCAAGGCCAAATGGTCGCCCAACAAGGGAACTCAAGATGGAGCAGCAGCCGCTGCGTGGACTAAGCCACCCTCGGGATGGTCGAAACTAAACGTAGATGGCTGTTGCAAAGGCTGTGGAGGTGTCTTGCGAGACTATTCGGGGTGTTGGATTCGCGGGGTAACTCATAATATAGGCTCGTGTACGGCGGAAGAGGCGGAGGCTTGGGCGGCCCTTGTGGGGATACGGATGGCGGCTGGTTGTCAAGTGTGGAAATTAGTGGTAGAAAGTGACTCTTTATCGACGATCAAATGCATTAAAGAGTGCATTGTGACTGGACAGGGAAGCAACATTGTGAAACTATGCGCCGGGGAGCTCAGCGTGTTTAATGATTACAATTTGATAGAAGTTTCTTATTTATTTAATTTAATTAAATTTGGTCAACTCAACATTTTTTTTTAATTTTAATTGAGAAAATTTTACTAGTCATCGATTATTATGACATTGTCATATTTAATTATATTCTTTTAATTTTACCTCATTATATTATTGCCTTTTATTTGTTTGTCACAAAAAGTGCTTACATTTACTTTGATCACTCATGTCTCATATCCCAACATATAATTTATCTTCCTCTCTTGTAAACTCTTTTAACTGGACAATAAAAATTACATATTAATTCTCTTTATTAAAAAATGGAATGATATAAATTTAAACAAATGACTAATTATGGAAAACATATGAGATATTAAAGTCAATGAGGTCATGAAGCAAAATCAAATGAATATGGCTGTATAATAATCAATAACTAAAAGTAGAATGTGCTCATTTTAATTAATAAAACTCAATTGGAATTGTTGGTTTCATGATTAATTGGTACTTAGTTGGCGGGCCAACATAATCGTAAAAAGTATTTGGATAGAGTATCATGATTAAAGAGTAAATAAAGAGTAGAATAAAGAATATTTTGATGGCTTGAGAGTTTATGAACCCCTTACACAATGGCCCTAGAGGAGTATCTATACAGTCTAAAGTGCCAATAAATGACCTCATTAATGCCCCTAATTATTACACAAAATAACAGTCGTAAGTGTCATAACCACCGGTAATCATGTCTCTCATTTAAAGAAATAACCGTTTACATTTAATTTATAACCGTCGCTCCAGCTTGTGTAGCTGTTAGACAGGTAAGAAGACTACTGGACTCAGGCGACTGGCCCGACTACTTAACTCTAACTAGCTACGCCTAACCCTCGATCCATCATGCATTTGCTAAGCGAGATGGATCAACAAATGAATGGATAGTGAAAATTAATAACTAACTAGTGTAATGCCTCGATGATACTCGAATTTATTTATAATTAAATTATTATGATTAAATTAATTTGTTATGAATATTATATTATGATTAAATAAATATTATTGGAGGTAAACATGTATATCTTTTTCTTCTAGATCATAAATGGAAGATTTTCTTTTTAATAAAGAGATAATGTTAACTAGAATATTTTAATAGCATATTTTATTACTATAAAAAAAAGTTAGTGGCGCCAAGACCTTACAGGGCGTTTGGTTGGAAGGGGAGAATTACGTGGGAAAAGAATTGTAATTCCATGAGAGATGAATTACTGGGAATAAAGTGGGAATTTAAATTCCAGTGTTTGGTTTACGGGAATAGAATTACTGGGAATTTTAATTCCAATGTTTGGTATACATGGGAATTAAAAGGGAATAAGTAGTATAAAGTCCAAAATGCCAATTATTGTTGTGGTATTAATTTTAGGTTTAAAAAAAAAAAAAAAAAGAGGGATAATTTTGTCTCATCACTAGCTTTTTTTCTTCCTAAAATCCCAGGAATTAAAATACCAGGGGGGACATGGGATTTTACAGGGCGTTTGGTTGGAGGGGGGGAATTATGTGGGAAAGGAATTGTAATTCCATGAGAGTTGAATTACTGGGAATAAAGTGAGAATTTAAATTCCAGTGTTTGGTTGACAGGAATAGAATTACTGGGAATTTCAATTCCAATGTTTGGTATACATGGGAATTGAAAGGGAATAAGTAGTATAAAGTCAAAAATGTCCATTATTGTTGTTAGACATTAATTTTAGATTAAAAAAGGAATGGGTAATTTTGACTTATCACTATCTTTTTTTCCCAGGAATTAAAATCCCAGGGGGGACATGGGATTTTAATTCCATGAAAATGGGGGAATTGCAATTCCATGGAATTGCAATTCCCTTCAACCAAACTACGGAATTTAATGGCCTTTGGAATTAGGTGGGAATTAAGTGGGAAGGGAATTTAAAATCCCTCCAACCAAACGCCCTGTTAATTCCATGAAAATTGGGGAATTGCAATTCCACGGAATTGCAATTCCTTCCAACCAAACTAAGGAATTTTATGGCCTTTGGAATTAAGTGGGAAGGGAATAGTTTAATGGCATCCGAATTTGACTCTCATATAGGAGGTTGTGAGTTCAAACCTAGAGGCGTTTTTGGAAGAATGAAAAAGTAGTTATAGAGTCAATAGCATTAAAAAAAAGTTAGTGGCAATAATTGTTTGAAGCATTTATGGTAGTGATGAGTTTAAATAATCATGTTCTCATTCTTAACAAAGATTCTCACAATGATGTCGTCTCTATGTTTATGAATATTTTATTAAATGTTCTGTCGGGCCGGGGTGTGGGGGCCCTTAAGGTTGGGGTTCAGCCTTTTGGAATAATGAATGTTTTATTAAATGCTACTTTCTTCTATTAAAAAATTGTTTATTCTTTATTTTTATTAGTTATGTGTAAATTTGACCAACCCTAATATGAGTTAGCAGAGTGTCCATAGTAATCAAGTATATAATTTTTTTAACGAGCTTGATTAGCGTGAGTGACCGTGTATTTTCATTCTTGAAGAGATGTTAAATGTCAATTGTTATACTGTGCATCAAGGTGCACATAGCAATGTGTGCCCCGCCCCAAAATGACGCCGTTTTATATTATGTCATAAAATTCGGTGTTTTCAGGTATAAAATTCTGTACATTCGAAACATGGAAATTTTCAGTTATAAAATTCTGTGTTTTTAGTTATAAAAATTATGTGTTTTCAGGTATAAAATCCTGTGTTTTCATGTATAAAATTATGTGTATTCTATTATACAATTCTGTACATTCGAAATGTAAATTTTTTTTAAGGAGTTAACACCAAACACGCGAAAAAGGTCCAAAACGACTTCGGCCCTGGTGCACGGTATAATTTGCCGTTAAATGTGTTTTCTACAATTATGGTCCGCTCAGAACACCTCATGATTTGATAAAAAAAAAAATTAAATAAAAATAATGACACATTATGTGATAACACTATTATTTAATAATTTTTGTAAGAGGGTGTAACATAGCTCCTATTACAATTATTTTAAATCAAAATAATTTAAGTACTATTTCAAATTTCAGAATGTGAAAATGATACAAGACTGATGAATGTTACATAAATTTGAGTTGTTTGAAAACATTGGTAAGTGGTAAAATTAAAATCAATGAAGTACAACTCATACTAGAATAAACATTGAATAATATAAGTATGATGAAGATTAGAAGAAAATTTACAAAAATGTGAAACAAGTGCAAGCAGAGAGAGCTAGAACAGTTGATTTAAGAGTAACAATGGTTGGCATCCTTCCCTTATCTTTCCTGAACAACATGCCATTGTACAAAGGCAAGTTCATCAAAACCAGCACTCCACAAAGCACAATCTGCAAACCCAAACTCTCAAACACTACAAATCTTTCTGCACCCACTTTCTTCATTGCCCAGACAAAGCAGAAGAGGTTGAGCATGGCCAGTGTTGACAGAATGGTGAACATTGGAGAAGTGCTTCCAAATTCCATGATCTCTTGCTCATACCTCAGAGAAACATCCTCGTCGGAGACCTTTGATGAGACGATAAAACTTGGGTTTGAATAGCCAACCAGCTTCAACATTGTATCCAGAAACGCGAACAGGTAGGAGCTCGTTCCCATGTAGAGCCACATTCTTTGGTCATTCCACCAGCCCAAGAGCGTTCCGTTTGCCCAAAGGAACTCATAGCAGCTGTAAGCAAGCTCCGCGACTACTAAATAAGCAAACAGCAAAAACCACATGCTGGAGACCTTCACAAGATAGATAATCAGTACAAATGTAAAATCAGTGGCAGAAAAGATTAATACTTGAGAGCTGGGAATTGAATTACCTGAGGAAACAAGGGAACACCTTTGAGCAAATAAAGAGAAGGTATAATAGAGTAATATAGAACTGCCAAGCAATTAGGAGACCACAGGCAATAGGTCAGGATACCCATGATATGACCTGTGCTGAGCTTTCCTAGTCCATACCAAACTGGACTGTACTTGGAAAAAAGAACCTGTAAATATCCTTCAGACCATCTCTTACGTTGCACCAAAGTCTGATCAAGAGTGGTTGTTGCCATGCCTAAATACGCCCGCCTTGCTGGGCTAAAATAAACCGATTTCCATCCCTTGCATAGAATTGCAATCCCTGTCAATACATCTTCAATTGGACATCCATACTTCAAACCAATCTGCAAATCAAAACCACAAATAATCAACGAAGATCGAAAGACATAAACAAACTCAGATGCACAGGAAAAGACAAACCTCATAGCCCCACTGAGAGTTTTCCTCATAAGTGCAGCTGACTAGTTCCTGCAGCCTCTCTTCCAATTCACGAGCATTTTTATGTGTCATTCTAGGAGGGTCACTCTGCAATTCAGTTCTTGTTGCCTTGCTGAACTCCCTTCCACATATAGTTTCCCTCCGGTGAAAGCAGCCAGTTCCAACATACATTGGACCGCCATAACCATCCAAGCCACGAAATTCTACCTGTTATACAAAAAATAAGGTAAGTAAGCAAGTATATAAGAAAATGTTAGTATGTAATGCAGTGTGTAGATGGAATTTAGTATACTACATCAACTCTCAGGGGTCCTCCATATAACTCATTCTTGGTACGATTATGGAAAGACTGTGGAAATTGTACAAACGCAATATCGTGGCTTTTCTCTTCATCCATTAAGAAGCAAAGGGCATCTTGAACTGAACCCGAGTTGTTTGAGTACATATCACAATCAACATTCAGAATGATAGGAGCATTGCTTATCTCAGATGAAACCCTGATCTGCATATTAATTGAAAGAGTGAAATAAGTACCGGCCTAAAGCTAGCAAATACTATTAATGTCCATTCTTGTGCTTTAACTTACCAATGCATTCATGGCACCGGCTTTGAAATTGTGAAAATACTGTGGTCTTTTCTCCCTGGCCATGTAAACTAGAGTTGGCAAAATGTGCCCTTCTGTGTCCTTAGCTTTTTCCTCTCTCCCATCAATTAGTATCTTTTTGGAGAAAACAAAAAACACAGAAAGGAATGCTTCAAGAAGTCTTCAACTCACATTGATTGATCAAAATAAACACAGAAAATGAAAGAAGGTTTGAAGGCAATCTGGAAACTTGTGGCACCTGTACAATAGCAGCATGATTTCCAGCAGATGAAGATGAACCCCATTTAGAAAATCCTCTGTGCTTATGGTGTTCATCTTTGGGGATTCTGCCAAGTTTGCATGCAATCTCGATCCTGTTCTCCATATCTTGATACAGCTTCTGGCAAATTAAAAATAACATTATTAAGGGCATTACTTAACTCAAAACTATACTTGAAGATGGTGATTTTAAATGCAAAAAAAAAAAGCCATTTTCCACATAAAGATGGATGACTACCTTGAGCAAGGAGAAATCTCTGGCACTACTAACATGAGAAGAAGAAATTGAACGAAAATAGGCTTGTGGGGACCTTGGCTCAACGTTGAACTTCTTGCAATAGGGAAGCCAATGGTGAGAGAAGATGGAGGCCTCCAACAGAGCATAGAAGGTAAGCTCAGAGGCAGCATCATCAGAGAGGTAAACGCTCAGCTTCTCCGGCGGGTAGTCATATGCCATGACCGATAACACAGTGTTAACCACCATGATTGGCGGCTCTATTGCAGGATCAGCTGTACACACAAACACATCCACCCTGGGCAAATTATTCCTGTACCTGTTACAACTCAACACAAATGAAGAAGAAGAAGAAGAAGAAGAAGAAGAAGAAGATCAGACAGTCAAGAAAACAAGAATCTTGGAAGCATGGTAATACAGTAATAGTACACCTTTTCAAGAGCCTGTGTCTGAAAGGTTGACGAGAAATAAAGTTCCAGTTGTAAGTCTGAGTGAGAAAGCAGTAAAACCCAAACCAAATCTCCGCCCCGAGCATTCCAATCCAACCCATTCTGCCGTATTCTCCAGACCTGGGCATGTGACTCACTCTGTAAATCCAAACACAAACAATTCCCACAAAAATGGAAGCTGCGAAAAGGCGGTAAACCGCCCTCCCCTTTCCCGGCCTGGTTTCAAATAAAGGCTCGTACTTTCCCATCTCCATCTTCTCCGTTTTCACTTTCACAGACTTGCCAGTTTTCTGAACAAGAAAGAGTAGGTGTAGGTATGCTGCTGACAATAAGCAGGTAAACACTCTCTCGTGTGACTATGTGAGGTATAGTTTTTTTTTTTTTTTTTTTTTTTTGAAAACATTTGAGGTATAGTTAATACAGAAAATATACTCTGGCTATGGTTTCTTTATGATTTAAGATACTAAGCATCATTAATGCAGCCAGAGGGATTGTTATAATTAATTGTAGTTTATACAAATTTAATCATCTGTGCTTAGTATTGACGCTGCAACTCTGCAAGTTATAATTAATCAATGCTAGTTCACATGCTTAATTGGGGGTTGATCAACTCTTTTTATGATTACAATTAAGGCTCCCTTTGAAAAAGTAAGAAAATGAGGAAAATATTTTCTAAAATATGAATCATATTTCAGAAAATAAGTAAAAAAATAAAAAGAATTGAGTAGTTCAAAATTTTAATTCTTTAATACTTTTGATACTTTGTAAATTTTAATATATATATATATATATATATATATATATATATATATATATATATCAAGTGCAGCTACGTTGTTAGGTATGGTCATATGGTCAATTACAGATCATTAAATAAGATAGATCCAATGAATCACATTAATCAAGATTTTTTCAGTATTTTCTTGCACATTCTCCTACCCGGCGAACAACAAGGGTAAACTCGTCATAGGGCACCGGAATAAGGGAAATAACATTGTTGTGTGTTTTATTTGTGTAATTGGTGCATTATTAGCCATACTCTGGTGTATTTGTAGATTCTCGTTGGTGCCAAGTTCAAGTGCGACAATGCCTTCCCGTGTGGTCAGTGCGTCCGCACCAATTGTTATACAAATATACATCATCCATGTTATGAAATGCATAGCAAAAAACATACACAAATTAGGTATGCATTACCAAAAATGCATCATTAGATATGAATAAATACACCATACAGTGTTCGGGAATACACTATTGGTGTGTTTCACTGTGGTGTGTTTTGTTACACTATTGGTGCATGTTGTCAACACTATTGGTATATTCCGGAACGCGGCCGCTATAAATGACCACTGTAATTACCATAACACTCCCACTAACGCGCTAAAATCCTCAAATCCTCATAATTAGTCACTGCCGTTAAATTAAACTGATTCAACGACACAGATACGACCACACTGCCACTAATGACATGACCACATATGAGCGCTCTTATATATATATATATATATATATATATATATATATATATATATATATATATATATATATATATATATATATATATATATATATATATATATATATATATATATATATATATATATATAGGGATCAGGTGCATTTATGGCTTCCCGTGCGATTGTGCGGTTGATTAATGTGCATGAGTCGCGTGTTTAATGTGCCTGAGATTTGTACTTAATGTGCGTGAGTGTGTAATGTTAATGTGCGTGACTTTTGTACTTAATGTGCATGAGTATTGTGCTTAATGTGCGTGAAGTTTGTGCTTAATGTGCGTGACTTGAGTTCAGAATAACGAGCTCAGAAGGAAGCAGAATAAAAAAAGAAGGTGGGTGAAGCTTTTCTGATTGTGTGTGAATGGATGGATATATGTAAACGCATATATGACTGTTCTGATTTTATGTTAAAAACAAGACAAAATCCATTCCACCACCACTTCGAAACAAAAACAAGAAGAAAATGCAGCAATGGATGCGCATAATTTTCACAGCAGTGGATGAAGAATACACTCACGCACATTAAGCACACAACTCACGCACCTTAGGCACAAGACTCACACACTTTAAGTACAAAACTCACGCACATTAACATCACACACCCACGCACATTAAATACAAATCTCAGGCACATTAAGCACAATACTCACGCACATTGAGTACAAACCTCACGCACATTAATCAACCGCACGGGAACCTTTCACTATATATATATATATATATATATATATATATATATATATATATATATATATATATAGAATTAGGTTCTCGTGCGGTTAGGGTGCTCAGGATTATCAACGTCCAGGATTATCAAAATTAAAAAAAAAAAAAAACGCGGTGACAATTTTGTAATTTTTGCATTTAGGTCAAAATTAATGTGAGCGGTTCTGTGATTGATGTGCATGAGTTTTGTATATAAGATGCGTGAGTCTTGTGCATAAGGTGCGTGAATCTTGTGCATAAGCCATAAGGTGCGTGAGTTTTGTGCTTAATGTGCGTGTGGTTGTGCTTAAAGTGAGTAGTTGGTAAAACTTAAAGTGTGGGCTTTTGTGTTTAAGGTGCGTGAGATTTGTTCTTAATATGAGTGGAGTTTGTGCTTAATTTGGGTAGGGTTTGTGCTTAATGTGTGTGAGGTTAGTGATTAATGTCAGTAATTGTTGAAACTTAAAGTCTGTGAGTTAATACATAAAGTGCGTGGGTTTTGTGCTTAATGTGCGTGAGATTATGCTTAATGTGCGTAGGTGTTGTACTTAATGTGCGTGAGTTTGTGCTTAATGTCAGTAGTTGTTGAAATTTAAGGTCTGTGAGTTAATACTTAAAGTGCATGAATTTTGTGTTTAATGTGTGTGAGATTGTGCTTAATGTGCGTGTGTTTTATACTTAATGTGCGTGAGTTTGTGCTTAAGATCTAACACTTAAGGTGCATGGCTTTCTTCTAAACACGCGTTTTTTTTAATTTTCATTGATTTGAGTCGTTGATCTAAATTTGATCAACGGCTCAGATTTAACCGCACAACCGCACGGAAAACTATACCCGCACATGAACCATTCCCTATATATATATATATATATATATATATATATATATATATATATATATATATATATATATATATATATATATATATATATATATATATATATATATATATATATATATATTAAAAATGTAACTTTTAAAAAAATTTTAAATACGAAAAAATTAATATTATTTATAGACTTTATTTATTTTCTGAATTTTAAATTTTTTAAAAAAAAGTTCGCAGATCGGTCGGTGGGGCCCGCCAACTCGCATGGGCGGGCTATGATTGCATGAACCCTAGTCTATGGATTTGGTGGGTCGATCCGTAAAAGCCCGCAAAAGGTCCGAAAAATGTTGCAAGTGCATCCTTTGGAAAATGACTTCCCTCAAAAAATGGGGATGTTATTTTCCCCCAAAACATTTTCTTTGACTAAGGTATCATTTTCTATTGATCTCATTTTCCCCCCTCTTATTAAACACGAAAAACTCGAAAAACATTTTTCAGAAGTCATTTTCCGAGTGTCCAAACGCACCTTAAATTCACTATTGCTTTCATGTGTGGAAGGAAGGATTGGAAGCATTTCAATTACCTGGCTGTCACTAAATAGAAGGTTAACGAAACTCTTCCCAATTTCAATTTCCTCTGAAGCAAAACTTCAAATTTCACAACGTGAAAATGATATATATGACTCTGATAGATGTAACATATAATTTGAGTTCTTTAAAAACATTGGTAAGTGGTAAAATTAAAATCTATGAAGTACAACTCATTTTAGAATAAACCATTAAATACAAGGTAAAGATTAGAAGAAAATTTACAAAAATGTGAAACAAGTGCAAGCAGAGAGAGCTAGAACAGTTGATTTAAGAGTAACAATGGTTGGCATCCTTCCCTTGTCTTTCCTGAACAACATGCCATTGTACAAAGGCAAGTTGATCAAAACCAGCACCCCACACAGCCCAATCTGCAAACCCATACTCTCAAACACAAATCTTTCTGCACCCACTAATTTCTTCATTGCCCAGACAAAGCAGAAGAGGTTGAGCATGGCCAGTGTTGACAGAATGGTGAACATTGGAGAAGTGCTTCCAAACTCCATGATCTCTTGCTCATATCTCAGAGAAACATCCTCGTCGGAGACCTTTGATGAGACGATAAAACCCGGGTTTGAAAAGCCAACCAGCTTCAACATTGTATCCAGAAACGCGAACAGGTAGGCACTACTTCTCTTGTAGAGCCACATTCTTTGCTCGTTCCACCAGCCCAGAAACGTCCCGTTTGCCCAGAGGAACTCGTAACAGCTGTAAGCAAGCTCCGCGACTACTAAATAAGCAAATGGCAAAAACCACATGCTGGATACCTATTGGCACAAGATAGATAAATAAGTACAAATGTAAAATCAGTGGCAGAAAAGATTAATACTTGAGAGCTGGGAATTGAATTACCTGAGGAAACAAGGGAACACCTTTGAGCAGGTAAAGAGAAGGTATAATAGAGTAATATAGAACTGCCAAGCAATTAGGAGACCACAGGCAATAGGTCAGAATACCCATAATAAGACCAGTGTTGAGCTTTCCTAGTCCATAACAAACTGGACTGTACTTTGAAAAAAGAATCTGTAAATCTCCTTCAGACCATCTCTTATGTTGCACCAAAGCCTGATCAAGACTGGTTGCTGTCACGCCTAAAAACGCCTCCCTTGCTGGGCTAAAATATACCGATTTCCATCCCTTGCATTGAATCGTAATCCCTGTCAGTACATCTTCAACTGGACATCCATACTTCAAACCAATCTGCGAATAAAAACACAAATAATCAATGAAGATCGAAAGACATAAACAAACTCAGATGCACAGGAAAAGACAAACCTCATAGCCCCACTGAGAGTTTTCCTCATAGGTGCAGCTGACTAGTTCCTGCAGCCTCTCTTCCAATTCTTGAGACTTTTGATGTGTTCTTCTAGGAGCGTCACTTTGCAATTCAATACGAGTTGCCTTGCTGAACTCCCTTCCACATATAGTTTCCCTCCTGTGAAAGCAGCCACTTCCAATATACAAAGAGCCGCCATAGCCATCCATGCCGTAAAATTCTGCCTTTTATACATAAAATAATGGAAGTAACTAAGTAAGCAAGTATATTAAAAAAAAAAAAAGTTACTCTGTAATGCAGTGTGTAGATTGAATTTTGTATACTACATACATGAATTACTCTCAGGGAGCCTCCATATAATTCATTCTTGGTAATATTATGGAAAAATTGTGGAAATTGTACAAACGCAATATTGTGGCTTTTCTCTTCATCCATTAAGAAGCAAAGGGCATCTTGAACTGAACCCGAGTTGTTTGAGTACATATCACAATCGACATTCAAAATGACAGGAGCATTGCTTATCTCAGATGAAACCCTGATCTGCATATTGATTAAAAGAGTGAAATACTGGCCTAAAGCTAGCAAATACTATCAATGTCCATTGTTGTGCTTTAACTTACCAATGCATTCATGGCACCGGCTTTGAAATTGTGAAAATACTGTGGTCTTTTCTCCCTGGCCATGTAAACTAGAGTTGGCAAAATGTGCCCTTCTGTGTCCTTAGCTTTTTCCTCTCTCCCATCAATTAGTATCTTTTTGAAGAAAAAAAAAACACAGAAAGGAATGCTTCAAGGCTTCAACTCAGTTATAAATAGTCACTGGAAAACGAAAAGATGGTTTTTGAACTTTGAAGGCAAGACAAAAAATTCTGGCACCTGCACAATAGCAGCATGATTTCCACGAGATGAAGATGAATCCCATTTAGAAAATCCTGTGTGCTTATGATGTTCATGTTCTGGGATTCTGCCAAGTTGGCATGCAGTCTCGATTCTGTTTTCCATGTCTTGATACAGCTTCTGCAGAATTAAGAATATCATGTGATTTCTAAGAACATTATTTAGGCCATTAGTACAAAATTATTAGAAATTCTTGAACTTAACAGTCTGTTTTCTCAAAATTATTGATTCATATATACCCCTAAACAATGGAAACAATATTTTATATAAGTTCCCAGCACACATCATGCTATTCTTGGTATCTACAGAGAGTCGAAATTTACAAGTTCAACTCCTAAAGGATTGGACTATCGGTCTTCTTGCGTTGAACTGGTCAGATATGGGTAACCAGGGCTAATTTCCTTCGCTAGCTAGGGTCGTAAGGCAATATTTACCCGTTCAAACCATTAGTAGTGGTTGCGGGTTTCTCTGGCTACTCAAAAGAAAGCCAAAATTAAATGGATGGTGCCAAGATGTAACTTGTGCCAATCTCACAACTAAGTCAGATAAATAGCATTTTCAACAAATTTCAACCACTATTTGAACTTGGAAGCTAGGGAAAATGACATTGATATTATTCCAATATAGAAGAAATTGGGGTACCTTGATCAAGGAGAAATCTCTGGCACTATTGACATCATGTTGGTCAGAAGAACTTGAACTAAAATAAGCTGCCGGGGACCTTGGCTCAATCTTGAATTTCTTGCAATAGGGAAGCCAGTGGCGAGAGAAGATGGAAGCCTCCAAGAGAGCATAGAAGGTGAGCTGAGAGCCACCATCGTCGGAGAGGTAAACGCTCAGCTTCTCCGGCGGGTAGTCGTATGCCATGACCGACAAAACAGTGTTGACCACCATGATTGGCGGCTCTATTGCCGGGTCCGCCGTGCACACAAACACATCCACCCTCGGCAAATCATTCCCATATCTGCTTATAAGTTATAACAACACAAAACAAACAAGAAGAAACATTAATGAAAAACAGATCGAAATCTGACGGTTTTTCAGTTAGTTGTGAAAAATTAAATCTTGGAACCATAGCAGACCTTTGCAAGAGCCTGTGTCTGAAAGGTTGGCGAAATACGAGGTTCCAACGATGAGATTGAGTGAGAAACCAGTAAAACCCAAACCAGAACTCGGCCCCGAGCATTCCAATCCAACCCATTCTGCCATATTCACCGGACCTCGGTATGTGAGTCACTCTGTAAATCCAAACACAAAGAATGGCCACAAAAATGGAAGCTGCGAAAAGGCGGTAAACCACTCTCCCCTTTGCTGGCCTGGTTTCAAATAAAGGCTCCTGCTTTCTAATCCCCACCATCTTCGTTTTCACTTGTAGAGGGTGTCTGTGTCTTCCCAGTTTTCAGAACAAGAGAGAAGCTAAGGCATGCGCTGAGGCCTGTGCGCGCCCTGTATTTCAGTATTTGTAGTACATTCATACATTTTTTTCTAACTCCATTTAAAGAGAGTGATTGATTAATTAACTTTTTATAATAACATATTGCTTTAAAAACATAAATTTAAAAAGTTGTTCAAAACGTCTTTTTCAATAAATTACAATCATTAGTAAAATCTACTTACCCAATCAGCTATTAGTTATAAGCTAACAGTTATTTACCAAACACCCTTATATCTTGAATTGATATTTGTATAAAAATTAAGAAAATCACTTTTAATTCCTCAATTGTTGATTATTATACAATTTAGTCTTTCATTTTCAACTTTAATCAATTTGGTCCTTAATTATTTTATTGTATTGCAAATCTAGTCAATCAAGGTGTAAAATAGTCAATTTAGTTTCCCACTGTTTACTTGTATCAACTTCCGTTTTAAAAAATTGAAAGATTAAATTATTATTTTATACATTGATAGATTAAATTTACAATATGATAAAATAATTGAGAACCAAATTGACTAATATTAAAATGAGCAATTAACTCATATAATAATTAATAATTGATGTAATAAAATTAAGACTATTCTTGTATGTCGCAAGAGACCACCATGAATTCTATTATTATTATACATAGACTCTTAATCTCTACTCTTTCATTTTTATAATTTTACTGCATGATGTAATAATAAATGATAAGTTATTTTCATTTTGTGAATTTCAAAAATATTAACATTAAAATTTTAAATAAGAAAATAAAAGTATGGAGTAGAACTAAAATTTTTAGACCACCATATGCTGATTGGACAAAGGGCTGACGGGTTAAGGTAAAAGTTAGAGAGATTGTGAGGAGGGATTGGTATAACAATAATTTAGTTTATAATTATATAATAATAATAATAATAATAATAATAATAATAATAATAATAATAATTTAATTATCTGTGTTTGGTAGTGACACTGCAACACGCAAGTTGTCATTTGTTTTAGACAAAGTTGTACAGATGAAGGTTGAAAGAAGATATTTATTTATTGAGTCAAATAATTGATTGGTTTATTTTAGAAGTGATTTGTAATTTAAATCTTTGTTGATTTTTACATCAAGCTTCACCAACCATAAAGCAAACGACGACTTTATTGAGAATCATTTTAAAATAATATATATTTTATTATATATTGTTACGACTAAAAATGAATAAACAAAGTTACAACTAACTGTTTGATGATGAATAGTATTACTATTATTAAAAAATTATAAATAAGAAAAGCTTGTGTCATTTGTGTCATGTATGAATCCTTTTACAATTGTAAGGATTTCTCTAAAACATCTAATACAATTAAGTATATTAACATGGTTGGAAATTTTAGTTCAAAATAACATTTAAAATTGTCAGGTTAAAGTGAATTCGGAATCTTTTTAGTGAGATTTAATTTGATATATTATTACACACATGAAATAGATAATTGTTGAATGAAAAATTGATTATCAAAATAGATAATTGTTTAATGTAATTCATTTTATCTGGTGAAATTAATGCTAAAATGCTCTTAGCACCCATACATATAAAGTAGCAAATCATTTTTAAGGAAAGTGTATGTGACACACAACTTGAATTTCTTAGGCCGTTCTAATCGCTTATATTTTCATAATAAAAATTTCTTACAAGCATTGCCCGCACGGTCGCACAAACAACTAAATTAACTAGTTCTTGAGTGACAAATTATAGACAAAGATACATAATCGAGTTTAATAGTACAGAATTTCACAATAAAATAAAAAAAAAAATAAAAAATTATACCCTTTGATCTCACCGCGGCAACATTTATTTGATTTGATCCTCTTCCGACAATTTCCATTTTCTTGCAATTGTTTTACGTATAGATGTAGAAAGCTGCGCTAGTTGACATAACTCTAAATAGCGTTTAGTTAGCATGAGTTCAAGTCGTATACAACTCTTATAGGTCTTATTCCATTATTCAATGAATTCTTAATATAATATATGATTTATAAGTATGAGATCATAACATATGATTTTGTGATGAATTTCATAAAATTTATCATCCCTATAAGCTGTATCAAAGCCCATCCATGTTGAATTATTATTGATAATCAAATTTATAACATTAAAAGTCAATTCATGAAGTTGATTTATTTATGGTCAAATTATTTTTGATAAATGATTATATATTTGACAATTGCATGCCTTCTAAAATTTAGAATTATTGTGAGAACAACCTACGAGTAAAATTCAAAAGTTCATTGTAGATAAAAATAAATATAAACATTATTAAATAGAATATACAAATGAATCAAATTTGTGACCTGAGAATCATGTTTTAATTTACTCAATTGGCCACAAATGGGCTCTCTCTTTACTTTATTGTTACAATATGGAGTAATCAATTGTACTTTGAATAAAAACAATATAATGATTCACATGAGAAACCATCTCAATTCACAACAAGTTCTATCAATGTCTGAAGATTTGTATGTACAGAGACTTGGGAAACAAATTAGAAAGCTAAGCAATGGTGTTTATTCAAGCTTTCGAATACTAGAGTTAGACAGAGTTGAAGTTCAACGAAACGGTCTTACAATTCATTTTGCGTTGCCTGGGAAGAAGACAGGCATGAAACAAACAACAGACAGCGCGAGTACAGACCTTATAAGAACCGATAATGGCAAGCTTCCACTGTCTTTCCGGATGAAAAGTGCTTCATAAACAGGCATATTCACCATCACTATCACCCCACTCAGACTCACCTGTGGGAGGAATTCCGGGGCCAACCCCAGTTTCATGGCTCCCCAGATGAAACTCAACAGGTTCAGCAATGCAAGCGTGGATGTAATGGTGAACATGAGGGATGATGATGAGCTCCCGAATTCCATGATTTCCTGCTGGTATCTCTTCTCAACATCGTTGTCCATCACCTTATCTGTGAGAGTGAATAATGCAGTTTCTGAGAATCCTAATTGTCTGCTAACTGTATCAAAGAATGCAAAGAAGTATGCTGTCGTCCTCCGAATCATCCATATTCTTTGCAGGTTCCACCATGACTTCACTGTCTCCCCGCTACTCAACGCTTCTGCTAATCCATACCCATTCCTGGCTGCATAAACGTATGCAAAAGGCAAGAACCAAAGGCTGGTTACCTGAAGCACATGCACAACAATTCAGAACGTTTGAAATAAGGACAGGTAAACCAGCTTAGAGTGCGCATAACTGACTGGCTCAAATCAAGAAGGCCAATAGGCCACTCCTGAGTCCTGGGAGTGAAACTTGTAACCTTGTGGTTACCAAGTCAATAACCTGACCAACTTGACTGGAGTTGCCCAGATGGAAAATATTTTTGAACGAAGAAAAAGGGGTTGTGTTTATGTGGATACCTTTGGAAATAAGGAGATGTGATGAAGCAAGGAAAGGGAAGGGAGAATGACATAACAGAGTGTAGGAATGGAGATTGGAGCCCAGAGAAGGCAAACGCAGTATCCCATTTGAGGAGCCAATTTTATTTTTCTAAACCCATATGTGATGGGGTTATACTTGGAGAAGAAAATCTGAAACAAGCCTTCAGACCATCTCTTATGTTGAACAAGAGCAACTTCCAATGTTGTTGGAGCAACACCCAAAAAGGCATACCGTTTAGGATTATAGTATACAGATTTCCATCCCCGGCATTGGATAGTTAAACCTGTGATTACATCTTCTGATAGACATCCATACACAAGCCCCATCTGCAAACATAAACATAAACATAAACATAAACAAAAATTCAGATCATTAAGTGGGTAGACCAGTGTTTGGTGCCCACAAGGAGCCCGCCATGTACATTGGTTGTATGACTTGTATCTCCCACATTACGGTTGTTAGGGCTCAATCTTGTGTCATTGCCCAAAATCTACCACTCAGAAACCAACTAGGTGCATTTGATCATATTTTTATTTGTGGATAAGAAGGAGAAAGAGAAAAAGAAAGAGACAGACCCCTTTTCCCCATTGAGTACCCTCTTCATAGCTGCAATTTGCAACAACTTTTGATGCTTCTTCCAGCTCTTCAATGCTCCTCCCATCATTCATCTTTTCCTGTCCACCATTCAATTCATATTTGTGCTCTTTAGAGTACTCCTTTCCACAAAGGCTTGCCCTTCTGTGAAAGCATCCAGTGCCACAGTACAAAGCAGCTCCATGACTACCCAAACATGCATGCTCAATCTGCGAAACAGCAATATATACCTGAAAAATACTTTACACGCGAAGGAAGCCAGACAACACGACTATTTCTGTGACTAACACTTACTTCGTGGCATACACGGGCTGCATTTCCATACAAATCATTCTTGGTAATATTAGCATAGCGCTGTGGATGCTGCACAAACGATATCTCATGCCCTCGCTTTTCATCCATGAAAAAGCACAACGCCTCCCTTATTGCATCTGCATCGTTTGAGTACATGTCACAGTCCAAGTTGAGGATGATAGGCGCGTTACTAACTTCTGCAGACACTCTTATCTGCAAATTAAAGTTTCAGTTGCTCTCTAGTATATATTAAGCCTAGAAGAAGATAGAGTTTCCATAAATAAATAAATTAAAAGACCAATTAATTGCTTTAGTTACCAATGCATTCATTGATCCAGCCTTGAAGTTATGTGGTTTTCCGGGCTTCTTCTCTCGCGACAGATAGACAAGGGTTGGTAATTGATTTCCATATGCATCCACAGCTTTGCTGTTCCTCCCATCGATTAAAATCTGAAACCATGTATGTTAACATCAGATCTCAATTGCAATATGAAGAGCAAATTAAATTAAAGGTTGGGTAGTTACCTTAACAATTGACTGATGGTCCTGTTTTGTAGTTTTAGAATTCCATTCTGAGAACCCTTTGTGTTGGCTTTTTATTTCATCTGAAATTCTACCACTTCCCATGGCTACCTCAATCCTGTTTCTCATTTCTTCATATAATTTCTGAAGAAATTACAAAAGGATTGGAGCACAACAAAACAAATAATAAAGATAAAGTAGCCACCCCATATTGCTAGATTTTCACATCTTCTCCTTTTATCCTCTCATAAAATAAAATAAAATAAAATAAAATAAAATAAATTGGGTATTAATTCAAAACCTTACCTTAGTATTGAACCATTCTTCTGCAAATACTTGGTCCTGTACATGAATGTTTCGAGCAAAATAGACTTGTGGGGATCTTGGCTCCACCTTAAACTTGTTGCAGAAAGGTATCCAATACTTAGAGAATTTAGAGGCTTCCAAAAGAGCGTAGAATGTAAACTCCGACCCTCCATCATCTGATAGGTAAACACTCAACTTGTGAGGGGGATAATTGAAAGATAACACTGATAACACAGTGTTAATCACCAGTGTTGGCGGCTCCAATATGGGATCTGCTGTGCATACAAAAACATCCACCTCCGGCAACTTCTCCTCGTATCTGCAAACATATATAGCAGAACATTCAAACGTTTCCACAACACCTTAAAGCAACATTCTGCCAGAGGAACAAAATCTTGAACTGAAATATTGTATAGAGAGAGAGAAGACCTGAGGGAGAGCCTTTCTTTGAAGGGGCAAGTGTAAGTAACATCCCAGCGAGCAGACTGAGTTAAAATCCAATAAATACCAAAGAAAACCTCGGAAATGAACATCCCAATCCATGCCCATCTTCCTGCTTCCCCTGTTGTTGGGATATTTGTGAATCTGTAAAACCATATGAAGCAGATGGCCAAGAAAACTGTTACTGAAAACAACTTGTACGCAGTGTTCCCTCTCCTTGGGTTTGTCTCAAACAGTGGAAGCTCAACACTCTGCTTTTCTTCTTCCCTTCCCTTCCCCCCACCCATCTCATCTCTTCTTTGTTTCAGTAGAGTTGTAGAGCAGCAGATACAAATAGACCACGAAATATAAATACTGTTGCTGTATACTATCAAAGTCTAGCGCTAACCCCCACTCACCACCCTCTTCGTTTCTACTTTCTATCAGAGCCCAGAGGTGTATTCAGTAATGAAAATAATAAGTGGATATATTTTAATTTTATTGGTAGAAAGAAATACACAGTAAGAAATAAAAATTATGGCTCATAATAATAGAAAGTGAAAATATATATAGTCCCGGAGTTAATACCCAAAATAATTATCAACGTTTTCTTCAATTTTGTCCTAAATGATTTTGTATTTTTGGTAAAGTGTCACTTTATTAAACACCAATTTGTATTTATGGAACAAATTGTCTCAATTGAAGTACTAAAGTGTCTCAATTTTGATCCAGCCTTGAAGTACTAGAGTTTTGTGTTTTTGCTCAATTTAAACATCCGTTTGTTATTCCGTTAAATTGGTGTTAAATAAATGGACACTTTACTAATCTCAATATTAACTTCTCTTTACTCTCAGCACTGTGAAGTGCGAAATCCCTCTTTCTTTTACGAATTACTCTCATATTCGCAGGTTTGGGAGTAATTCATGAAAGAAAGATGAATTTCACACTTCACAGGTAGGGATGGCAATTCTACCAGCACCCAACGGGTTACCCGGATCCCCGCCCCAATGCGTAATAAAATACCCGCATAATTTGGGTAATGGGTGCGGGTATGGGGGAAAAGTTTTAAACCAGCGCGGGTATGGGGACGGGTGCGGGGAGAGGTATCCCCGCCCCGCACCCGCCCCCCCACATATATATATATATATATATATATATATATATATATATATATATATATATATATATATATATATATATATATATATATTATTTATTTATTTATTTATTGTGTTATTATACTTATGTCAATGTCAATATCAAACTAGTGTTGAAGTCTATAATTTGTACTAAGTCGAGGATTTGAAGGACTAATATAATTCATGAAGTTTTGGAGCATTAAACTTGAAGTATTATATAGATTTTTGGGTAGTAAGGGAAGCTCCTAGCTCACTAATATTACAACTTCTAATTATTTTTTGGTGCTAGTGTTTAAGATTTTAAACACAAATGTTGAAGTTGGAATCAAATGTAATATTCAAGTTGGTAGTTATTTGGTGAAGACTTTGATACATTAATATTATAAATTGTAGCAATAAAATTTTTATTAGATGTAAGTTTCATATTATTAATGAGACTAAGGTTACATGTAAAATCCCCATGGGTATTCTCCGCACCCGCAAAATTCCCACGGGGGCGGGTATGGGAAGGAATTTTATTACCCGCGCGAGTGTGGGTGCGCGTATGGGGAGTGGGGTGGATTGCGGGGCGGGTGCGGGGGATATATCCCCCGCCCCATTGCCATCCCTATTCACAGGTCTATTAGTAAAGAGATGTCAATATCGAAATTACTGAATTGTCCCTATATTTAACACCAAATGGATGAAATACATACGAAAGACTAAATTTAGTAAAAATACAAAAGTCTGAGATTACATTAGGTCACCAAAATCGTCTAGGACGAAATTGAGAAAAATCATTATAATCAAGGAGCATTTTGAATATTAACTCTCTAGTACCGAGTATTATGAAAAGAACATACTCATATTTTTTGTCTGCAAAAATCATCTTAAAAACCACTAATGGGGTTACTAGAGTCATGCATTGCTTGCATTGAATTGATGTATAAAAAATTTGTCTGTCACTTCTCCCTTTCTCTCTCTCTTTTCCCTCGTAATATATATTGTAGTATATATAATATTAGATGTTGATAGGAATAAAAGGATATTAAAGGCCCGTTAAGAAATTTAAAAAATGTTTTCTAAAAATAATTTTCAAAATATGAGTTTTTTAAATATATTTTTTTATTTTCTAGTGTTTAGCTAAATGTCAAAAAATAACCTTTTTTATAAAATTATATATATTTTATAATGTTTGGTTTATTTTCTAAAAAACCAAACATAAATTTGTTACAAGTTATTTTTTTAAAATATTAATTATTTTAATGATGATGATAAATATAATACTCCGTAACTCTTTATAAAAATAAAAACACAAATTGTAACTTTTAATTTAATATTTTTGGGTTGTGGGTGGTATCAGGCCAAGATTTTGATTGTGTAATTTGGCTCGACCTAACTTAACTCATATTTAATACGATAATGATAAATGTAATAACTCTAATTAAAGAAAATAAAGAAAAAATATTTGATTTTCTTCTTTTCTTTTTAATAAAAAATTTGGATGGTGAGCCGGCTCAAGATTTTTATTATTTGGCCAAGTGCATTTCATATTTTAATTGTGTATTAATAAAAGTAATAATTATAATTAAAGAAAATGAATAAAAAATTTAATTTTAAAAAATATTTGGGCTCTGGCCTATATTTTTATTGATTGGCTCTATGACTCAGCTCAATCTGCTAGCATCGTTATGTGTTGGACCCGTGTCCAGCATGCTTGCTGGACACGGGTAACAGTGCCTAACGGCACTGTTATCTTCTTTCTTTTTTTTTTTTTTTTTTTTTTTTTTTTTTTTTTTTTTTTAATTTTAAACCGCTTTGTTATAGGAGTATATATTTATAATTTTATTACTATATTATTAATAACTGTACATTCATAACTCCATAACTGTACGTTCATAACTCTATAACTGTACATTCATAACTCCATAACTGTACATTCATAACTCTATAATTGTACATACATAATTTTCGAAGCTCTATGTTCACAATTTTAGAGCTCTATGTTCATAATTTTATCACTATATGTTCATAATTGTAAGTTCATAATGTTAGAGCTCTTTGTTCATAATTCGATCAATAACTGTACATTCATAATTCCATAACTGTAGATTCATAATCTCATAACTGTAGATTCATAACTCCATACCTGTAGATTCATAACTCCATAACTGTACATTCATAATCTTCGAAGCTCTATATTCACAATTTTAAAGCTCCATGGTCATAATTTTATCACTATATATGTTCATAATTGTAAGTTCATAATGTTAGAGCTCTGTGTTCATAATTTCATAATTGCATAACTGTACATTCATAACGGCATAACTGTACATTCATAACGGCATAACTGTACATTCATAATCCAAAAAAAAAAAATAACGCCGTTAACGGCAAAACGCGCGCGTTTTTTTTTTTTTTTTTTTAAACTAAATGACGCGTTTTTTTTTTAAAACGACGTCGTTTTGGGCCCGTGTCCACAATTCACTGTGGACACGGGTCCAGGGCATAATTTGCCCTCATATTAATCGGGTTAGTCTAGTCTAGTTTAAATAATAACCAGACAAATAGCGGGCTAATTCTTTCATTTGGCATCCTCAAATAAAGAGAACTAAAGTGAGAACGGGATATAGAAAATGTCTTTTAAGTAAAAATTTAGAAAGACATTTTTTTATCAAAATGAGTTATTTTTTCTTCAATTAAAATGTTTTTTTTTTTTTTTTTTTTTTTTTTTTTTTTTTTTGGGTTGAATCCAATTATCTTTGATGGCTAACACTAGAAAATCTTTAAAAAAAAAATTGAGTTTCTAAACATGCTTTAAGTTGATGATTAGAAATAGAAAAAAGAAAATTTACATAATATTGTAGATACCCCTTAAAACGATTATGTCCACAGCCCATACAAGCTAGCTAGAAATGTTATGTTAACAACTTTAAAGATTTGTATATCCTGAGACTTAAATTCATTAGGAAACAATTATAGATATCCTTAGAACACTTATGCCTATAATAGAAATGTTATGTTGACAACTTCAAAGATATTTATATATTTAGACTTAAATTTATTAGGAAACAATTAGAGATGCCCTTAGAATGATTATGCCCATACTGGAAATAAATGTTATGTTGACAACTTTAAAGATTTGTATGTATTGAGACTTATTTCATTAGGAAACAATTAGAGATACCCTATGGTTTATATTGCATACACTCATGGACGGATATGTATAGTGTTCAGTATTATTTCACAACATAAGGGACACACAGTAAAATGCACACATCAGTTTTTGTGTTTGCTAGGGATGTCAATTGAACCCGCACCCGACGGGGAACCCGATTCCCCGCCCCTACGGGGACGGGGATGGGGACAGAAATAGGGGATCGGGGATGGGGGCAATTTTGAATTTCCCGCCGGGGACGGGGGCGGGGATGGGGAGTACTCTCCCCACCCCGTCCCGTCCCCGATATATATATATATATATATATATATATATATATATTGCCACGGACGGAGCCAGAAATTCGGTTGAGGGGGGGGGGGGGGGGGGGGGCGGCCGAAACAGTACAGACGTATTCAGAAAATTTTTCCAGAAAAAGCGAAACATTAAAACAAAAGAGATAATTTAAAAATAAATAAATAAACTATCTAAGAAATATAATTGTAAATATTGTTGGATATGGACGAAAAATAAAACACATCGAAACTTTATAAAAATATTCATAACAAAATATGAAACATAATTAATAAAATAATTTGAATAGAAAACATATTATAAATTACACATCTTATTATAGAATGTGTGTAATATTAAAAAAGAATTGTAAAACTATGTTGATGCTAAGATTGGAACCCTTAACCAAGCTCATTATTACCAAAAATGTGCTCTACCACCTACTCTAACTCACTTCTTGTTAACAATTTATAATTTTTTTATACTAATACTAAAACATGTACTATATATACATATATACATACAAATACTATATATGGGGTGGGGGTGGGGTGGGGTGAGGGGGGGGGGGGCAGCTGCCCCCCTCTCTCCCTCCGTCCCTGTATATTGCCACACAACACACACAAATGTAGTACTTTGTATACAATATATATATATAATTTTAGAAGTATTCTTGTCATTGTATATCATGCATATTTAAATAAAATGTTTAATTGTAAAATATTGAATACAACTTTGAGTTGGGGATGAATATATATGCGTTATTTATTTAAATGTTTTTTAATGTTTAATTTTTATTTTTTTTTATAACTTGTTAACGGGGTGGGGATTCCCCGTCCCCGAATAATCCCCGTGGGGATGAGGATGAGGGGGAATTTTTCATTCCCCGGCGGGGATGGGGATGGGGACGGGGAATGGGAAGAAAGTCGGGGACGGGGATGGGGGATATGTCCCCCGCCCCCACCCCGCCCCGTTGACATCCCTAGTGTTTGCACACATTTAGGATAGACCATATGCATACTAAAAACGTACAGTTATGCACACAACCCCCATATCAAATGCACACGCCCAAATTAAAACCCCCAGTAGAAAACGGAAAAAAAAAAACTTACTGATGTTTTCTTTAGCCATTGAAACGAATTGGAGTTCATCCACCGTTGGGTTCTACTCAATATGATTCCTGCGTTTAATTTTGTAATTTTTTTTATTTTTATTTTTTTAGTTTTAATTTCTATCATTGATGGAATCTTCTAAATACTGATAATATTGTATTTCAATTATATTTCAATGGGAAAATGGTCAAATGGGCCCCTAAACTTACCACAAAGATCAATTAGGTCCCTAAACTTTAAATTAAATCATCAAACATGTCAAATTGGGTCAATAAAGTCCAAAAATTGATAAATGATCTGTAATAATTTACCAGTTTTGGCCTTCATTGACCCAATTTAACATGTTTGAAGGTTTAATTGCACTTTTTTAAAGTTTAAGGACCTAATTAACCTTTGAGGTAAAGTTTAGAGGTCTGTTTAACCATTTTCTCTATTTCAATTCAAAGAAGTAACTAAAATTACTGTGCCATGCACCCCTATGTATTAATTATATCCTAAATGAGTCTTTAAATTCAATCCTTACCATTAATTAAAATTAATTGGATGATTGAGATCATGATCTCATCTACAAGCTATGATGGTCTCATAGGACCGGCCCATACATATACATACGGCAAATTATTGTGTGGACCATGGTCCACACAATGTTATGTGGACCATAACAAAAAGTACATTTTTAATATACTAAATGTACATTATTTTTGTACTGAATGTACATTATTTTTGTACTGAATATACATTATTTTACAGTAGACAAAATATGGTCCATAGAATAATGATTATATATATATATATATATATATATATATATATATATATATATATATATATATAAGGAAAAGTTTGCTCATCATATCCGTTTAATTAGCTCGGTAAGCTTAAAAGCTAAGCTAGCTAGCTAGCTGAGCTCAAACTCGGATATTTAGGAGCTTATAGTTTATTTTAAGCTACTAATAAGCTATGAGTTCTGTTTGGTAATATTCTCAAAATAAGCTCCTAGCTTAAAATAAGAGTTTATTTTGAAATGCTACCTTAGATAGCGTTTCAAAATAAGCAGCTTCCTAACTATTTTTCTATCTTTATTTTAAAGAAATGACATAATTATCCTTCCCAATTAAAACCATTTTCTCTTTCCCATTTATTCGCAACTTTCACTGCAAATATTATTATTATTATTATTATTATTATTATTATTGTTGTTGTTGTTGTTGTTGTTGTTGTTGTTGTCGTCGTCGTTGTTGTTGTTGTTGTTGTTCTTATTATTATTATTATTATTATTATTATTATTATTATTATTATTATTATTATTATTATTATTATTATTATTATTATTATTATTATTATTATGAGATTTGCAACAATATTGCTACTTCATTATGAGATGTTAGATCATGATTATGCTAATAGTTTGATTTCAAAATGTTAATTTTTTTTAAAGACAAAATGTTAAATTTTAATATGTAAACAAACTAATTTAAATTTTATGAAAATGTCCTTTTTAGTCTTTATACATTTATAAGCTTATCAAAAAGCTAATTTTACCAAACACTTTCAATCATAACAGCTAGTTTAACCGCTCTTCAATTTTCAGCTCCAAGCTTATAGCTTTTCAACTAGGTTTGCCAAACAGAGCCTTAGTACTAATAACTTAATTAGTTTAAGCTAATCCCATCCCAGCAATTTCCCCCTTTGTAGATGATGTGAATTTTTAAAAGTTCTTCTAAAAGGCTGAACCCCAACCCTAAAGGCTCCCCACGCCCCGACCCGACAAAGCATTTGGGAGGATGTAAATCATGGTAACTCAACTGAATTTTTAAAAGTTATTTTGTTTTAATTTTTTTTTGCCATGTTGGCAAGCTTTCTAGTCCTATTTGTGTACCTTTTTTTTTTTTTTTTTTTAAATTTATTAGTTATTTATTATATTATTTTATTAGTATATTTATAATATAATGATATAATATATTAGTGGGATCACTTTAGAAAGTGAGAGAATATTGCAGTGACGTGGTGTGAATATAATAAATGATTTGCAAATTGAGTAATGTGAAAGTGAGACCCATTTTAAAAAGTATGAGAGATTTGCAGGATAAAAGTTAGCCTTAGTCAGCTTATTAGTTAGCTAACTCAGCTCAAGCTCGGCTACAGTTTTACGGGTTGGTTTAGCGCAGCTTATAATGCAAAGTTTAGTTGCCATCCATGCCCACATGTATATTCCATTGAATGTTTAAGTTTGATATTTGAATTTTTAAAATAATCAAAGTATGGAGTTCAACCATTGAATAATTATAGGAATACACAAATCAAAATAAGGCCCCACTAAGTGACAAGACACATATTTTAACAGAACAGTAATAAATATTCTAACAGCATCATATATATATATGTTGATCGACATGGAAGTATTTGAAAAATGGTAAAGACGTGTGGATCACTACGTACAGTACGTACAACAAAATGCATTTTGGAAAGATTAGATTTCTGGGCGCAGATGAGATGAGATGTTTGCAAGTGCAATGACTCCGATGCCAAGAAGAAGGGCCAGGAACTTATGATAAGGCTTTTCCACGGCCACCGGCGGCTGAGGCCCGTAACCCTTGGAGAGCAGATGGTTATGGGAAATGTATATGAAAGAACCTTTGGCAAGGCCCATTGAGATTGAGTAAATCCAGTCCGCAACAGAACCTTGAGTTGTGGCGTGGATCACAATCCCAATGGAAACGCCAACTGGACTGGCAATGGCAAATGCAAATGCATAAGCTATGGTGGACGAGAGGTGGCGATCCGGCGGGATCATTCTCAGCACTGCTATTCCCATTGCAATTGCGCCAAATATTTTCTGGAAGCAGATTGTCATCACAACATTCTTCCAATCATTAACAGTTTTGGCGTCTCCTGCAACTCCAATGGCGATCCCCTCCAATGGTGTCCCCGAATGTCAAGAAATAATGGTTTTCAGTTTCATCCATCACCTGCTGCAACTCTGATTCTCCATTTAAATTTCCACCCTCGGCGGCGTTTCCTGCATGCATGCATTGCAATATATGGGTAAACTCATACATAATGGGAGAATAAAAAGATCAGATAAGAAATTAAAAGCAAAAATTAAACCTTGGAGCTCAAGATCGACGGTGGGTTTATCAGAGCCCTCATTTGTGTGCTTCCCATAAATATAAGAAATCACACAACCAGCAAACATAACCAGCATGCATGTAGCCACAACTCGTGAGCATGAACGCCAACGGGTATTTTTTACCACTCAACTCATCGAAAATTTCATTAGCATCGCTCAACAAATGCATCATAGCAGTTCTGCCAGTTCCCAGAAACACAGCGCTGGCCAACTTCGTCCCGAGCACCAAGAACCCCTCGTTCCACCTGAGAAAGTAGGGGGATATTCCCCCGGCAAACACGAGAATCAGGCACCATATATTTACCAGAACCAAGGACCGATGTCTCAGGTTAGGCTTTTCAGGGGGTGAGTATTCGATGTCGGAATTGGAGGCGGAGACAACGAGGAAGAAGAGGAGGAAGGCAAGAAAGAGAAGAGAGCGAGCCATTTTTTGTGGCAACTTAGCTTGGATCACTCAAGCATAAATGGTCTCATAACTTGGGTTAACGTCGTTTATTGTTCGTATATTGATTGGAACAATTGACAGAGCTTTAACGTCCGTTTATTAAGTGCTATGGTTGTATACTTGTATACTGTGATTTCTCCGAAAGGAACAGAACTTTAAAGACACGGTTGATACTATGGGAGTGTGGGGCCATAAAGAAAGAAACCACATCTCACATGCATTCATTCCACAGTCCGCACAAAGAAACCACATCTTCACATGGATTCTTGATTTCTTTCCATATAAAGAAACCACATCCATCTTGTAAAATAAATATTAACTTAATTGAAACTAAAGTGTATATAAAATAAAATTGGAGGTAAAACTTTAGTTGTGATGCAATAAATTACAATATATATAAAACAAAACTGAATATGTTATATAAATAGAACTAATTACGCGAAATAAATGTCCACAGTAAAATTTGTCGAATGACACATAACTTGACTTGAAGACACAAATCAAAATTTTTTTCGGTTAATCAAAATATTTTAGTCTAATTTTTAAAAATCTTAAAATTTATAAATAAATTAGTAAACTTATAGTTTCACTCCACAAAATAAGAAAATTTGAAAAACTAGTCTTTTTTTTTTTTTTTTTTTTTTTTTTTTTTTTTTTTTGAAAAACTAGTCTAATAGTATAATCTATATATATATAAAAGTAAAATCCTCCTATTTCATTTTCCCGCTCAAACTTTTGTTGTAAAACTTATTTGGTAACTAAATGTAAAATAAAAATTAATTAGAATTTATTAATTGATAATATTGTTTCCATATTCACGTATTAACCTAATTGGTAAATCTATTAATTGGTAATATTTTTTTCCTTATATTCATTTATTCATTTATTTATATTGAGTAATTGTATATAGAGATATAGATATGTATACTAAAATACAACTGTTATTTCTCCATTGAAGACTTGCAGAGCTATTAGATTGCAATTGGTGCGCACCTATATGAAGTCCCATAGAGAAAGGGGAGTAATTCCATAAAATTTAGAGAGTGCATATTTCACGATTAAGAGGTATTTTGTTTTCAATCTTTTTTCTACGACTCTAATGTTTATCCTTACCCAGGATATTTCTCCGTTGAAGACTTTCAAAGCTATTAGATGGTGATTGGTGTGCATCTATATGAAGTCACATAGAGAAATGGGAGTGATTCCATAAAATCTAGAGAGTGCGTATTTCACGTCAAATGGTATTTTTTTCAATTTTGCTTTTTTATTTTTCTAGAACTCGTGTTATATATGAAATTGGGAAAAAGATGCATTACATAGCTACTTCCTATACTGCAAAAATAAATTGCAAAATAAAACTTTTCTTTTTACTCCATTGTAGGGAACTTCATGCTCATATACCAAGGGAGCATGTCGGTAAGTATTGTTAGCTTTTCAAATAATGAAAAGTTTATACCATTAAAAATTTTATGGTGATAAATAATTTTTATATTTACAAAAAATGCACTCATTATTTTATGTTGTAATTCAACTATGCTACTTTGGTTAAAGAATAAAAAAAAAAATGACAACTTTCCTAGACAAATTTATTTATTGAAATCATTTTTATCCTTGAAGTCTGTAGATGATAAACAGTTCATTGGTAAGTTTCATTTACAACTTTAATCTACATCTGAATAATTTTTTTTTTATTAACATGTTTGACGTTATTGGTAGGGTCATTGAGATATACTTCCCATTGGATAAGATCATTGCAGGGAAACCTTCTTAACTTATTGATTTTCTAATTGTATGTGTATACAAAGTAAATTATATAATTTGTTATTTTTATTGTATTTTGTATATGTATTTTTTTATTAAGTAGTTTATTTGTTTATAGGGACAATCAATTGAAGACTACAGTGTGAGATCAACATGTACCAAGAGTAGAAATCTTTTTTTTTTTTTTATGTCTTAATCATTATCATAATGTTTTTATCATTTATTTTTGTACATATTTTGTTTATGATTGTCATTTTTTTTTGTTTTCAGTTTATGTTGATTAGACCCCTCTAAGAAACATTATTGATATTTATGAGATGATTGAGGTAAACCGTAGCAATAAAACATTTTTTTTTAAGTTGATGCAGTGACCTCAAATTTTATAATCATCTTTTGTCACTTTTTTAAATTATTTATTAATATAAATTGTCACACTTTAAAATGTATTTTTTTAATGTTAATAAATAAAGTAGCTTAAAATAATACATTAAAATACAAAGGATAAGCAAAGTATAATCTAAAGTATAAAATAAAGCCAAAGTTGTACATGTTTGCAAAGTGATGGAGCATTGTAATAGTCCCAGAGCATCCAAATAAAGGCATCATTTAACTGATTATTTCTTTCTTATCTCACATTAAAGGTTCAATACTGCAGATATATATAAAGTATTAGTAATAACATTGGTACTGCTAAATGTGTATATAACTAATTATTTATTAATTTAGGATCAAAGAGTGCCCTATATGATCTTAGAGCTCAAATTTTACTTTCAGATATATTATAAATAATCAACCTACATCACTACTATCTTATCTTCATATGAACAAAACTCATCATCCTTGAAGGGGTGAAAACAATTAAGAGTCCCTCACTACAATTTTCCTCTCGGTAATCATAGTTTCTTTCGTTTAACTTAAAAAATAAATGCTTCACATATAATAGTAAATAGAATTATAATATAGTAGAAAATAGAAATTAATATTATTGGTAAAGTATATATTAGTTGAAATTGTACTTATCTTTAGTAAATCGTTTTTTTTTTTTTTTTTTGTACGTACACTTCTAGAAGATTCTTTTGAGCCTTCAAACATGTGTGCATGTGCACATACAGAACTATAAACTATCATTTTTAGATTGAATTCATCTTTCATGTGTAGTTGTATTTTCACCAACTAATTTAATAAAGCTTATTTTGTAAGCAAATGTAAAATGGATATTAACTAAAATCTTGGTAATATTATTTCCATATTCACGTATTAACGTAATAACACAATACCATATAGAAAACACATTACTTATATTCTATAATATAATAATATTTTTGGTAACATTATTGTTTGCAAATTCTCTGTATTTTTTTTACGCATTTATAATACCGTGTAGAAAAGACATTAATTAATTATGTAATACCATAATAGCATAATTGGTAATATTATGTATGGTATTAGCGTGTAGAATTTTTAGATGTTTATCACCAACTAATTTAATACAACTTATTTTATAAGCAAATGTAAAATAGAAATTAACTAAAATATACTCTTGGTAATATTGTTTCCATATTCAATGCTCTCACATACTAACATAGTACCCTATATAACCAATTTAAACAATTTATTCTTCCAAAGGGAACATAAATATTTCACAATAATATTTTACATCATCAATTAAAAATGGAATGGAAATTAGGTAAATTGAAAAAAGAAATAAATATTAATAATTCACTAAAAATTTAAAATGAAAAAAAAAAAGAATTGAAGTTAGGTTAATTGGAAAAGGAAATGAATATTAATAATTGACTAAAAATAAAAAATGATCCATAATTGACTAAAATAGAATAGGAAATAATTAAATCATTGCATTTTAATTTTTCACAATAATATTATACAATATAAAATATCAAATCATAATTATGTCATAAATCTTTCACAATTTTAAACAATAAAATGAAAATTAAAAATGAAACGAAAATATTTTAATAATAATATTCTACATCATCAAGTAAAAGTAAATTAAAAATGAAAAGGAAATATTTAAATAATAATATTCTACAACATCAATAGTAAAGGCATATTTTAAATAATAGTAAAGGTAAATTAAAAATGCAACGAAAATTAAAGTGAAGTAGAAATATTTCAATAATAATACTATAGATCATCAATTAAAATGGAACAAAAATTGGGTAAAAATTATCATTGCATATGATATTCTAATTGGCTAATTGACTAATTGAGTGAAAATAAAAAAGAATAATTGGCTGAAAATGAATATGACATTACAAATTGACTAAAAATATAAAAGGAAATGAATACTAATAGTTTACTACAAATAAAAAAAATGATACATAATTGATTAATATGAAAAAAATATATATATGGTTAGATCATTGCATTTTAATTAAAAATGGAACGGAAACTAAAATTTGACGCAAATATTTCAATAATAATTATACACCATAAACAGTAAATGCATATTTTAAACAATATTAAAGATAAATTAAAAATAAAATAGAAATATTTCAATAATAATATTATACATTATCAATTAAAAATGGAACGAAAATTAGGTAAAAATATCACTGCATATGATATTCTAATTGACTAAAAATATAAAAGAATAATTTGCTGAAAATGAATTTGATATTACTAATTGACTTAAAATATAAAAGAATCGCTAATTTACTAATACTCTACCATTATATATTTTTACCCGAGTCACCTATCCTGATGGACTGAAGGTGTTAGCTCTATACAATGAAGGACTGGATTGCATTGCTACTACTAATGTCGTCTACAAAGAGGTTTCAATAATGTATAAATACAATCGGTGATATTATGTTTTTTAAATGACAAAATTGCTATATATCTAGACAAAGAAATATATATTCCATACAAATAAATTAAGATAGCAATTCATTCCTATAACTGAGTTGCTAGAGAACGAATACATTTGCCTAATTTATAAAAAAAAATACTAAATAATGATAAATACAATCTCCAAAGTTACAGCACTGCATGCGTACACCTACACATTAGCTATTAATTTGAGCAATTATTTGCTCAAATTCAAACAATGATAACATCAAAACACATAAATAATCCAAACCATATCTTCAGTTGCACTATATAATATTTGATGTTTTAATTTAAATGATTATATATCAATCCAAATATTTTTAATATATTATAACAAATTCATCCCGTGCATCGCACGGGCGAAAATACTAGTTTATAAATTATAAAAAATTAGAACATATATATATATATCTACAAACATAATAAGTCTCAATTAAGGTTATATCCTTGATTTATGTCCCTCTTTTTGTATGCAAATAAATGTGTACATTTTACTTTAAATGTAGTACATTCTAATGTTATTAGACAAAATTACCCTTACACCGTTATAATACCGTTAGTTTTTAATTGTAACATTGATAACATATCATTATTACCATACACCTATATTTATCATATATTTTTCCTATTTTTTAATTATCATTTTATTAAAATCATTATATATTAATTTAATACTTAATTATATTTTAATTAAATTTCTATGAATGATAAATTATATGTGTGTGTACAAAATACATATATTATTTGTGTATATATAATTCAAATTATACTTTTTAATTATTTGTATTTATCAAATGTTTTAATATTGGGCATGAATTTTCGCGCATCGCACGTATAAAATGCTAGTACTAATATACATGCTTAGCATCTTGTGCTCAGATGGTATGTAGTGACTTCTCTCATATGCGAGGTCATGAGATTGAGTCTCAGCGTTGTTAGCTCTTTGTGCTTCTCTGAACAGATACTATAATGTAATAGAGTCAGTAGCATCTAAAAAAAGACTTTTCCCTTGTGTGGACCATAATAAAAAATACATTTTTAATATACTAAATGTACATTATATAATATAATGTACACTCAGAACAAAAATAATGTACATCCTCTGATTACAATGTACATTATTTTTGTACTGAATGTACATTATTTTACAGTAGACAAAATATGTTCTGCACAACTTGTGTGGACCATAGTCCACGCAATAATGATTGATGTTTGTGTCGTTTCAGCAGTGGCCTATTATTGGCACTTTTGGAAGACAAGCTTGAAGACAAACGGCATGTGTGAAAACTGAAAATTGTCAAGTTATTTTATTTATTTATTTATTTATTTATTTTTTTTTTTGAAACCAGTGTCAACGTAGTATTTTTGGGAGGAAATAAAATAAAAAGAAAAGAAAAGAAACGCAACTAATTACACAATTTCTTTCTCATCAAATAGTTTGGAGCTCTTTTGTTCAAAGAAATGCCTGTCTTATATATTTAGTACAATTTTCTATTTCTATTTTTCATCTCATTTTTTTTTTTTTTAAAGTTTTGGTCTTCAATCAGAAAGCATGCTCAAATTTAATTGATTTTAATTTATAAAATATGAAATTAATTAAAATTAAATTCTTTGTTATACTTTGATAAAAATGTTTTTGATAAACAACATTAGAGGATGGTGGAGGTAATTAACAGTTGGCTAAGAATACAAACTTGTAACCATAAAGTCACTAATTTAAATCTCAGCCCTTTTAGTTTGAGCCAATTATGCTATTTGAAAGAATGAATGAAAGCAATGGAGGTAATTAACAGTTGTCAACCTAGTTGTTTATCTTCTGTCACGACTATGGCAAATGAAACTGAGGAAAATCATGCTAAGGCATGAAACAGACGCAAACTGAAGTGATCAGCCAAAAGGCTTGGCAGAAGAGGGACAAAACGACAGCGTATGACCAGAGGAGGTTGGTGACCATTACACTAAATTAAACGCCTAGAGACAAGTAGTTGGGACAGTTAGCAAAGGATCAGATGACATCGTTTCATGTGTATTGGGCTGAGCTGGGCAGCAGAGATTCCAGGAGCTGCTGAGACCACATTCCTCTGCAAATAATAACAACCCTTGTCCTATATATGATTGTAATATTTGTGTTTTTTTAGATGATGCTCAGACTTGGAAGACTTAGAATGAATTCTTTCTCTTTACCCTAAATTTATCTCTTTTCCCTTCCCTTTCTCCTCTGTTTTCTCTTCTTTTCTATCAAAAAACCAAGAGTGTGACATTTGGTATCAGAGCCCCATCATGGGATCTCAGACTACGGCATCAATGGATGACAAGATGAGCAGACTAGAAGCTCTGGTTATGGAGCAAAGTAGTAGGCAGGCAACTGGTCAGCAAACCATGGAGGATACTGTCTAAGATCTTAAGGTATACATGGAGGCTTGGAAGAATGAGATTCTGGAGCTACTAAGGCTGAACAGACCACCTCCACCAGTACTGGACCCCTCCTTAGTGCAAGGACAAGTCCATACTCAACACCCTAGTCCTGGGGAAGGTGTCTCTGAACCTGGAAGAATGCCAGGCAAAGAACCAGCTGTGGATGGCCAAGATGATGTCCAGGAGGTGTCTGATGGAGAGGAAGGTCAAAATGAACACCTGCCATCTTACCAAGGAGGTCCTAGGGGTGCTGATAGGCCTTGGGTTCCTAGGAGAGTTAACTTGGATGCCAGGCACTTTCACCCTAACCAAGGAGGAGATCCCTTAATGAGGTATAAGCAAGAATTCCCTATCTTTGATTATGAACACCCTAGATTGTGGGTAGTGAGGGGTGAGAGATTCCTTATGATGGTTAGAATACCTAGGGATGAGGTGATCAATGTTTTGTGTGTTAATCTGTCTGGGAAGGTTGGATTATGGTTTGAGAGTTACCTTAATGGACTAAGAGCAGGTTTTTAGTGGACTGATTTTGTAAGGGCTATGTGTAAGAGGTTCTGTGAAAACAACACTGATGTGATGGAGGACTTTGCTGATAAGTATGAGGAATATATAGGGCTATTGTTGCAAATATATCCCTATCTCACTGATCAGTATTTCTTAGACAGTTTCATAGTCAGACTTAAGCCCAGTTTCATGCCTCCCTAAATGAAACTTTAGGTTCAGCAATGCAAGTGTGGATGTAATGGTAAACATGAGGGATGAACTCCCGAATTCTATGATTTCCTGTTGGTATCTCTTCTCAACATCGTTGTCCATTACCTTACATGTGAGAGTGAATAATGCAATTTCTGAGAATCCTAATTGTCTGCTAACTGTATCAAAGAATGCAAAGAAGTATGCTGTATGATATGTTTCAGTAGTTAGACTACGCGTCACGGGTCTATGGTTAACGGAAGAAGAAGGTGGTTTACCTAGGGTGGCTGATTATAGAATAAGAGAGGAGAAGTTGCGGAAGAAACTTCCTTTGATTTTATTCAATACCAACTTAACTTGACAGATTAATATTCTCCCATATATATAGGAGTTACAACCAAAGATATAAGGAAATAATATTCTAAAAACTACTAAACTAAGTATGAAGGAAATCTTTAATAAAAGGAAACAATATAACTAAACTAGTAAATGAAACAATGTAACTAATTTGATCTTTAGGTAGTATGAACCAGTTGAGCAACAGGATCTGTAATGTATCATTACACTCCTCTTGGAGATCAAGCTTGAAGGAGGTGACAACGTTCAAGTTAAATTCAGGTGATTCCATCGCGTGCGTTCATCTCCGTGGATGCAAGCCAAGCAAGCAGTTCGTCGCCATCCTCTAATGTCCATAACATAACAAAGTGGCAGCATTTATGTTTGGGTAATGTATTTGCACCAATAGCAGCAGGTGGTTTAACCATATGGCCTCCTCCTCCCCCTCCAGGCATTATAAGGACAACATTCATAGGCTGTGCAGACTTAAGTAGTGATGCAACATATGAAGGGGTAGCAATGCAAGTCCCAGCAGCAACAGTATATGTTTTGACCATTGAATCTGGGCTGAGGGTTGTCTTTGTTTGTGGCTTTTTTTAGGGCACTCGTGCTATTGAAGGTCCAGTGCTCCTGGGTTCTGTGCCACCATAACAGAGTCTTGTTGCTGACCCAGATGAGTATGGGATTGGGTACTAACAAATGAAGTCTCAGCAGCAAGAGGATTAGTAGGGTTACTAGGTGGGATATTTTCATTTGCTTGATTGGCAAGAGCAATGGCATGATTATGAGATGCAGTGGACAGAGCAGAGACCTTAGGATATGGAGAAAAATGGAGGTGGTGATCCCCTATGTCTGTTGCAGTGGAGACCCCTTCGGTTTGAGCAGTAATTCGGTGCTGCAAATTTCCAGATTTTATATATCAGTGTTTAGGATTTGTATCAATTGGGCGAATTAGCTCGTTGTCTAGCAACCCAGTTATAGAAATTATTTATACGAAACATATATTTTCTATGTAGGTATATAGCAATTTTGTCCTCTTTGTATAAAAAAAAAACATAATATCACTGGCTTGAATTACACATTATTGAAAATCTCTTTGTAGAGGACATTGGTAGTAGTAACATAATTTTATACATCCTCGTCTAGAGTTAAAACCATAAGACCATCTGGATGGGTAACTCGGGAAAAAAGCCACATACAATTAACCGTGATTAAAGATTGTTTTTTTTTTTCCAGTAATAACTCAACGTGAGTTAACGTTTGACCCTGACTTTTGTTGATAGTCATGGCATATGCGAACATAAACATGAATTGTTTTCATTAGAACTTGAAGGGGCAATCTCGTATCAAAAGGGTGAAAGACATTTTAATTGAAGATTTTACTTTTATTAATAGTATAGATATAGATTGGTGTAAGTAATAATTAATAAATTATTATTTTCTTATAAAATTACATAGAATTTTAAATGGATTTTCCCATTTATTACACAGAATTTGTTTCCGTTATTCTCACAATTATAATGGTTTAATTATTCTCAGAATTTGATAACCATTTTCCATTTTTAAGTACATATTGACTTTAATATGTTGTAAAAATTCATTAGAGTAATAATTAATTTATGATATTGCAATAATTAATTTATGATATTTATCAAATTGTATCTTTTTTTAAAATATAAAATTTTCGCATGTTTAGGGGTTAAAAAATATTTTAAAATTATTTTTATTTTTCAAATATTTTCCAGCAACCCAAACACTCCCTTAGTCTCGCATAAAAACTGATAAAGAAAAGTCATTTCACTAAGGAAATTAAAACTAATTAAAGTAGATCTAATCATGTTGTATTTATTTGTAACTATATATAAATTTCATTTTGAAATCATTGGTTCACATATTTGAATTATTTATTTTTTCTTTAATTATTCTCATCGTGAACATAAATGATATTGCAATAATTAATTTATGATATTTATCAAATTGTATTTTTTTAAATATAAAATTTTCTCATGTTTAGGGATTAAAAATTATTTTTTATAATAAGTATTTTTATTTTTAAAATATTTTCCAGCAACCCAAACACTCCCTTAGTCTCTAATCAAAAACTGATAAAGAAAAGTCATTTCATTAAGAAAATTAAAACTAATTAAAGTAAATCTAATCATGCTATATTTATTTGTAACTGTATATTAATTTCATTTTGAAATCATTGGTTAACATATTTGATTTATTTATTTTTTTTTAATTATTATAAACAGAAATTATGATATTTATCAAATTGTATTTTAAAAAATATAAGATTTACACATGTTATGAGGGGTTAAAAAATATTTTAAAATCATTTTTTATTAGTACGTATTTTTATTTTAAAATATTTTTTAGCAATCCAAACACTCCCTTAGTCTTCCATAAAAAAATTGATAAAGAAAAGTCATTTCATTAAGGAAATAAAACTAATTAAAGTAAATAATAATAATAATAATAATAATAATAATAATAATAATAATAATAATAATAACATTTGTGGTGAAAGTTGCAGATAATGATTCCTAAATAAAAAGACTTTTAATTGGGGAGGATAAATGATGTCATTTTTTTTTTAAATAATAAGAAGAAAGATGGAAAAAAAGTTAGGAATCTATTAGCTTATTTTGAAATGCGTTTCAAAATAAGCTCTTATTTTAAAGTTTAAACTATGAGCTTATTTTGGAAGCATTACCAAACAAGACAAATTATTGCATGAACCATGGTCCACACAATTGTGTGGACCATGAATATCAAATACATTTTTAATATATTAAGGGTACATTATATAAAATAATGTACCTTTAGTATATTAAAAATGTACTTTAAAAAATATGTTTTATGTACATAAATAATATATTCTTAGTATATTAAAAATGTACTTTTTATTTATGGTCCACACAATTGTGTGGACTATAGTTCATGCAATAATAGTTGTCCAAAAAGAAATTATATCTTATTAGTAGCTTAAAATAAGTTCTAAGCGCAGTGAACAGACCCAAAGAAAGTGGCAAATAAAGGATTGGAGACTCGGAATTGGTAAATGTAAAGACGTTATAATAGGAAAAGTTTGCTCATCATATCCGTTTAATTAGTTCAGTAAACTTAAAAGCCAAGCTAGCTAGCTGAGCTCAAACTCGCATATAGTATTAATAGCTTAATTAGTTTAGTTAGCTAACTCAGCTCAAGCTCGGCTACAGTTTTACGGGTTGGTTTAGCGCAGCTTATAATGCAAAGTTTAGTTGCCATCCATGCCCACATGTATATTCCATTGAATGTTTAAGTTTGATATTTGAATTTTTAAAATAATCAAAGTATGGAGTTCAACCATTGAATAATTATAGGAATACACAAATCAAAATAAGGCCCCACTAAGTGACAAGACACATATTTTAACAGAACAGTAATAAATATTCTAACAGCATCATATATATATGTTGACATGGAAGTATTTGATGAAAAACGGTAAACAGGTGGAAAGGAGAAGAAGATGGTACACCGTTGATGCAAGATGCCCTTATTGTGACTATATAGAGGAAGATATCAAGCACTGCAAAAGGCGAAAGAAATATGAGAAGTATTTATACCCTATGAGGCTAACAAGTGGTTTTTCTCAATGAATTTTGATGCTTGGCTATCCTTTAATGTTACAGGGAAGCCAAGAAGCAGACTGGAATGAGCTTATTAACAGATACAAGTGGCAAGTCAAAGAAGAATAGATTCAAGACCAGAGGGCGGAGATGTCAAGGGCTTTCTCTAGACAATCTCTCCTACCTGCGCAGAAGAAGAAGGAAAGAAGAACCAGCATTCTGGAACCTGGCTGGACTGCCCTCCACACGGATGCTTCGTTCATCTCGGAGGACCTTAATTCCCACTGGCTGTGGCGGAGTTTTGCGGGATCACAATGGGGACTGGCTTGGAGGCTTTAGTTGTATGACGAAGACAAAGAACGCTACTGAAGGCGAGATGTGGGCAGCCTACTTAGGCCTAAAATGGACTCGCAACTAGTGGCTGATTGGCTTTCGGGTAGCACTGCACCCTTAGGCCAGTGTGGAATGTTAGTGGCATGGAGTAAACAATGGGACTGGATGGTGACTATTACCTAGTACCTACACACCACGTGAGAATAATAATGTCGCTGACTGGCTGGCTAAATCAGCAAGAGTTGGCTTCTGCAGAGAGTAGAAGCTAGTGCCACTGGGTACCCCAATTTTCCCAACAAAAAAACAAAAAACAAAAAAAAAAAAGCAAAAGGTAAAGACGTGGATCACTACAGTGTTAGATATACAATAGTCTAACTATAATAAATCATAGTATACGAGAAACCTGACCTCGTATGATAGCGGAAGCGTAGCCGTGTTGATCTCCAGCCATAGTTGATGTTCCTGTTGTGTTGCCTCTTAATACTTGTGGAATATTTTGGACTTATTGTTTAACATACAATCAAATTTAGGATGTATGAAGCCATTTAAATCCATAAACTTTAGTGGAGTAACTTAATGATCTTTTTCTAAATGATCACTCCCACTGATTAAAACATTCTTCAGCAAAATTAATAAAATGAACTTAATAATATACATACTCATAATTGATTTATTGACCAACTAACAAATGAAGACATAATTCCCCACCATTAGTTGGACATACTAAATAATCAATTTTTGGTTCCAATTAAAGTCCAACTAAATAATGAAGATATATTTCCCCACCATAGTTGGACATACTAAAAGAAACAAAATACATCTTTCAAAACCAAGGTAGAATTTGGCTCAAAAGATACATTTTAACATTATTGGAATCCAAGAGATGTATGTCAAATCACGTAACTTACTACAGTTAGTCCGAAAAACCGAGCAAGATCCGTGGATCAATTAATAAAAGTTGCTAAATTTTGGGAAGTGACTGAATACATGTTTTGCCAATGCAAACCATGAAACTTAGAATTATAATTGAACTGAATTTATAACTCTAAGAAATTGTGATAAAATCATTATCTAATGGGTCGAAGGATTTATTGACATAAAACTTGCCTGTGGGCTAAAGTTTTAATTCTATTAAATCCAATTAAGAAACCCTTATGATAATATTTTTCACAATTGCTAAAGACCCAGAAGAATCTAGTGACATAAAACTTGCCTGTGGGCTAAAGTTTTAATCAATTAGATCCTAACTGAAAAATTTATTTATGATGAAACCATTATCAAATGAGTTGAAGAATCAAATGACATAAAACTTGCCTGTAGGCTAAAGTTTTAGTCAATAAAATTCATTATATCATTATGATAAAAAACTTAAGAGATCATGTTCCTTTTCTTAATCCCTGTGGGCAAATTAAGAAATATGATCTAAAGTTTACATCATAAAATTAATCTTCATGATAGAATTGGAAATTATTTACAAATAACCATAAAGTAAATAAATTGATTTATTTCTATCGTTACTGATAAAACTACTAAACTACATTCCGATACATAATTGCCTGTGGGCGAAATTATGACCGTAGTCCAGTATTTCATCCTGATTAATTATACAAATATAACGAAATTGCCTGTGGGTTAAATTTCATCATATTACATACAATTAATCATAAATGATATGTCCAAAACTTTATGTGATCAAAATAAACCGCTTAATATATAATTTTAATAGATTAAGGATGCTGTGGCTACTCCAAAACCAAATTAAAACTATAAGATCACTAGACAATTATCAAATTCTTGCCTAAACTTTATGTGATTAAAACTTAATAATCTTAGGTAGCTGAATATGCTGTAGCATTTCCTTAATTAACCAAGATTAAAAACTCAATATATTTCAGTAAATTAAAGATGCTTTGGCTATTCTTTAATAAATCGAAATAAAATCACATTGGCAAGAAATAATTAAAATTTTGACAAACAGATTATACCAGATTGTGATGGGAAAATCTAAATATACTCCAAGGAAAGGTGGTTAGAGACTAAGTCTCACTGAAAACCAATTCCTTAAATAGAGTATCAATTTAAGGAGACTAGTGGCTCAAGATATCCTTAACTCATGGCCATTAAAACAAGTATGTCTCCCCGATTCATATATACTTAATGTATAACTGTTTGGGGTAATGAACCTAAAACTGTAGGTATATACCAGAAAACTGTAGGGTTCACCTATGATTAAAGCTTAAATGGTGAACTAAAATTAGCGGATTAAACGTGCTTAAATTCAGGCACTACCGCGACTAAAGTTTATGCATAAGTCCAACTTAAATAGGAACTAATATAATTCCATCTCAAAGTATGCATTGCTAAAGGCATAATAAAATTGCATAATTTAAAACAGAATATTATGCTTAGGACAAATATGCATAAAATTAAACATTAAACTCATATATTCCAAAGAAATTGCATAACTTAAAGCAATTTACAATATGAGATTCTAAAGTATAAACTTAATATTCAAACACCGATGAGTCCAAACCAAAAGAGACCCAACATTTTGAATAATAATGTACTGAATATATACTTTAAAATTTTTAAACTGTAAGCCCATGGGAAAAAATGTTTTAATGCATGAAGACCAAATTCATGAGAAATAACTGAATTTACAAATTCAAACAATATCACACCAAAAGGATATGCTATAATTTGTAAATCAAAATCTCACAAACCCTAATTGCATAATTAAACTTAATATTATGCACTTAATGTGATCGAATGCATAAAACAATCTAAAGAGTATGAACCAACTAAAGAATATGAATTTAAACCAAAATTCATTTATTCATACTTAACCAAATATGGGCAATAATAATTCAAAGAACTAAATGAATTATGAAATTAATGGCAAAAGTCAATTGCCTAGAAAATATGTTTTCCAAGATTACTAAATTGATTCAAAATCACTCTCCATAACCAAGGTAATAATATTATTATTATTAATGGCAAAATTAAAAATAACCAAAATATCAATAAATAGCCATAATAATATTATCACATTATTTAGGAGACTAAATATGGAAAAACAGTGGTTAAAACCGCTAACATTTATAAACGTTTTCGGATAAAATTTTGAAAACTTAATAAAATTTGAAGTCCGAAAAAACATTAATGTCAAGAAAATTATTTTCTGTACTGGAATATTATCACATAAATTTATATGGAAACAGTTCAAGGTACATATCTGAATACCATAACAATATTAATGTTATCACTAATTAATTATTAATAGCAATAAGTAACATTATAATCACTATTAACATTAATAATAATGACAATTTCAAAGTATGGTAATACACCTTTTAATGTTTCCATTTTTCTAAATATAAAATATGCGACTAGTCCAAATTAGCGGTTAACTGTAACTGTAGCACTAATTATCAATAATAACTGTAAAAGATAATTAATGGCTAACCTTAATGATCCAGAATTCTCCCATCTTCACTGTCGGTGTCACTAGCCTCGATGCAGCGTCCAATGGTACATTAAAATTTATTGGTAGGACTTAATTACCAACATTAATATAATAGTCATGTAAAATGAAGTGGTAATCATGCCAATGTACCAAATATAGCAGATTACCATGAAATAATAATTATTATGAAAGGTAATAAAATAAGATTAGTCCCTAAACTTAATAACAGTAATTAATAATGCCGAATTTTAACTTAATAAATGGCAAAACTGTAATTAAGGGATGCCAAATACTAATCTCAATTTACCACATAATAATTAATCATGACTATTAGGGAGACTGAAGTTAAGGTAATAACTAAATTACCAATTTTACAGACAATATACCAACTATATTGCTTTTGCCATAAAATTAAAGACTTAATATTATTATTAAGGCCCTGAAAAACTATTGATAGATTAAAAGTTTAATCAACTTAAACAATAGTTATAATTCTTAATGGCCAAAATAACAATTAAATGCTTAAATCCTTAATGTCTCTCAACAGGCCGAGACAATAATTATAGCACTTAATCACTCAAATTAGGCTCATAAACCTCAATGGCCCAAATGAATTATAACATGGATGGAAACTGGTCTAGTATTGAAGTAGACCTAAAACTTAATATTATTACCAACGATGAATACCAAAATATGGTAGTTAGTAATAATTAAAACTCAATAAACATGTTATAAGGAGCTATAATTATTATTAAAATATCAATCAAAATGGTGGGATCCATACTTTAGTGACCGAGAATAGGTCCTGAATAGCTTGTTCAAAATAGGTTCTAAAGTCCATGAGACACATAAAACTAAAATGTGCTCAAAATTAAGGAGAAACCAAACAAGCTACCTTAATAGGTCATAATGCCTAAAATTGGCCTAAGGATCTAAAATTGAATGATATTTAATAATGACTTTATGAGTTAATAATATGCTAAATCCAACCTTAATGCATGCTTTTCTAAATGCATAATTAATCAATAAAATGATTATAAATATACAAGCATGCTTGGATTTGTAAATTAATATATTATTAACCCACATGCCCTAAATAAATTGCAATACTTTAGGCAATTTAATATAAACCTTAATATTAAATTAAAATTCAAATAGCAAATTAAAAACTTAATATTTGCTAAAAATAGAATAATAATTTAATTATGAATTCAATGCCAAAATTAAGAACAAACTAAAGGGCATCAATATTTCAAAACAAGCAATTACCATATATTTACCATTTGCCAAATAATATACAATATTAATTAAGGTAATGTAAATATGGCAATATTAAACTAAATTATTACCATTTACCAAAATTAATGTGTATAATATTAAATAAAGCAAATTAAAATTATGGTAAATATAGATAATTGCAATAATGAATTTACTAGCCACTAGGAAGCAAGATGACGTACTGCATTCAATTTCTAAAATTATTGACGTGCAACACATTCTTCCCAAATGTGGAGAACCAAGCAGCAGTCCTGACGCCGTGAACACAAGCAGCAGCAGCCGGAAGAAAACGTGAATGCGGAGAACTAAATCCGCAAGCTCACCGCGTTACCTTTCCGCTGCGCCCAAGAAGCAACTTAGCCACCATCTCTGTCCATGGAAATCGGCGAACAACAAGACTTCCATGGAAGATTCTCACCAAATGAACATAGCGACAGACCATCCATAATACTCATAGCACAAATTATATCATATACAAAAAACTTGATGTATATAATAACTTAATTTGTTTTAGGCAAAACAATCAACCAGACAGAGATTATAAAAGGCTCTTGATACCAAATGTTAGATATACAATAGTCTAACTATAATAAACCATAGTATACGAGAAACCTGACCTCGTATGATAGCGGAAGCGTAGCCGTGTTGATCTCCAGCCATAGTTGATGCTCCTGTTGTGTTGCCTCTTAACGGTAGACCGTTAGCTATGTTTTGCCTCAGGCCTGACTCGGAACCCTAGATGGTGTATTGGTATCTACTGAGCAGTCTGAGTACCGTAACTGAATGTGCTAACTAATCCATAATCCTGTATCCCATCAATCCAGGTTATATTAGGCACAGAGTTTGGTTGACTAACAACTACTAGTTATTAAGTCCAACCAGACCACTTAATAAGCCTAGTCAACTTGCACCACTTAATTAAGGCCCTAATATATAATATCAATATATATTATTAGGGAAAATCTTACATACAGTACGTACACCAAAATGCATTTTGGAAAGAGTTCTACTAGGTGCTGGGCGCAGATGAGATGAGATGTTTGCAAGTGCAATGACTCCGATGCCAAGAAGAAGGGCCAGGAACTTATGATAAGGCTTTTCCACGGCCACCGGCGGCTGAGGCCCGTAACCCTTGGAGAGCAGATGGTGAATGGAAATGAATATGAAAGCTCCATACGCAAGGTCAATTGAGATTGAATAAATCCAGTCCGCAACAGAGCCTTGAGTTGTGGCGTGGATCACAATCCCAATGGAAACGCCGGCTGGACTGGAAATGGCAAATGCTAATGCATAAGCTATGCTGGACGAGAGCGGGCGATCCGGGATCATTCTCACCAGTGCTATTCCCATTGCAATTGCGCCAAATATTTTCTGGAACCAGATTTTCATCAGAAGATTCTTCCAATCACCGGCGGCTTTGGCGTCTCCTGCAACTCCAATGGCGATCCCCTCAAAGACTGAATGGAAACACAGCACGAATATCAGAAGCAGGCTGTCCCCGAGTGTCAAGAAATAATGGTTTTCGGTTTCATCCATCACCTTCTGCAACTCTGATTGTCCATTTAAATTTCCACCCTCGGCGTTTCCTGCATGCATGCATATATGTTGCAATATATAGGTAAATTCATACATAATTAAGGATGACAATGGAGCACGGAGCAGGGAGCAGGGCCGTTCCAATAAAAATGGGTCCCGTGCAATATCATAGTTCGGACCTCCTTTTTTAAAAATAATTTGTATATATAAATATATATAAATAATAGTTGTTCAAAATGTTGCATCAAAAATTCAAGAATATCTATTAATTTGGAATCAGGGCATCCTAATTTCTAGCTTGATCACTGTGACCAACACCATCTAAACAACTATCAACATTCTTATCATTTTCATTGTCACAGTGATACCTATCATTGTTGATTCATTGTGCACACGTACTATCATTTAAAATTTTTCTAAAATCTCACAATCATCTTGATCTTCTATATATATAGGTTCAAGTGCATGTGGTTGGTGCACCCAGGTGCAATTGTGCGGTGATGGTAGAGCCATTGATTTTGCTTAAATCAACGTCCAGGATTACTAAAATTAAAAAAAAAAAAAACTGGGTGGTTATTAATTTGGTAATTTTTGCATCTAGGTCAAATTTAAGGTGCATGGTTTATATGCTTAAGGTGCGTGAATTTTGTGATTAAGGGGCGTGAGTTTTGTGCTTAAGGTGCGTGAGTTTTGTGGTTAAGGTGCGTGTTATGTACTTAATGTGAGTAGTTGTTGAAACTTAAGATACGTGAGTTTTTTGCTTAAAGTGCGTGAGTTTTGTGCTTAAATGCGTGAGTTTTGTGCTTAATGTGAGTAGTTGTTGAAAATTAAGGTGCGTGAGTTTTCTTTTTAAGGTGCGTGATTTGTATGCTTAAGGTGCGTCAGTTTTGTGAAACTTAAGGTAAATCATTTTAAAACCTTAGGTGCGTAGTTTGTATTCTTAAAGTGCTTTGTTGTGTACTTAAGATGCGTGGTTTGTGTTCTTAAGATGTTTTGTTTATGTGCTTAAGGTGCGTGTATGGTTTGTGTACTTAAAGTGCGCTATTTTAATGTTTAAGGTGCGTCCTTTGCACAAGCGCACATGAATTCTTCCCCACACCTGAACTACTCTTCCCTATATATATATTTGATGCACATGCTATATTATGATTCAGTATATATATGGAGAGGTGAATTGAAACCAAAATCATGTATGCTTGACCTCAAATCAAGTATTTTTATTTTGTTAATAAAAAATAAAGAGTTTCTTTGTTAAAAATATAATAATTTGGAAAGGAATATAAATTTTTCAAACAATGACTTGGTTAATGTTAATTTTATTTTTAAATGAGGTTACTTCTTTTCATTCATCCTCAGTGTATAGCATATATACATGACAGTGCATTAAATTTATATATATATATTTGGGCGAGGAGGGGTATTCGGTATCCCTCCCCAACGGGAAATTACCGTATACATTCCCTGTCCCAGAAAGTTTTTCCCATCCCGTCTCCGTTCTGACGGCGGGAACTGGACAAATTGCGCTTCCCTAACATAATGGGAAAATAAAAAGATCAGAAAAGAAATTTAAAGCAAAAACAAAACCTTGGAGCTCAAGATCGACGGTGGGTTTATCAGAGCAGCCCCCATTTGTGTGCTTCCCAGAAATAAAAGAAATCACACAACCAGCAAACATAACCAGCAGGTAGCCACAACTCATGAGCATGAACGCCAACGGGTATTTTTCACCACTCAACTCCTCAAAAGATTGGTTAGCATCGCTCAACAAATGCATCATAGCAGTTCTGCCAGTTCCCAGAAACATAGCGCTGGCCAACTTCGTCCCTTGCACCAAGAACCCCTCGTTCCACCTGAGAAAGTACGGGGATATTCCCCCAGCAAACACGACAATCAGACACCATATATTTACCAGAACCAAGGACCGATGTCTCAGGTTAGGCTTTTCAGGGGGTGAGTATTCGACGTCGGAATTGGAGTCGGAGACAACGAGAAAGAAGAGGAGGAAGGCGAGAAAGAGAAGAGAGCGAGCCATTTTTGTCAGCAACTTAGCTTGGTGAACTCAAGCATATATATATATATATATGCTCTCATAACTTGTCTTCTAGATGACCTAAAGGAACAATTCACGGCGCTTAAACGTCCGTTTATTGAGTGGAAAAATTGACAAGAGCTTTAACGTCCGTTTATTGGGCGCTACAGTATGTAACATACGGTTGTATACTGTGATTTCTACGAAAGGAACATAACTTGAAAGTCTTGAAACATACGGTTGTATACTGTACAGTGGTCTGTGGGGCCATAACATCATTCAAAACTTCAACATTATTGTCTTCTTTCTAAACAAAGAAATCACATATTCAACATATCTTCTTCCCGAACAAAGAAATTACATCTTCCATCTTGTAAAATAAATATTAATCGAACTGAAATTACAATGTATATAAAATGAAATCTGAAATAAAACTTTAGTTGTGTTGAAATAAAACTACAATGTATGTTTCGGTCCACAGTCAAATTTGTCGAATGACACATAACTTGGTCCGAAGAAACAAATCAAAATTCTTATTTTTGAATTAATCAAACTGAATTTTTTCGATTAATCAGTCAGTTAATCAAAATATTTTAGTCTAATTTTTAAAAATCTTAAAATTTATAAATAAATTAGTAAATTTATAATTTCACTCCACAAAATAAGAAAATTTGAAAAACTAGTCTAATAGTATGATTTATAAAGAGTTAATTCCAGCAATGGTCCCTCGAGTATGGTGATTTTCCACAATTAGTCCTCGACTTTTAATTTGGACAATTTAACCCTCTGACTATTGAAATCTTTCCAATTGTGGTCCTTCCGTCAAACCCTAGTTAAGTGATCGTTAAATTGAGGAGTAAAAGCGTCCTTTCCCCTAATATTTCATCTTCATTCTCGTTTTAGTTTTTCGAACTGCTGCTTTCCCCTTCTATCCTCGTAGAATTTGGATATTCCGGCGAATTTCCCGATGCTCTCCTTTGCCAAGAAGCTAACGGTTTCTCCGTAATCCTCGGTATCGGAATTGGAGTCCGAGTTGAACCAGACCAACACTCAGCAGGGAGAGGGGAAGGCGACAACGACGAGGGAATCTGGCGGAGGGAACAGTGAAACGAATGGGTGGCGTAGCAACTGATCGGAGCTTCATCGCTTCTTCAAATCTCGTTGCAGGCACTTGGATAGGAAATCGCGGCATAATTCCGATGACTGAGTTGGGAATTAAAGCAACTCGTTGGAGTAACGGATTCGGCAGAGTGTATCGGCGGCGGCGGCGCAGTCCTCCCACGGTCCTGGCTATGAAACAACTAGATAGGACGGGTACACAAGGAAGCTGAGCAAGGAGTTCTCTGTCGAAGTTCTAACGCTAACTCTCCTTAACCACCCCAATCTGGTAAATCTAATCGGGTATTGCGTCAATGGAGAACATAGACTTTTGGTGTATGAATACTTGCCTATGGGTTCTCTTACAGAACATTTGCTCGGTAATCAGTACTATTTTTTTCTTTCACTACCTATATATTAACTGATTGAGTACTTAATACACCTGCTCCATTACTAATGCAAGCCTTGTTTTTTTAAAAAATTTATTTTCGAAAATACAAATTTCTTCTTCCTTGGACAATTGGTTGGGAGTTTCACACTTTCACCCATAACTCTTGTTTAAATAATTTTTTTTTTTTGGGTTTTTCTCTGTGTTTTCTTTGGTTCTGCATATGTACTGTTGATGAGTTAGGGGTGGGCTTTCTTGATTTAGCATAATTTACAAAACACAAAAAAAGTTTTGAGCTTTGGCTGCTTAAAAATTTTCATGTTTCATTTGTGTAGTGTTTATACAAGGCCAAAGTTGAGAGCTTTATGCATTTTTGGTTGGGTTTTCGTGTTTTTAGTTAGAATTTGATGAGTATCTGAATCAGAGAACAACTCTGGGCTTTCGAGTTTCCGGCGGCGTTCGTCGGAGTTCTTATGTGAACTAGAGTTTTCTGACAATATGTTTCGAGTTCAGTGATAATGTTTTTGTATCTTATTCGAGTTGAGATACATAGTGAGAGGAGAGGTTTGTGAATGCAAAAAAAATGTTGTCTGTTTCGCATGGCGCAAGAACTCGGAGCTCGTTGGAAGAAATGCTGGAAGCTCTGCAGCGAGAGACGAGAAACCAAAGAACTTGCCGCCGGAGCTGCCGTGGCCAACCCCCCTATGATCTATTGTAATTTGAGTTCCAGAAACATCTAATTGGATGAAGACTTTAATCCTAAACTATTTGACTATGGTCTTGCCAAGCTCACGAATGGGGGAGGAAATACAGCAACGACATGGGAATGAAGATGAAATATTAGGAGAAATGACGCTTTTACCCCTCAATTTAATGTTCACTTAACTAGGATTTGACGGAAGGATCACAATTGGAAAGATTTTAATAGTCAGAGGGTTAAATTGTCCAAATTAAAAATCAAGAACTAATTATGGAAAATCACCATACTCGAGGGACCATTGCTGGAATTAACTCATTTATAAATTATAAAAAATTAAAACATATACACACGTAATTAGACTAATTGATCAGTTAATTTTATTGACCAATACTTTTAAACTAAATTAACCATTAACTAAAAATCCTAAATCATTAACTAAATAAAAATATTTCAGACAATGAATTTTATCATTCGATCTGTTAATTAATTTTTCATTGGGTACCGAGAGACGAGCTGCCAAATTACTGAGCCACAAGGTACCATCCACAATGTAATCAGATCATGAAAGCCATCGGATCAGAGCCTTATCAATTAATTTTCTCCAAAGTGCATCTAAAATAGTGTAGCTTGTGGTATGGGTTCCAAGGGTAATTCCCTTCTTCCTAGCGAACCATTAGTATTAATATTCATGTTTAGCAAATCCAACTGACACATAATCTAAGACTAAACTATATACAATAATAATAATAAATAATAAATGGTCTAATACAACTCTTTGGTGAAATACTATTTTTAATTAGTTGAAAAAGCTATAGGATTATTCCCCTGCTCCTCCCATTCTTACCCCAAAAGTCTTTGGTTAGTATTGCCTACATTGTAGTTCGCCAATGCACTATAAGTCCAATACTTATTAGAGGCCGAGCCAAAAAATTTAGGTTAGGGGTTAAATTTATAGAAGAAATTTATTACGTTAGTCAACATTAGTACTAACGTAACTATACAATATCATTATATATATCATACATGATTGTGCCGATTATTATTGATAATTATTTTTATTTATACTATGTGTAATAATATATGAAATATATAATTATATGAGTACGATTGTTAAAGTTGTCAAACATTACTTTCAAATTTTTCACATAACACTATATATATAATAGTAAAAAATAAAGAAAATTATAATTTGTATCAAAAAGTTTTAGGGTAATTGTAGAATTGTCTCTAATTGTTGGTCATTTGCAAATTTCGTTCATTTACTAACAAAATATTTAAAACGAAATTTGCAATATTAGTATAGCTTAGGGATCAAGATTAAACACAACATGTTATTAAAATGATGAAATTTGCAAGGTCTAGGACAAAAAGTGAGTATGACATACAATTATGCTCATACCGCAAGTGTTACTACACTGACATCGTCTGAAGATTTGTATGTACAGAAACAATTAGAAAGCAATGCTGTTTATTTAAGCTTTCGAATATTACAGTAGACAGAGTTGAAATTCAAGGAAACATTCTTACAATTCATTATGCTTTGCCTGGGAAGAAGATAGGCATTAGACAAATGACAGACAGCGCGAGTACAGACCTTATAAGAACCGATGATGGCAAGCTTCCACTGTCTTTCCGGATGAAAAGTGCTTCATAAACAGGCATATTCACCATCACTATCACCCCACTCAGACTCACCTGTGGGAGGAATTCCGGGGCCAACCCCAGTTTCATGGCTCCCCAGATGAAACTCAACAGGTTCAGCAATGCTAGCGTGGATGTAATGGTGAACATGAGGGATGAGCTCCCGAATTCCATCATTTCTTGCTGGTATCTGTTCTCAACATCGTTGTCCATTACCTTACCTGTGAGAGTGAATAATGCAGTTTCTGAGAATCCTAATTGTCTGCTAACTGTATCAAAGAATGCAAAGAAGTATGCTGTCGTCCTTCGAATCATCCATATTCTTTGCAGGTTCCACCATGACCTCACTGTCTCCCCGCTACTCAACGCTTCTGCTAATCCATACCCATTCCTGGCAGCATAAACGTATGCGAAAGGCAAGAACCAAATGCTGGTTACCTGAATTGAAGCACACAATTCAGAACGGAATAAGGACCCTCAAACCAAGAAAGTTAATAGGTCACTCCCGACTGGGAATGAAAGTTGTAACCTTGTGGTTACCAAATGAACAGCCTGACGAATTTGGTTGGGGTTGTCCATAGTTGACCAGTTCAAACCAAGAAGGCAAATTGACCATTCTTGACTGGGAGTCGAACTTGTAACATTGTGGTTACCAAATCAATAGTCTGACCAACTTGACTGGAGTTGCCCAGATAGAAAATATTTTTGAATGAAATAAAAGGGGTTGTGTTTATCTGGATACCTTTGGAAATAAGGAGATGTGATGAAGCAAGCAAAGGGAAGGGAGAATGACATAACAGAGTGTAGGAATGGAGATTGGAGCCCAGAGGAGGTAAATGCAGTATCCCATTTGAACAGCCAATTTTATTTTTCTAAACCCATATGTGAAGGGGTTATACTTGGAGAAGAAAATCTGAAACATGCCTTCAGACCATCTCTTATGTTGAACAAGAGCAACTTCCAATGTTGATGGAGCAACACCCAAAAAGGCATACCTTTTAGGATTATAGTAAACAGATTTCCATCCCCGGCATTGGATAGTTAAACCTGTGATTACATCTTCCGATAGACATCCATACACAAGCCCCATCTGCAAACATAAACATAAACATAAACATAAACAAAAATTCAGATCATTTTCTTATATGTGCACAAGAAGGAGAAAGAGAATGAGACAGACTCCTTTTCCCCATTGAGTACCCTCTTCATAGCTGCAATTCGCAACAATTTTTGATGCTTCTTCCAATTCTTCAATGCTTCCATCATTGGCCTTTTCCTTTCCACCATTCAATTCATTTTTGTGCTCTTTAAAGTACTTCTGTCCACAAAGACTTGCCCTTCTGTGAAAGCATCCAGTGCCACAGTAGAAAGCAGCTCCACGGCTACCCACGCATGGGAATTCAATCTGCAAAGCAGCAATAGTTGAAAATTATTTACATATTTGTGAAGTCAGACAACATGACTATTTCTGTGACTAACACTTACTTCATGGGTTACGCGGGCTACATTTCCATACAAATCATTCTTGGTAATATTAGCATAGCGCTGTGGAAGCTGCACAAACGATATCTCATGCCCTCGTTTTTCATCCATGAAAAAGCACAACGCCTCTCTTATTGCATCTGCATTGTTTGAGTACATGTCACAGTCCAAGTTGAGGATGATAGGAGCGTTACTAATTTCTGCAGACACTCTTATCTGCAAAGTTTCAGTTGCTCGAGTATTAAGCCTAGAAAAAGAATTTGAACAATGGTTTTCCATAAATAAATGACCAACTGCTTTTAATCACCAACGCGTTCATTGATCCAGCCTTGAAGTTATGCGGTTTTCTGGGCTTCTTCTCTCGCGACAGGTACACAAGGGTTGGTAATTGATTTCCATATGCATCGACAGCATTTCTGTTACGCCCATCAATTAAAATCTGAAAGCATGTTAAGATCTCAATTGCAATCCTTCAATTCCCTCTATATATATATATATATACCATTGCATATGAAGAACAAATTAAATTAAAGGTTGGGTAGTTACCTTAACAATTGAGTGATGGTTCTCTTTTGTAGTTTTAGAGTTCCATTCTGAGAACCCTTTGTGTTGGCTCTTTATTTCATCTGAAATTCTACCACTTCCCATGGCTACCTCAATCCTGTTTCTCATTTCTTCATATAATTTCTGTTAAGAAATTACAAAAGGATTGGAGCACAACAAAACAAATAAAGATAAAGTATAAGTTTGACCTTTATAATAGGACTAGGAATACTTAAGAAACAAAGACAAAAACCTTAGCTTGCCTTAGTATTGAACCATTCTTCTGCAAACATTTGGTCGTGTCCATCATCAATGTTTTGAGCAAAATAGACTTGTGGGGATCTTGGCTCTACCTTAAACTTGTTGCAGAAGGGTATCCAATACTTGGAGAATTTAGAGGCTTCCAAAAGAGCGTAAAATGTAAACTCCGACCCTCCATCATCTGATAGGTAAACACTCAACTTGTGAGGGGGATAATTGAAAGATAACACTGATAACACAGTGTTAATCACCAGCGTTGGCGGCTCCAATATGGGATCTGCTGTGCATACAAAAACATCCACCCCCGGCAACTTCTCCTCGTATCTGCAAACATATATAGTGAGAACATTCAAACGTTTCCACAACACCTTAAAACAGCATTCTGCCAGAGGAACAAAATCTTGAACTGAAATATTGTATAGAGAGATAGAAGACCTGAGGGAGAGGCTTTCTTTGAAGGGGCAAGTGTAAGCAACATCCCAGCGAGCAGACTGAGTAAAAATCCAATAAATACCAAAGAAAACCTCGGAAATGAACATCCCAATCCATGCCCATCTTCCTGCTTCCCCTGTTGTTGGGATATTTGTGAATCTGTAAAACCATATGAAGCAGATGGCCAAGAAAACTGTTACTGAAAACAACTTGTACGCAGTGTTCCCTCTCCTTGGGTTTGTCTCAAACAGTGGAAGCTCAACACTCTGCTTTTCTTCTTCCCTTCCCTTTCCCCCACCCATCTTATCTCTTCTTTGTTTCAGTAAGCAGCAGATACCAATTGTTATATGGTGCACAAGGGGTGCACAGTGCATTTTGCGTCCTAAAAATTCTATGTTTTGTATGTACATAATTGTACGATAAAATACATAAATTCCTAATGTAATACACATTATCTTAACATAATACACAATGCATATAAACGTTTAACATAATACACATCAACTATTAACATAATACACATAAACTACGTTGCACAATAAATTGTGCACCAGGGGTGCACGATATAATTTGCCCAGCAGATACAAATACATCAGAAAATACAAATACTGTTGCTGTATAGTGTATACTATCAAGTCTAGCGCTCAACCCCAGTCCACTCGCCCTGTTCGTTTCTACCATAGCCTTGACTCTTGAGGTGTATACAGTAAGGAAAATAATAAGTGGAGGAGCACAATTTTGTAATATATTTTAATTTTATTCTATTGGAGGAAAAAAAAAAAAGAAATAAAAATTATGGTTCATAATAATAGAAAGTGAACATATATCAAGGGGCACATGATTTACGAGAAAAACTTCAAATTGAGAAATATCACAAGTCCACCATTAACAAAGTTTCCACCCTAACAAGTAACAAATCTATCATACAAATTTTTAAACTATTACACGAGATACATTCATAAATCATCAAATACATAACTCTATGCTAAAGACATTCTTTCACATTCACATATTAAAAGGAATAATATCTCATACTCAAAATATTCAACTATTACAAATAAGATGAAAATGAATACAAATAGTACGAAAATATCTTTTTTAAAAAAATACTTGAAATAAATACATGTTGACCTTATAAAAAAAATGCATGTTTACCTTCAAAATATTTGATAAAGACAACACCCAATAAGTTCGGCAAACTCCAGTAAAATTGTACCAAATATGAAAGAGAAAGAAAATGGATGTTTTCCTCCTTCACTTTCTGCCGACAAAAATGAGTGTTATTAAAATTAGTGAAGGCTAATGATTCATCATTTGCAGTATATGGAATCTGCATAATGGAATTAAATATGCCAAAGATGAAGGTCAGAATATAAAACTAGAGTTATTAACCAAGCAACACATGAATAAACTGAGATTGTTTGTGTTCATTTGTTAAGATTTTGAGTGTTTGGTTTCGTGTTCGTTTGTTAAAGTTTTTAAAAATCTTATTCGTGTTCGTTTGTTAAGTATTTATTAGTGTTCGTTATGCGTGTTTATGCATGTTAATTAATTTGATATATAATTGTTGTTGGACGGATGGAGAATAATTTGGGAGTGTTAGGCGGCGTATTTGAGCACATTGTATGACGGATAGAGGTTGAGTAAGCAGATGCACAAGTGTGGAAATTCCTTTAACCGGTTAATGTATTATGATGGTGTGGTGGATGTGTGCGGGTTTAGTATAGGAGTGTGTGCGTAACAAGAGAAAATGACGGACTTAGGAATGTGGGGAACTGACACTTATATTGAAACTGTGGATGTGCACTGTGACACCCACTAACACGTGGTTGGAGGTGTGTGCGTGTAGGTGTCTTCGTAACAGTTAGGACCACCATGATTTCAGGATTTTGTGACGTGTGCGTGGTACAGAAGTAGTTGATGCATATTGGGCTAACAGTGGTCCGAGAACAGAATACCAGTTTACTAATATATGTTGTTTGTCAGGTCCACTACCCATGGAAGATGATGCCTGGCAGCGAGAATGTGTTATGGACGTATCACCAGGCGGCAATGAGACTTGGTTAACAGAGTGCGACCCCAACATCAAGCCGGCACAAGGTCAAATGTTTAAAAACTTAGACGACGGTATTGAACTCTACATGAAGTATGCATCTATAGCTGGCTTTGATGTGCGTCGAAGTTCTGACAAGAAGAACAGGTATGGGGCCATTTTGAGGAAAAAGATGGTTTGTTCACGTGAAGGTTTTAAGGAAACCAAAAACACAGGGCCGGTTGTTAGTGATGCCCCAACCAAGGCCAGACGCCGCCGGCCCTCAACAAGAGTTGGGTGCATGGCTAGGATTGTATTCAAACGAGACAAGACGGGAATGTATGTTGTGACGACATTCGAAGATGCACACACGCACTGTTTGTGCGAGGAGAGTTACAAGCCTTTCTTGAAAGTGAATAGGAAACTAGATGTTGGTCATCAGCAGTTCATAACAAATTGCTCTAAGGTTAATGTCGGTGCCAGTAAGAGCTTTGACATATACGCAGAGATGGTTGGTGGAGTTGAGAATGTGGGTTGTACGCAGCAAGATTTCAAGAATTACCGAAGGGAGGTGTTGGCATACATGCAAGGTAGAGACGCACAAATGGTAATATCAAAATACCTTGATATCAAATCTGACTACAGTGACATGTACTTCGAATACGAAGCAAATGAAAAAGATCAATTGGCACGTGTGTTTTGGGCAGACGGTGTGGCACGGCAAAAATTCAGTGCGTTCGGAGATGTCGTATCATTCGATGCAACGTACAAAACAAACAGGTACGCAATTTCGGAAACTAAAAACTAAAATTGCAATCGTATTATGTGTGTTACCGTTGAGGGTGAACCAGAGATTTGAAAGCCTTATTTAAAATTATTTGTGTATTTGTTTAAAATGTACATGGAGTGATATAGGGTGAATAGCATTCTGCTGTGCGTACGTGAGTTGAGGCGTGAGCGTAAAAGTGTCAACCACACGCATGGGCACGTATGTGACTGTCAAAACTAGACAGTATATGCATGAGAACTAACTAGTTTTCTGGTATGACAGGTACAGTCTCATGTTTGTCCCATTCACAGGCGTAGACAACCACAAAAAATGCGTGACATTTGCCGCAACACTAATTGCTAGGGAAGATGTGGAATCGTATTGTTGGGCGCTGAGGCACTTCAAGATCGCAATGGGTAGCATACCGCGTATTACAGTAACCGATCAAGACCCGGCCATGAAGGTAGCAATTACAAAAGAATTCCCGGAGACCCGACACCGTTATTGCATGTGGCACATAATGACGAAGGTGAGTGATAAAGTGAGCCCAGATTTGGCACGAAACGAAGAATTTCGAAGGGAGCTAAATGATGTAGTGTGGAATGACAGCGCGAGTTCGGAATATTTCGAAGTCGCGTGGAAAGGAGTTATTGAAAAGTACGAATTACAAGAAATAAAACACCAAAATATTTTTAAAACACTAAAAACACTACAAACAACACCAAAATCAACAACCACCAAAAACACCCAACCCCACCCCGCTATAGCAACCGGAAAAAGCATCAAAACCCATACCATCCATATATTTTTAAAACCCCGAACCCAAATCAGTCCAAACCACACCCAGCGCGATAAGGGAAAAAAAAAAAGCCGACTACACTGTAAAACACAAATCACTAACATGCAGAAATTATCAATCCCCAGCACCCACAATACTTGAACCCACACCTCCGCCATTCTTTAAAAAAAAAAAAAAAAAAAAAAAAAAAAAAAAAAAAAACCCTAACCCAAAAAATCGGAGAACACCACATACAACACCCCCGTACCACACCCCCCTCACCAACAAACGGATAGAAAACAAACAATCCACACCAGAACATCACTGAAACGTCCTACAAAATACGCAAAAACGAACTGCAAAACTAAACAACTCAAAACCCTAAATTGGAAACCCTAACCGCACAAATGGTAACCCCCAAACCCCCGCGGAAAACAAACAAAGTGGAGGAAGAATACCTGAACTTGATGCGGAGGAGATACCCCTAAGCCGCTTGGATTGTCTCCTGCGAGACCCAGACATGGCTACCAGTCGAAGGAGTAGGCGCGGAGACAAGAAACGGCGAAGCCCTCCGGAGAGACGAAGCGTCTACGAGAAACGAATAGGTGCGTAGAATTGACTGCGGAGAGAGAGAGATAAAAACTCCAATTTTATCATCACACACACGCACCAAATCCGGCGGATATAAATGCCTGTCCTAATCAATAATAATCTCTAGTTACAAAAATACCCCTGTCTAATAACACAACCAGCGCACGTGGAATAAAATTACAAACCATCTGGACCGTATAAGATACCAAATCAACGATTATAAAGGGTTCTCATGTGCTCAGCTGAAAGGGGGGTGTGCACCTGATTCAAAATATATATATATATATATATATATATATATATATATATATATATATATATATATATATATAAGCGTTGTAAAAATCGACCTAGGCGGCCGCCTAGACACCGACTAAGCGCTAGGCGCCCTTAGGTGTAGGCGATTTCGATCAGTCTATGCGGTTTTTAGTCGGCTGACCGACTAGACACTTGAAGGTTAAAAAATGTACTTAAAGACTATAAATATACATTAGTAGAAGAAAAAAAAGGTTCACTGCAATGTTAAGGCCCTATTTGGTAAATTAGTTAGCCTATAGGCTAATTTTAACTTATTTAATTTAGTCAGCTTAGTTAGGTAGCTAACTCAGCTCAAGCTCGGCTAGCTACAGTTTGACCGGTTGGTTTAGTCAGCTTATACCGCAAAGTTAAGTATAGGCCAGGGCCGATTAGAGTGAAATGTTGGGGCATTGCGCGTAGACGTAGTGTATGTTTTTCGGCATCCATGCATGCCCACATATTCCATTGATCACCACTAGAGTCTAGTATAGAGACGAATGTTTAATTTTGATATTTGATTTTTCTAAAATAATCAAATTAAAGTAGTTGAAGCGGGCCTTATAGTAACACAATACGTTGAATAATTATAGAAATAGACAAAATAAGGCCACTAAGTGAACCCTGTTACAAGACACATTTTCTTAAGATTTGTATGTACAGGTAGAGACTTGGGAAACAATTAGAAAGCAATTTGTGTTTTTTCAAGCTTTCGAATACTACAATTCGACAGTTGAAATTCAAGGAAACAGTCTTACAATTCATTTTGCGTTGCCTGGGAAGAAGACAGGCATCAAACAAACAACAGATAGCGCGAGCACAGACCTTATAAGAACCGATAATGGCAAGCTTCCGCTGTCTTTCCGAATGAAAAGAGCTTCATAAACAGGCATATTCACCATCACTATCACCCCACTCAGACTCACCTGTGGGAGGAATTCCGGGGCCAAGCCCAGTTTCATGGCTCCCCAGATGAAACTCAACAGGTTCAGCAATGCTAGCATGGATGTAATGGTGAACATGAGGGATGAGCTCCCGAATTCCATGATTTCCTGTTGGTATCTCTTCTCAACATCGTTGTCCATTACCTTACCTGTGAGAGTGAATAATGCAGTTTCTGTGAATCCTAATTGTCTGCTAACTGTATCAAAGAATGCAAAGAAGTATGTTGTCGTCCTCCGAATCATCCATATTCTTTGCAGGTTCCACCATGACCTCACTGTCTCCCCGCTACTCAACGCTTCTGCTAATCCATACCCATTCCTGGCTGCATAAACGTATGCAAAAGGCAGGAACCAAATGCTGGTTACCTGAATTGAAGCACACAACAATTCAGAACGTTTGAAATAAGGACCATAACGAGATAAACCAGCCTAGGTTGGCTATAGCCGATCAACTCAAACCAAGAAGGTTAATAGGCCACTTGTAACTTTGTGGTTACCAAATGAACAGCCTGACCAATTTGGTTAGGGTTGTCCATAGTTGACCAGCTCAAACTAAAAAGACAAATTGGCCATTCTTGACTGGGAGTCCAACTTGTAACATTGTAGTTACCAAGTTAATAGGCTGACCAATTTGGTTGGGTTGTTCTAGATGGAAAATATATTAGAATGAAATAAAAGGGGTTGTGTTTATGTGGATACCTTTGGAAATAAGGAGATGTTATGAAGCAAGCAAAGGGAAGGGAGAATGACATAACAGAGTGTAGGAATGGAGATTGGAGCCCAGAGGAGGTAAATGCAGTATCCCATTTGAGCAGCCAATTTTATTTTTCTAAATCCATATGTGAAGGGGTTATAGTTGGAGAAGAAAATCTGAAACAAGCCTTCAGACCATCTCTTATGTTGAACAAGAGCAACTTCCAATGTTGATGGAGCAACACCCAAAAAGGCATGTCTTTTAGGATTATAGTACACAGATTTCCATCCCCTGCACTGGATAGTTAAACCTGTGATTATATCTTCTGATAGACATCCATACACAAGCCCCATCTGCAAACATAAACATAAACATAAACAAAAATTCTGATCATTTTCTTGCTCATAGAAGGTGAAATTCCAGCGCTCCACAATCCAACCCATTAAGTGGGTGGACCAGTGTCTGGTGCCCACAAGGAACCCGCCATGTACATTGGTTGTATGACTTGTATCTCCCACATTACGGTTGTTAGGGCTCAATCTTGTGTCATTGCCCAAAATCTACCACTCAGAAACCAACTAGGTGCATTTGATCATATTTTTATTTGTGGATAAGAAGGAGAAAGAGAAAAAGAAAGAGACAGACCCCTTTTCCCCATTGAGTACCCTCTTCATAGCTGCAATTTGCAACAACTTTTGATGCTTCTTCCAGCTCTTCAATGCTCCTCCCATCATTCATCTTTTCCTGTCCACCATTCAATTCATATTTGTGCTCTTTAGAGTACTCCTTTCCACAAAGGCTTGCCCTTCTGTGAAAGCATCCAGTGCCACAGTACAAAGCAGCTCCATGACTACCCAAACATGCAAGCTCAATCTGCAAAACACCAATACCTGAAAATTTATTTACACGACACGATGCCAGAGAACACGACTATTTCTGTGACTAACGCTTACTTTGCTGGTTACACGTGCTACATTTCCATACAAATCATTCTTGGTAACATTAGCGTAGCACTGTGGATGCTGCACAAACGATATCTCATGCCCTCGCTTTTCATCCATAAAAAAACACAACGCCTCTCTTATTGCATCTGCATCGTTTGAGTACATGTCACAGTCCAAGTTGAGGATGATAGGCGCGTTACTAACTTCTGCAGACACTCTTATCTGCAAATTAAGTTTCAGTTGCTCTCTAGTATTAAGCCTAGAAGAAGTCAAGAAGAGTTCCCATAGATAAAAGACCAATTGCTTATTAGTTACCAATGCATTCATTGATCCAGCCTTGAAGTTATGTGGTTTCCCGGGCTTCTTCTCTCGCGACAGATAGACAAGGGTTGGTAATTGATTTCCATATGCATCCACAGCTTTGCTGTTCCTCCCATCAATTAAAATCTGAATTGAAAACATGTATTTAAGATCTCAATTGCAATTTGAAGAACAAATTTATAAATTAATGGTTGGGTAGTTACCTTAACAATTGAGTGATGGTCCTGTTTTGTAGTTTTGGAGTTCCATTCTGAGAACCCTTTGTGTTGGTTCTTTATTTCATCTGAAATTCTCCCACTTTCCATGGCTATCTCAATCCTGTTTCTCATTTCTTCATATAATTTCTGAAGAAATTACAAAAGGATTGGATCGAGCACAACAAAACAAATAACAGGAATACTTAAAGAAACAAAGACAAAAACCTTAGCTTGCCTTAGTATTGGACCATTCTTCGGCAAAGATTTGGTCGTGTCCATCATGAATGTTTTGAGAGAAGTAAACTTGTGGGGATCTTGGCTCCACCTTAAACTTGTTGCAGAAGGGTATCCAATGCTTGGAGAAAGTAGAGGCTTCCAAAAGAGCGTAGAACGTAAACTCTGACCCTCCATCATCTGATAGGTAAACACTCAACTTGTGAGGGGGATAATTGAACGACAACACTGATAACACAGTGTTAATCACCAACGTTGGCGGCTCCAATATGGGATCTGCTGTGCATACGAAAACATCCACCCCCGGCAACTCCTCCTCGTATCTGCAACATACATGTGATCACACCATTCAAACTGTTAGGATCACCACGCAACTTTATTTCCTTATAGACTATCACGCAACTTTATTTCCGTATTTGCTGGACTTGACCTTTACCCTTTACTGGCCTCCGTCCAACCGTCCCCAGCAACTGGCTGTTAGACTTGGCCTTCACTGGCCTCTGCCCAACAGGAACAATAACTTAAAGAGAGAGAGTAGACCTGAGGGATAGCCTTTGTTTGAAGGGGAAAGTGTAGGCAACATCCCAGCGAGCAGACTGAGTAAAGATCCAATAAATACCAAACAAAACCTCGGAAATGAACATTCCAATCCATGCCCATCTTCCTGCTTCCCCTGTTGTTGGGATATTTGTAAACCTGTAAAACCATATGAAGCAGATAGCCAAGAAAACTGTTAGGGAAAACAGCTTGTAGGCAGTATTGCCCTTCCTTGGTTTTGTCTCAAACAGTGGAAGCTCCACGCTCTGCTTTTCATCTTCCCTTCCATTCTTCCCACCCATCTCTCTCTTCTTTGCTCCACCAATAGAGTTGTACAGCACTAGATACAAATACTTTATGCTATAATATTTATTTTTACCATATAATGGCACAAATGGAAATGCAGAAAGTTGTGTCTATTTAAAAATCTGCACTTGTAATCTGGGCTGAGAAAGACCACTGATTTTTTAACGACAAAATTATTGTATGTACTATGGACTATGGTCCACATAGTGCTATGTAGATTAAATCATAACAGAAAGTACATTTTTAATATACTAAAAGTACATTATTTGTATATTAATATACTTTTTTTTAAATACAATGTATATTTTTAATATATTAAACGTATATTATTTATGTATTGAATGTACATATTATAATAGTATGATTTACACATCATAATGATTGATTTTTTAACACATCTAAAAAACATATGGTTCTCTTTCTGCTTCACTGGGTTAATAGATTTAATAAAGAAAGAGACGGTTCATGACTTTAGAACCCTACTATTGGATATTAAATCCAATTACTATGCTTATTTTTTTATTATTATTTTTATACCTTAAAATAAAATTCAAATTATGAATTGAAGGAATGTAAAAATTAAAAAAAAAAAAATTATCTTGTAAAGTTCTACTTTTGTTTCTTGAACTGAAAATAAGGAAATTTATTTTTAAAAATAAAAATTTATTTCCATTTTTCAAGTCTCACACATATACTCTTATTCACGGCTAAATAAAAACCTTGTTTTTATTAAATTTCATTCCAACATTCCAACCAAACACACATTTAATTTCTCTAGTTTATTATATAGTACAATTATTCTGATGAAAACGATATTACAATTATAACAATTATCAAATTATTTATGAGATAAATATTATTAAAATTCTAAATATTCTTTGTAGTTATGTTTCTAAAAATTTCTGGTCAAGATAATTCAAAAATTTCTAATATATGTCATCATCTAGTACATGCAATTTTATTTATTTATTAGCGGCAATGTGGGAGCAATCTCTCAAAGTGAGGGAGGCTCCTTGTGCGCAGTGAGCACCGGTCTAGCCTCTATGGTTCATGTTCAGTTGAGTCACCATGATTTACATCCTCTCAAATGCTCTATCGGGCCGGAGTGTGGGGGGCCCTTAGGGTTGGGGTTCAGCCTTTTGGAAGAATTTTATTTATTTATTTTTGTTTGGCTCCGCTAGGTTATACATTATTGTCAATATATCACGTATTATTAACCATATAATAATGATAATGATCAGAACAAAATCTAAATTTATCTCAAATGCATCGACTGCATATACCACTTCTTGGACTGCAACTTAAACCGAAAGGATAAATGTAAGTGGCCCTTAGCACTCCTCCTCTCACACATCAAATATCATATGAATTAGCAGCCGTGCAAGCAACATATATATTTAGGAAACAAACATATTAAGTTAGTCTTTGCGTTGACTATAGCTATCAACGCCAGGCCACCAAGTTCTTTTCATGTACGAAAATGAAACCTAACTTGTCTTTAATTTGCATGCATAATAAATTAATAACCAATGAATGGGCAATTAATAACCATGCTTGGTTCCGCCGCCTCATCAATAATTTACAAAGCGAGTAGTTGGAAGAAAAAGAATTAAAGTGGAAAAGAATTGTAATTCAATAAGGAAATGATAAAGTGTGAATAGGGTAGGAATTCAAATTATATTGTTTAATAATATGAATAGAATTATTGAAAATGAGAAATGAAGAAGTCGTATAAAGACTAAAATGTCATTGTTTAATAATAATACTAATAATAGTCAAGAGTAAAAAAATCATTTTGTTCACTTTCCCCTTTTCTTTTACCATTGAATTGCAATTCATATGGGAAGGGTATGAATTGCAATAATTCAACAAAATGAAGGAATTGCAATTCGGTGGAATTGTAATTCAACTAAAATGAAAGAATTGCAATTCAGTGGAATTGCAGTTGCTTCCAATCAAACATAATTCGATTGATCAAAGAATTATGTTGTAATTGAATTGTAATAGAGTCAATAGTATTTAAAAAATAAAAGGAATATTCTCATTATTTTTTTTTACATTTTATTAATTTTTTATCTTTAATGTACATATTCATACTGAATTTTATTCATACACTAAAATAATTTGTATTATCATAATTTAACAGTTTAAATATTTTAACACAAAACATAATTTTGACGTAAATAATACTTTAATAATTTGGAGTTAACCATTGATATTTAAACATAATTAAAAAAAAAAAAGTTAAGAAAAGAAACCAATATGTAAAAGAAGAAAAAAAAATTACACATTAAGCCCGGCGTTTGGCCCTGTCTATTAACCCATTGAGTTACCGTGATTTACATCCTCCTACATGTTTTGTCGGGTCGGAGTGTGGCCCTTAAGGTTGGCGATTCAACTTTTTGGGATAAGAGAAAAAAATTACACCAAAATGGTGTAGATGAACATTGTTATATGGTGCAACATTGTGCCTCCTTGGACGAAGATTGCACCAAAATAGTATTTTGGTGTCTTAATTGAAAATGATCTACGAATAAGGAAGAGCGTTTGGATCTACCACCATCCAAATGCCATAAGACATAAAATGAGCCAACTAAAAGATACGTCTCTTCATCCAAAGAGGATATTAATTAGCATGCTAAGGATTGATTGATTATGTTGAAATCATGTAATGTACAATTAATGAACTCATTAATTAATTGATATAACTATTTCTTACTTGTCAAGGGTATTGTGTTCTGATGACATTACTATTACCATTTCAAACGAAAGCTTCAGATTTGACTTAAGGATTAGGGTGTGCCCGACCATTTAGCTCAAGTTTGGTAATGGTCCAAAGCTAGTCATTAAATTAAACACTAATAAGAGCCTACAAACATGTAATGATACTCTATTTTACAAGTTAATTTGGTAAAATTTGTCAAAGACCAAATTAATTATCATGCTTTTGATTTTCAAACTGGGATCCATTACTTTCTCCAAATTGATATTATGATGTACAGAGACTTGGGAAACAATTAGAAAGCAGTGCTGTTTATTTAAGCTTTCGAATATTACAGTAGAGACAGTTGAAATTTAAGGAAACAGTCTTACAATTCATTAGCCGTTGCCTGGGAAGAAGACAGGCATGAAACAAACAACAGACAGCACGAGTACAGACCTTATAAGAACCGATGATGGCAAGCTTCCACTGTCTTTCCGGATGAAAAGTGCTTCATAAACAGGCATATTCACCATCACTATCACCCCACTCAGACTCACCTGTGGGAGGAATTCCGGGGCCAACCCCAGTTTCATGGCTCCCCAGATGAAACTCAACAGGTTCAGCAATGCTAGCGTGGATGTAATGGTGAACATGAGGGATGAGCTCCCGAATTCCATCATTTCCTGTTGGTATCTCTTCTCAACATCGTTGTCCATTACCTTACCTGTGAGAGTGAATAATGCAGTTTCTGAGAATCCTAATTGTCTGCTAACTGTATCAAAGAATGCAAAGAAGTATGCTGTCGTCCTCCGAATCATCAATATTCTTTGCAGGTTCCACCATGACTTCACTGTCTCCCCGCTACTCAACGCTTCTGCTAATCCATACCCATTCCTGGCAGCGTAAACGTATGCAAAAGGCAAGAACCAAATGCTAGTTACCTGAATTGAAGCACACAACAATTCAGAACGTTTGAAATAAGGTAAACCAGCCTAAATTGGCTATAGCCGACGGCCGGCTCAAACCAAGAAGGCAAATTGGCCATTCTTGACATGGGGAGTCGAACTTGTAACATTGTGGTTACCAAGTCAACAGCCTGATCAATTTGGCTGGATTGTCCCAGATGGAAAATATTTTAGAATGAAACAAAAGGGTTGTGTTTATGAGGATACCTTTGGAAATAAGGAGATGTGATGAAGCAAGGAAAGGGAAGGGAGAATGACATAACAGAGTGTAGGAATGGAAATTGGAGCCCAGAGGAGGTAAATGCAGTATCCCATTTGAGCAGCCAATTTTATTTTTCTAAATCCATATGTGAAGGGGTTATAGTTGGAGAAGAAAATCTGAAACAAGCCTTCAGACCATCTCTTATGTTGAACAAGAGCAACTTCCAATGTTGATGGAGCAACACCCAAAAAGGCATGTCTTTTAGGATTATAGTACACAGATTTCCATCCCCTGCACTGGATAGTTAAACCTGTGATTATATCTTCCACCGGACATCCATACACAAGCCCCATCTGCAATCATAAAAAAAGATATCATTTCTTGTTCATAAAAAGGTGAAATTTTAGCGCCTCACACCCCAGCCCGTTAAGTGGGAGGACCAATGTCTGGAGCCCACAAGGAGCCCGTCATACACATTGGTTGTAAGTTGTAACTCTCACTATATGACTGTCAGGGCTCAATCTTGTGTCATTGCCCATAATCTAACGCTCAGGAACCAACTGGTGCATTTGATCATATTCTTATTTGTGCATGAGAAGGATAAAGAGAGAGAGACAGACCCCTTTTCCCCATTGAGTACCCTCTTCATAGCTGCAATTTGCAACAACTTTTGATGCTTCTTCCAGCTCTTCAATGCTCCTCCCATCATTCATCTTTTCCTGTCCACCATTCAATTCATATTTGTGCTCTTTAGAGTACTCCTTTCCACAAAGGCTTGCCCTTCTGTGAAAGCATCCAGTGCCACAGTACAAAGCAGCTCCATGACTACCCAAACATGCAAGCTCAACCTGCAAAACAGCAATACCTGAAAAATTATTTACACGACACGAAGCCAGAGAACACGACTATTTCTGTGACTAACGCTTACTTTGCTGGTTACACGGGCTACATTTCCATACAAATCATTCTTGGTAACATTAGCGTAGCACTGTGGATGCTGCACAAACGATATCTCATGCCCTCGTTTTTCATCCATGAAAAAGCACAATGCCTCTCTTATTGCATCTGCATTGTTTGAGTACATATCACAGTCCAAGTTGAGGATGATTGGCGCGTTACTAACTTCTGCAGACACTCTTATCTGCAAATTAAAGTTTCAGTTGCTTGATCTAGTATTAAGCCTAGAATCAAAGAAGAGTTTCCATAAATAAATTAAAAGACCAATTAATTGCTTTATTAGTTACCAATGCATTCATTGATCCAGCCTTGAAGTTATGTGGTTTCCCGGGCTTCTTCTCTCGCGACAGATAGACAAGGGTTGGTAATTGATTTCCATATACATCCACAGCTTTGCTGTTCCTCCCATCAATTAAAATCTGAAACCATGTATGTTAACATCAGATCTCAATTGCAATATGAAGAACAAATTAAATTAAAGGCCGGTTGGCTAGTTACCTTAACAATTGAGTGATGGTCCTGTTTTGTAGTTTTGGAGTTCCATTCTGAGAACCCTTTGTGTTGGTTCTTTATTTCATCTGAAATTCTCCCACTTTCCATGGCTATCTCAATCCTGTTTCTCATTTCTTCATATAATTTCTGAAGAAATTACAAAAGGATTGGAGCACAACAAAACAAATAATAGGAATACTTAAAGAAACAAAGACAAAAATCTTAGCTTGCCTTAGTATTGGACCATTCTTCGGCAAATATTTGGTCGTGTCCATCATGAATGTTTTGAGAGAAGTATACTTGTGGGGATCTTGGCTCCACCTTAAACTTGTTGCAGAAGGGTATCCAATGCTTGGAGAACGTAGAGGCTTCCAAAAGAGCGTAGAATGTAAACTCCGACCCTCCATCATCTGATAGGTAAACACTCAACTTGTGAGGGGGATAATTGTATGACAACACTGATAACACAGTGTTAATCACCAAAGTTGGCGGCTCCAATATGGGATCTGCTGTGCATACGAAAACATCCACCCCCGGCAACTCCTCCTCATATCTACAACATGTGATCACACCATACAAAACCGTTAGGATCACCACGCAACTTTATTTCTTTATAGACTGTCACACGTTTTGTTGGACCTGACCTTTACCCTTTACTGGCCTCCGTCCAACAGTCCTCAGCAACTGGGTGCTAGACTTGGCCTTTACCGGCCTCTGCCCAACAGGAACAATAACTTAAAAGAGATGAGAGAAGACCTGAGGGATAGCCTTTCTTTGAAGGGAGAAGTGTAAGCAACATCCCAGCGAGCAGACTGAGTAAAGATCCAATAAATACCAAACAAAACCTCGGAAATGAACATTCCAATCCATGCCCATCTTCCTGCTTCCCCTGTTGTTGGGATATTTGTAAACCTGTAAAACCATATGGAGCAGATAGCGAAGAAAACTGTTAGTGAAAACAGCTTGTAAGCAGTATTTCCCTTCCTTGGTTTTGTCTCAAACAGTGGAAGCTCAACACTCTGCTTTTCTTCTTCCCTTCCATTCTTCCCACCCATCTCTCTTCTTTGCTCCACTAGAGTTGTACAGCACCAGATACAAATACTTTATGGTATAATATTTTTTTTTACCATATAATATATGGAAATGCAGAAAGTTGTGTCTATTAAAAAATATCAGCACTTGTGGTCTGGGCTGAGAAAGACTTATTCAACTTTTTAGGACACAATCTTTTCAATTTTCTGCATGCCTTTTGTCTTCTTGTTTCTTCCAACTTGATAAGTACCAACTAGGCTTATCGGTGAAAAGGCACAAACATGCATGCCCAAACATCTTCACATTTTATGGTGGACAATCCATCAAAACACGTTGACAGAAAGAATATATTTTATATATATAAATAATGAACTTTATGCATACAAATAATAAACAGTGATTTACTGAATATTAGATTTTCAAGTAAAGCAGGTGTGATGTGCTGAATAAGTCCAGTTATCTTTTACAAATAATGAGTCTCATGTACAATATAAAGTTATAAACTAGTCTAAAATATACATGTCTAAATAATAAACCTTCAATCAGTTTGTACATATTTAAATAATAAACTTTATACACACAAATAATGAATCTTATGCATATAAATAATGAACCATCAAATTATTTTCATATTACTTTGTATGCATTCAAATAATGAACATTACGTATAAAAATAACCATATAATAATGATAATGATCGAACAATATCTAAATTTATCTCAAATGCATTGACTCCATATACCACTTCTTGGACTACTGCAACTTAAATCCAAAGGATAAATTGGAAATGGAGATTTTCCAAATGTAAGTGGCCCTTAGCACTCTTCCTCTCACACATCAAATATAATATAAATTAGCAACATTATATTATTTAGGAAGCAAACATATTAAGTTAGTCTTTGCGTTGAAAATAGCTATCAACGCCAGGCCACCAAGTTCTTTAATTTTCATGTACGAAAATGAAACCTAACATGTCTTTGCATGCATAATAAATATAAGAAAAAATACGTTTAATTTCATGAGTACTGTGATATTTAGTTTTTAACTTTTAATTTAATTTCATCTGGTTTCATAACGTTGTTGACCTTACTACATTTTGTCCTCAATAATAACTTAATTTTATGAAATTGACTTTAATTTCGAAAACAATCTAGTATTTTAACATTTGTTTTTTGGAAAATAGTACTTTTAACAATTTAAATCATATATTTCTTGCTTAAGAAATGTTCATAAATAAAATACTATTTTCCAAAAAACATTGTCAAACAAGTCGGCGGATTGCAATGATAGCCAATGAATGAATGGGCAATTAATAACCATGCTTGGTTCCCCCGCCTCATCAATAATTTACAGAGCAATTAGTTGGAAGGAAAGAATTAAAGTGGAAAAGAATTGTAATTCAATAAGGAAAGAATAAAGTGTGAATAAAGTAGGAATTCACACTACTGGAAATTATGAAATTTCCGACCACCTTAAAATGATCTTAAATTAAGTTGATACTAAAAAGTCCAAAAAGTGGTCGGAAATAGCAACAAAGGTTTTTCCGGATACCAAAAGTGGTCGGAACAAGACTTTCAACTTGATTTATGATCACTTTCAGGTGGTCGGAAATTTCAGAATTTTCAGTAGTGTCAAATTATATTATTTAATAATATAAATAGAATTATTGAAAATGAGAAAGGAATAAGTTGTATAAATACTAAAATGTCATTGCGTAATAATAATACTAATAATAGTTAAGAGTAAAAAAGTCATTTTGTTCACTTTTCCATTTTCTTTTCCCATTGAATTGCAATTCATATGGGGAGGGTATGAATTGCAATTCAACAAAAAGAAGGAATTGCAATTCAGTGGAATTGCAGCTACTTCCAACCAAACATTGTAATTCGATTGACCAAAGAATTTTGTTGTAATTGAATTGTAATAGAGTCAATAATATTTAAAAAAAAAAATAAAGGAATATTCTCATTATTTGTTTACATTTTATTAATTTTTTATCTTTAACACATCCATACTGAATTTTATTCATACACTAAAATAATTTGTATTATCATAATTTAAAAGTTTAAATATTTTAACACAAAACATAATTTTAACGTAAATAATACTTTAATAATTTGGAGTTAACCATTGATATATAAACAGAATATTTTTAAAAAAAAAAAAAAAAGACAAGAAAAGAAACCAATATGTAAAAGAAGGAAAAAAAATTACACCAAAATGGTGTAGATGAACATTGTTATATGGTGCAACATTGTGCCTCCTTGGACGAAGATTGCACCAAAATAGTATTTTAGTGTCTTAATTGGAGATGATCTACGAATAAGAAAGAGCGTTTCGATCTACCACCATCCAAATGCCATAAGACATAAAATGAGCCAACTAAAAGATATTTCTCTTCATCCAAAGAGGATATTAGCATGCTAAGGATCGATTGATTATGTTGAAATCATGTAATGTACAATGAACTCATTAATTAATTGATATAACTATTTCTTTCTTGTCAAGTATATTGTGTTCTGATGGTATCACTGTTATCATTTTAAACGGAAGCCTCAGGTTTGACTTAAGGATTAGGGTGTGCCAACCATTTAGCTCAAGTTTGGTAATGGTCCAAAGCTAGTCATTAAATTAAACACTAATATATAATAGCCTACAAACATGTAATGATACTCTATTTTTCAAGTTTGGTAAAATTTGTCAATCGCCAAATTAATTATCATGCTTTTGATTTTCAAACTGGGATCCAATATTTTCTCCAAATTGATATTGTGATGTGGTGTGGGACAAAGTTAATTGACAACCTTATGCTTCAATTTTGTGATCGATTGTGGCAATGGCTTCGGTTTCAATCCTCTTATTGAAGCCAAGCTAGTTGTCGAGTGTAGTAAATACGTGCCACATTAATATGTTGCAAAGTATATACTACAATTATGTTTTGGTCATGGCTGGAATTGGGAGGATGGTTGTGGCTAGAATAGGGAGAAGAATATTTCTGGGAGTTTAGATTTCTTATAAAGTTTTATACCGTGCGATCTGGGGAAGATGAATCAAGAAATGCGCAGTAGACATGAAGAAAAAGCTGAGAATAAAAACCATACATTGCTTCTGAACCTGGGGCTTCGATTCTTGGAACTGTTCTTTCTTAGAAGCAGAGGCAACTGTTAGCCGTAGCTCAAGAACACGAAGAAGAAGAAACAACTTACGTAAAAAGACTATTTTGCCCTCCTGAATAAAAAATTTAAAAAGGTTTAAGTTTTTCCGGCCAATTTTCACTGGTGATTTGGCCGGAAGGACCAAATCTGCTAAAAAAAGCATAGTTAAATAACTAAATTGTTAGTTTTAAAAATCATGAAGCGAAATTAACACGCCCTCTATAGTCATAGGACCAAAAGTGTAATTTGCTCATTTGTTAAATTAATAATAGTCCGTGCATCGCACGGGACACTTACTAGTGTCAATATATATACTATATGGGCAAAAAAATATTTTATTGAAAATTTTATCATTTGACATTACTTGACATAATTTATTGACAAAAGGGTCAAATAAATATGCTCATGTACTAACATTGATTGTTCATCTAGCACCATGAATTAAAATATAGTCAATCTAGGCTATTATACTCCCAATTATTTTTCATCTAGCATTTTTAGCATGTTTCAAACAAGTAACTCATCTAATTTTCTTACACAGAAAAATAAAATAAAAACAAAATGCTGACGTGTTATTTTTCATCTAACTTGCTGTTTTTGTCACTACTTTTTTTTTTTTTTTTTTTTTTGCAGAAAAATTCAATTTTTTTTACGTATTTCCAGATTATGTTAATTTCTTCTGCGAATTTTTCAGAAAACAGTGAATCTATTTTTCCCGCCGGCTGTGAAATAAGTATGCTACCGCTTTTGTGGTTTTTGAACCCATTTATTGACATTGATTTTTATTTTGGTTTTGGATAGTGCGTTTATGCTGAGATTGAGGAGCTTGGAAAAAAGATGATTAATAGACTAAGGGATAATGATGATATGTATATTGCTCTTCATTTGAGGTATAATAACTAACACGACTTTTGATTTAATGTTTGATGTGTAACTTAATTAACAGACTTTCTTTGAGTGTAGATACGAAAAGGACATGCTCGCGTAGTTGCGTTTACTGACTGCATCCACAATCTGACTGAAGTTGAAACTAAGGAACTTCGCGTTATGAGATATAATGTACAGCACTGGAAAGAGAAAGAGATAGACAACGAACAAAGGAGACTGCTATATGTTCCCGAGGGAAGTGGATGGCCATGTTTCTGAAGGCGATCGGGTACCCCTCCACAACAAAAATATACATTTTGCAGGGCAAATTTATGAAAACAACATGGATGCATTCCGCTTAGAATACCCCTACGTGTTTTCAGACTCAACACTCGTAATAGAGGAGGAGTTGGAATCTTTCAAGCCATATCAGAAATCAACATAATTCATAAACACGTAAAAAAATTTGAATTTTTTGCAGAAAAAAGTGACAAAAACAGCAAGTTGTATGAAAAAATAACATGTCAGCATTTTGTTTTTATTTTAATTTTCAATTTTCAATGTAAGCAAATTAGATGGTTTACTTGTTCGAAACTTGCTAAAAATGCTAGATGAAAAATAATTGGAAGTATAATAGCCTAGATGGACCATATTTTAATTCATGGTGCTAGATGAACAATCAATGTTAGTACATGTGCCTATTTGACCATTTTGTCTAAAATTAATGACCATTTATATAAGAACAATAAAAAGAAAGAAAAAAAAAAAAAAAAAAAAACATAGGATATCACTGGTGCAATATAATACACCAACATTTTTTTTTTCATTTGAATACTATATTCTTCTTTTGTTGTTTTATTTTATTATTCTATATTTTATATACATAATAAAAATAAATGATATATAGATAGAGGTTCGGTTTTGCCTAAACTAACCTTATATCCTATTAATATATATAAATAACCGGAAAAAATAAGTAGCACCAGTGGTCTAGTGGTAGAATAGTACCCTGCCACGGTACAGACCCGGGTTCGATTCCCTGCTGGTGCATCAGTGTAGCAATAATGATAGCCGCGCTCTTGTGGTGATTTGGGTCTCCACAGCTTGTCTGAACGTTAATAATCCGACGACAAACAGCGCCTCTGAGCTCTTCCATTTTAATTCTCCCTTTGCTATTTCCACATAATAATTAGGAAAATCTCCCCACTATGTTTTAACATTTTTATCTTCAAATTATTTTATAGTAAAATTAATATTTAATGTATTGTTGATGTATAAACATTATGTAATTGATCATAAATTATTTACTCGATGCTAGTTGTGTGATCAATGAGTGTCGTAGTTTTTATCAACACTTCGAGATAGTGTCTTTTAATTTTAATTCCTAGATCAGCGAACAAGCTCGCTCATGCTCTTACTAGGGGTGCTAGTTCTCAGCCTAGTCCTGTTAGTTGGATTTCTTCTATTCTGTCTTGTATTGCTCATTTGATTGAATAAAACGTTTTGTTTTTCCCCTCAAATTAAAAAATCATATTTTGTCACGTTGTTAAAGAGGTAAATTTGATCTCTTTTTTTTTTTTTAACAAATAATTTTTTATCTTTGAGTATTTAATTGAAATAAATTTGTCATTGTTTTTTTTTTTTTTTTGAAATACTTATGATTCTTTACAAAATTTGTCATTGTTTCTAAGAATATGTGTAACTATCAATTTTAAATTTTGTTTTATGATACTTATTTCGAATCTTAACACAATCGAGATGAATGTGGAAAGAAATTTGTCACAATTATTGTCTTTGTATCTCATCGACATTAATGTTTTTTATCAATATTTACTAGCATCTCAATTTCGTCATCAATCTCCAATTGTATCAATTGGTAAAAGAGTACGTTAAAGATTAAAATTTTATTTTAAAAAAATATAAAACATTTTAATTATTTACGCAACCAAAATAGTCTTTCAAATGAACACTTCTTTAGTCTTTTTAGATTTGTTTTACCTCCACTTATAAGATTCAGCAAATTTTCAAAAGAAATAATTTGTCTACTCTTAAATATTCTAATAACTTAATAAATACAGTTGTGTTTGATAAAAAAGGAGTCATAAAATTCACAAAGTTATTAGCCATAATGCCACAATATAGAATATATGGAATATGCACCTATATACCCTTCAAAGTCTCCATGGAGTTAGAGATTGTCTAATTATAGGATAAACCAGTGAGCTCACCTTTACCACAAGGGTTATGTAGCAATTTAATTAGTTGTAATGCATTAAGAACGAGAGCAATGAAGGAACTTGCATTACTTAATTGGGATATATAGCCTACAAAGTAACGGGATAAGGCCCCAATGTATAGGTTATTACTATACCCCTACTTCGGATATTAGGACATGATAGGGATGTTTTAAAAAATAGCATAAATGGCATTGTAAGTGGTTATTTCGTGGTACAAATATATGTAGGGTTTACTTCCGTTTTGGGCCGAGTTAAAGTGAATTCAAGTTCTTGGTAGTGAGACAAAGAGATTGATATATTGTACGCTCAAAACAGATAATAGGTGAATGAGAAATTGATTCTCAAAGTAGACACATTTGAGTTGGAAAATGAAAGTGGAAAGACTTATTAGTTATTGTCCCACGTTGAAAAAAGAATGGAATTTGCATCACTAGATATACAAGACCCTTTTAGAGAGATGTTCAATTGTATAGCATAGATGTTCTCTCTTGCGTGCGTACTCAGTACGTCGGCACCTGCGGGGAAAAGTGGTTGCCTTGAGGATCGAATGGTAGATTTTGACTCGTCAGCTTGTTCCGTAACTTTTCGGGTACCATTCGGAGTAGTTACCTCTCGAACTACTCACGTTTTGAGCCACTCTTTTTTGGAGTACTATTCTAGGTATTAATTCTGATGTTACCGAATTAATTGCAATCAATTCCATTTTTTTTTTAATTTTAAAATTAATTTCCATAGTAATGGTTGTTTATTATGAAGGTTGAAATTTAAGAACAACAACGCATATACTTTGCTCTCAAAAACCTCTGCTCATCTTCCTCCTCCTCTGTATGTGTTCTACCAGTGTTCTAGTTCGTCGGGCTCACTTGTTTGAGTGTTCAAACATTGAATTGTAGTACGTTTTATCTTGGAAAATCTTAGCTATAACGCTCATACCACCTTTGGGATATAGCAAATAAAGTTTTAAGAATAGAGTATTTCGCTCGACTTATATATTAAACCTAAACATTTTAGTTGCTTGTGCTTGTATTTTTCCAGAAATAATATTTTCATAGAATTATTTCCTTATAAAGGAATTCCCTTTTCGTTTGAGAAGAATAACCAGGGATTGAGTCTCACCCGTGCCAGTGTGAGAGCAACCTCCAAAGTGAGGGGGGCTCCTTATGCGTAGTAAACAAAGGTCTAGCCTCTGTGGTTTAGCCGAGTTATCATGATTCATATCCTTTCAAATGTTCTGTCGAGCCGGAGTGTGGGGACTGTGGAGTCTTGGAATTGGGGATTCAACCTTTTGGGGAAGAATGATAACCTGACTCAAACGCATTGGATTCATGCACCTCGATCCATACTAGCTCAATATTATTATGCAAGGGTCCAATTCATGAGTACCCAACTCAAGCCCCAAATCCATGGATCCTATCAGCACACATATGTAGGCAATTTATATCCTGCACTACGGTGCGCGTTGCATTGTGCGCCCAGATGTAAAACGACGTCGTTTCAATTTTTTTTTTTTTTTTTTAAATTTCGCTACCCAGTGTTTGGCAGTTAATTTTCCTTTAAAAAAATCTCATATTCAAAAATGTACATAATGTTATACTAGAATACACATAATTGTATACATGAATGTACATAATTATATAACAAAATACACATACTTTTTTTAAAAAGATAATACACATAATCTAACATAATACATAATAAACATAAATTTTTAACATAATACACAAAAATTTTCTGATTCGGATGTACATAATTGTATAAAAAAATGTACATAATTGTATAAAAAATGTACATAATAAAAAATATACATAATAAAAAATATACACAATTGTATAAACAAATATTGAAATATACATAATCATGTCAACTTCCTATCGCGCCTCCCAAAACGACGTCGTTTTAGGAGGCACGGGGCGCACAGTGCACTGTGCGCCGTGGTGCAGGGTGTAACGATTGCATATGTATAGGGTAACCAAATACCAACATAATTAATGGTGCACAACTCATGGCAATGCACTAATTCCTAAATAAATTTTCACCTCAAGCGGTCCATGGAAACTCAATGTGTGAAGTGTGAACTTATAAGAAACATCATGGTTCATGGTGGTCAAATTTGTGCAGATGTTTGTTTTGTTACCGTAAAAAGTGCAACTTAACGCATATCGATCGATCTACCCATTCCTGCTTTTACTCGTCCTGTTCCTCAGCCCCACCCTTGGACGGCGTCATCCGCTGACCTGGCACTCTTCTCTCTCTCTCTCCCTCTTCCCTGATCAGCTGCTAAATGCATATATTCATAAAATTTCTCTTCCAAGAGATTCAAAGCTCTCTTCTTTTCTTTTCTTTGAAAAGAAATAAAACGCTTTTAGATCTTCATTCCTCTATCTTTTTCTGGAATCTTGAGTTTCGATCATCCAACGATAACATTGTTTTCTTCACCTTTTTGCTGTTCTTCTGGGCATTTTCGTGCATGTTTTAATTCCATTCTGAGCCCATTTGGCCAAAAGATAACTGTTCAGGATACAGTGAAGTTGACGACAATGAGAAAAGTGAGAGTCCAGAGTTTATGTTGTTGTGTGGGTTTTCTTGGATCATCTTTCTCGGTGCCTCTCTTATTCCTTTTTCCCATGTTGTTTTCCTCTTCATTCTGTATGAAATCTTGATTTCAGTAGTTGTTTTTCTTTGTGTATAGTGTATAATTTCAGGGCCTTGGTGCAATTCTATAAAGCTTTGGTAGAATTGGAAAGTATGGTTGCACAAGACAGAAGCAAAACGTCAGGATCTCCGAAAGTGGAGGTCGGAGAAGTAGACACCAATCCACCATTCCAGTCTGCCAAGGTCAAGAATGCTGTCACCTTATTTGGAGACAATCCTGCAATCAAGAAACCTAATCACCAGTCTACAGAGGTACACATTATTTCCCAAGTTAGATCAGAAGTTTGATTCAGATGCAGAAGATTTTATCTCTGTTGCTTGCCAAATGTTGTGTCTAACTGTCTATGAATGTATTATATGCTCAACACACCCCCTCACGTTACTCTTAAATGATGTGTCCGATCTCAACTAAAAGTCTAAGCTGATAGTCGAAATGATCTGCACATTCATGTTTATATATTATATATGCTCAACATGAGTTTGTACTTTGTACAAATCATGCAGCCATGCAGCAAACACTAGTTCATTTCTTTTTGGGGTGACGAGGAAAATTCGTAACCACTACCTGAGGGTATTCATTGGGTAAATCCCGCCTTGTGATCCTAACCGGCAAAGGATCACAAGGGAGTAAACCAGCTTAGATTGCTCATAGCTGACCAGCTCAAACCAAGAAGGTTGGAATTCGAACAGATGACCTTGTAGTTACAAATTTTTATCCTTAGCCATCCCCCATCTAGTTCATTTCTTGTTTTCCCAGTATGTATAAATCTGTGATCACTGGTAACATTACTTAATTAGATAGCATGATTTTGAAAGGAAAGACAACTGCATTTGGTTCAGGAAGAAGTTAGCAGACTGAAGGAACAATTGAAGAATGTTGAAACTAGAAAAGGCCAAGCACTTAGTGAGCTTGAAAGTGCCAACCAAACTGTTGAGGATCTGACCCAGAAGCTTAAGGTTGTTTGTGATTCAAAGGATTCTGCAATTCAGGCAACAGAAGAAGCAAACAATGGCTACTCCAAAGTAGATGGTTCTTGGAATCTAGACTTGGAGACTGCTAGAGAACAGTACAAGACTGCAATAGCTAAACTTGATGCAGCAAAACACGAGGTTCGAAAGATGCGTAGCAACTGTGCTGTGACAATTGAAGAAAAAGCAGCAGTTGATAGGCAAGCAGAAGAAGCTAAGCGAGCTACGAAAGCTAACATGGAGAGAGCAGGCAAGGTTTCCCGAGAAATCGAAACATTACAGGAGTCGATTCAGAAGCTAAAACTTGCTAGTTTGCATGTTAAGGAAGATGAAGGAAAAGTGTATGCTGAGAAGGGTGTCCAGAGGCAATCATACAAGACCAGACTCGGGGAGTTATCTAAGGAGTTAACCTCGTTGAGAAAAGAGATCAAACCCGCCCTCATAAAAGATCTCGAAGTTCAGCTAGCTCAAACCATGTCTGCAATTGAAGCTCTAAGAAAGGAGATGGATAGTGCAAGGTCCTCAGATCTTGCTTCAGTGAAAGATGCTACTACAGAGCTTAATGATGCTAAGGAATCACTGCATAATGCTTTGGAAGAAGAGGGCTCGCAAAGAAGTTACCTGGCAGAGCTTGAATTGGAACTAAAGAATGTGAAGAAAGAACACTCGGAGCTGATGGGGAAGGAATCAGAAACCGAATCACTTGCTGGGAATCTGCATGCCAAACTTCAGAGAGCAAAGTCTGAGCTCGAAAGAGCACTTGCAGAAGAGTCCAAAGTTAGACGCCCTTCTGAAGAAATGATTGCTACTATCGAGCAGGTTAGGTTAGAGTGCGAAAACGCCAAAAATGAAACGAATGAAATGAAGAAACAAGCGGAAGAGCTAAAGAAAGAGACTGATTCTGCCAGGATTACATTAGAAGAAGCAGAAAAGAAACTTAAAGTTGCATTGGAAGCGGCCGAAGAAGCAAAAGCAGCTGAGAATAGGGCTCTTGACGAGATTAAACTTTTGTCAGAGAGAGCTAGTGCTACACGTGCCTCAACTCCCGAGTCTGGTGCTCAAATTACTATTATATCAAGAGACGAGTTCGACTTCTTAAGCCAGAAAGTCGGGGAATCAGAGAGATTAGCTGAATTGAAAGTGGCTGCTGCAATGGCTCAAGTGGAGGCTGTAAGGGCAAGTGAAAACGGAGCTCTCATGAGACTCGAGGCTGCTCGGAAGGAGATTGACAACATGAGAACTGCTACTCAGGATGCTCTGAAACGAGCAGAAATGGACGAGACCGCAAAACAGGTAGTGGAAGGAGAGCTCAGACGGTGGCGGGAAAGAGAGCAAAAGAAAGTAGCAGAAGCCACACACTCTATTCTGGCAGAAACACAGAAGGTAGTTGAATCATTTCCTCATAATTACCAAAACGCAGGGCAAGGCACAAGAGATGGCATTGAATCACAAACACACAACTTACCCGAGGTGAGGCACCCTCGCAAATTAGAGAAGTCCAAGTCATCTGTGCCAAAGACCGAGAAGTCCAAGACATCTGTCGCAAAGAAAGTTCTATTGCGTAATGTCAGTGACATCCTTCCTAAGAGGACAAGGCAAGTACAGGTTGGTTCTCCTTATCTGCCCAGAGAAAATCTGTATAGTGATTTGTAACTGTGAACACATCTTGGGCTCGTTAAATTAGTAAACCAGTAACAATCTGTTCATTAGAGGTTCAAACATTAATCAACAAAACCAACAATTACAAATGGTCAACAAATGAGCAGTATAGGCTATTTCACAACAGAAGAGAGGCAAAATATGACCATCATCCATACCATATTCAAACAACATGATCGACTATCCCACTCTAAATTCAAGTTATAACATTGCTCGTCCTAACTCCAGCATCGAGATGATGCAAGCCAGTAATACAATACTACAACATATCTAAGCTTAGTGAAATCCTCTCATCTAATACCCAGGATTACGATGAACAGTCACCCAAACTGTATGTCAACGATATGCACTCATTTATTCAGCTTTGACCTCACCATTGATCTTAACTTCACGGAACGACTTGGAAATGCCATTCTCCCCGAGTCTTTGAAATTCCGATGCCAAGGTTTTAGCAATATTAGCATCATCAGGATCTGGTTCAGGGACAGCAACATGGAACGACCCTTCTTTGATTAGTCCAGCGGGCTCCACAAGCTCTGCTTGCTGCTTAATATAATCATAAAGCTGCCGATGGCAGTCATGGTCCAAGGAAAAACAATCATCGATGGTACCATTCCTAGAATGCTGAGAAGACCCTGAGCCCTCTCTTTTACAGAAATGAGGGAGAGATGCATAATCCATTATCTGAAACCAAGTTAAGAATTATACTGCAATAATAAATAAATAACTTTCTTTATGAAAAGAGTAAGGAGTTGCATACTTTCAATAGGTCATCTCTTCCTGAACCTGACAACACTAGAACTTTCTTTCTCGTTCTTTCTTGTAGAAGAGGACGCACTACCTGCAAGCATTTAATAATATTAGCTAAAGTTGCAATACAAATCCTAGTACTAATAGAAATACACATATAGAGCCAAACCTTCCAGCATGCTGAAAATATATATGGTGCATTAACAATGTAATATGCTTCGGTCTTCTCAGGATAATTAAGATCATCAATGGCAGAGATAGTAGTCAATAGCTGAAAACCAACAAAAAAAAAAAAAAAAAAAAAAAAACAAACAAAAAAGTTGAGTTGACAACCAGACTGGGAACAATCAGAGTGTAATAGTTAATGAAATACAAATACAGATTTTCAGGATGTCAATTAAAAGTAATAACAATGTTAAGAAACATGAAAGATACCTTAATATGATTTAGAGCAGAAAGCTTAAGACCAGTCATGTCCAATATCTTTATACATGTACTAATGTGCCGACCAAACTTTCTCGTTGCAAAAGGCTAGAAGATAAGAATCAATTAGTTTATTTAGATTAAAAAGCTATTTAATGATCTTTAGAATCTACATTCTACATCAATAGAATTAGTACTCACCAACATGACTCGGTCACGATATTCATTCATCTGTATGTGTGATTGAACATAGTAGTGAACCTTAATATTAAAAAAAAAAAAAATCTATAAATATCAAAAGAAACAAAAAATGACTTTAATTGGAGAAAAATAATATAGAACGGAAGAAGAAACAGAGGTTAAATTATGGTAATAATAGATTTTCTGAAAGCCAAAATTAAGAAGGACCTGTTTGGTAAAATGGTTGTTAGCTGATAACTGTTAGCTGTTAGCTGATTGTGTTAATTAGAGGGTATAAATAGTTGATAACATTAGCTGATTGTAGAAAAGTGTTTGGTAAATTAGCTGTTAACTGATAGTTGTTTGGTATAATTTCTTTTCTCAAAAAAGCTAATTGAAAAAGTTGTTTGGAGTAACTTTTTGAATTTTAGCCTTTTGGAGTTGCAAAAAGCTAATTAACCAAACATTCATATTGATATTTTAACTAAATCAAGCAATTAATAGTGGTCAAATAAGCCAAAATTAGTCTATAGGCCAATTTTTTACCAAACTATCAGGCAAGAAAGGGTATCCTTACAGATGCTCTATCAAATGTGCTGAGCCCCAGACCAACAGCAATGACAGGAATGCCCTGTAAGTTGAAGAAAAAGAACATGAGAAGAACTTATGAAAGCATCAGTATCAGTAAGTCGCACCATACTTCTCTTGATTAAGAACATAGGAAGGGACAGGTACAAGCTACATTCCCATGTTAATAATGTACATCTTGATAATTCAGATTTATACAAGTACCTCTTTTGAGTATCCAGTCATCCCTACAAGCTGAGATTCCCTAATTCCCCTGTACAACTCAGAAGGGACAATTGGCTTCTGCAAAAAAAACAAAAAAAAAAAAACAAAAAACAAAAAAAAAAACATATATGATTAAGTACTACTCCGTATCATATATGCCCAACACGATAACCTTGAAATATAAGAGTACAAACTTACAGCTAATATATTATCAATCTCATTTTGGAGCCTCCAGTTCAAACAGTCAGTAAGCTGTAAAGTGTTCAAAAAATTAGAAGTGGCAAGTCAAATGTGTATCTAAAGCATAATTTTGCATGAAGCTTTAACTATGAACGAATATGTGTCAATTTATGTATCATAGCATCTAACCATTTTATGGGCTTTAGATACATTTCCATCCCTTGCTTTTAGAAACCTCACCAGAGTCTCAGTTGGGAACCCTTGGTGCACATTCTGCAAAGACAGAATACAGGGACATCTAAATAATGTTTCAAACATTAAAAGAAGCACTGCAAATAACAAACCCATCTTAATGAATCCCAGAGTTCCATTGAGAAAATAAATCCATTTGTACTAATTGTATAACAACAAAGCTTTTGGCATGGTTCAAGATGCTTAGCTGACTTAAATTTATTATTTTGAACTAGAACCATAATCAGATTCCCACATTGGATTGGGCTAAAAACTAAAAAGCAAGAATGGGAAAGAAATCACCTCAGCATCTCCAACCCATTGTTAACACTCACACTAACAAAATAGCAGAAGTAGTCAATCAAATCTAACGATTCAAGCATCCCTTTGACCTCTCATTGACTAATTGTCAATCAAATGAAATACAGTAGTAATATACCGATAAAGAAAATTAACCAAATCAAGAATTGTTGTATAAAATACAGATCAAATTATCAAAACCCCAAAGCCACGATATCAGTTCGGAAGCTTCCAAATCTAGGGAAAAGGAAAAAAGATAAAACCTTGAAAGTCATCTTCAGTGATTCATCAACTGCAACAAATCAAAATACAAATAAGCAAGCTAAAATGTGAAGACCCCAGATCCAAAAGAACAAAGTCTAACACAAAAAATGTGAAGCGGGCTTATGGAGAAGTTCACTCACTATCTTCCATCAAAGCTCCTAACTGCCTGATCATCTCTTCTTTAATTAAGACCATTTTTTCTCTAAAACCCAGAACTGTTCGTTAGATTCAGACCCGATTTTTGAATTTCACTTTCCTCTCCACCTCCTATTCTTTTACTTTGGTAGGGTGGAGCTCTGACAATGGATGCTGTGACCTCTGTTTATAGTAATATGACTAACATTTCCTTCCTTTTTCTTTTCCCAGATCTTCTGCCTCTGTTTTGTAGATCTATTTGTTTCCAAACTTTAAAAGAAACAATAATGACCGAATTCAATTTTCTGTACTAAATTTATAAATGTCAATTCAATCCTCACCAAGAAAAAATAAATGTCAATTCAATTTCCTTTTCTATCAAACATTTATGGAATAAGGTTCAAATTAGTCACTGAACATAACCTGAAAATGCAATTAGGCCACTGAACGAAAAAAAAAAAAAAAAAAAAAAAAGTGCAATTAGGTCATTGAATACTCAAAAAATGTGCAATTAGGCCACTGAACTCTCTAAACGTATGCAATTTTACCGGATCGCAGGTTACCATCAATTTTAGCAGGTTACCTGCTTACGTAGCAGCTTAGTTGGCATTTTTAATAATTAATTTTAATAATAAAATTTATAAAAAAAATTGCACAGTTTTGAAGTGTTTAGTGGCCTAATTGCCGGTGCTCACTGCACACAAGGAGCCCCACTCCCTCACTCCCACACTACCGCTAGTGAAACTCAATCCCTAGTCATTCTTCCAAAGTTTCACCTCTATAACCAGTTGAGCTACTCATGCGGGCTTATTCCAACATTTATTACTTTTAAGCATGGTAGGTATGATCATTTTTAATTTTTTATCACCAAAAAAAGTTTAAATACCGTTAAATATAAAGTTTTTTTATATTAAATACAAGGGTATTTGGGTATTTAATTATAATTATAATTTTTTTTAAAAAATAAATATAAAAAATATAATAGTTCAAGTATAAAAATATTGAAATGTCTTTATATTTTACGACATTTTAACGATTTTGTTTATGAATAACTAAAAATAATCATGCTAGAATAATATTAAAATTAAATAAAAATATTCTAATAAAAAGACCTAAAAGTGAGATAAATCTAAGACAAAAAATATAATTAACTCATATAATTTTAATTTTAATTTTTTTTCTTTAAACTTTTCTGGGCGGCATTTGTTGTAATTTTTGACTTGTAGTCTAGTCTAGTGATTAGTGATTACATGTCATGAGGTTGTCTTGTCCGTTCTTACTTTTTATTTTTATAAGTTACAAAATTGATTTGAAAATCAAATTTTAAAATTGTTTAATTTTATGTAAAACTTGCACGTTCTTTTTTCAAAACTAATGTATCTTTTCCAACATTGTTGTATACGCTTTTTTGATAAATTGTTGGATCTTCATAACCTATTCAGAAACTTGTTTAAGGGCATCTCCAACCCAATTCACACCAAAACACCAAATTTCTTCTCCAAATGTCACATCAGAAAGAATATTCTCACATCAAATTTTATTCAATCTCCAACCCATTAACACCAAAACACCAAATTTCTACACTAAAATAATTTAATTTCTCAATTATTACTTCGAATTTAATTAGTTTAATATAACTTAGTTCGAACTTAATTAGTTTAATATAAAATATAATTTGTGATGTAAATAATAATTTTTATTAACATTAAATTTTTTTTAACATTAATTATTTAAAAAAATTGAATTTATTGAAAATTGAATTTATTTCACAATAATAATATAGTATAAAATTTAATTTTTATTATTATGTTCTAGTTATGTTTAATGTATTTAAAATTTTAATTAATATATATTCAATATTAGTCTTGTTTCGATCGTCTCAATGAGATCTTTCAAATGATATAATTTATATTTAATAATACAAACTTTAAATATAAGTATTTAACAAAATAAAAAATTACATATAAAACAATTAAAGGATATATTTAGAATTATAAAAAAAAAAGCAAGGGCAAAATGGTAAGTTTTCCTCCTTTTTATATTTGGCGCAGATGAACAGTGTCGCGCCATATATGGCGCAGCACTGTTCATTATCGCCAAAAAAAATGGCGAGATGGCGTAATGGCGCTGTACATTGGAGAACAAGAATTTGGCAAAATGGTGGGATGGCGCTTAAATTTGCAGCCGCTGGAGTTGCTCTAAGCAATTAATTCAGACATCTAACAATATTCACAATGATTTTTATAAAATGTTGAAACACAAATAATATTCATGCTATTTTTAAATGGTTAATTAAATAAAATGGTATAAACATTAATAATGTGACAGTGGTTTTGAAACTTCGAAATGCTCTGTCGGGTCGGGATGTGGGGGCCCTTAGGGTTGGGGTTCAGCCTTTTTTGGAAGAAATTTTGAATTGTCAAAATTCTAAATTATGACGTATTATATAAATAGGTTGGTTCAAAATTTTTAAAAATAATTGATATATAATGATGCGTAATTGTTATTTTATGGACTAGGGTCCACCATGCACATGATAGATTATATTCAGATTATGGACTTACCGTTAACATATTATATATTTTCAGTTAATAAATTATTGTCTCCAGGACATTGGTCTAGTGGATGAGAAGTTTCACTTAAGACTTGTTTTTAGTAGCAGAGCGAGGATTTGATGATAATCAAACAAAAGATTCCAATAATGTCACCAATATAGTATCTCATTGTTCTTTCAATTCTTTGACACTTATTTTGGCAAATAAAAAAAAAGTCATAAATGGTAAATCATCAAGAGCATACTCTGGGCATGTAACAACTAAATAATGACTAGTCTAAAGCCTTTTTCGGTTAAGGCATTGAAAGAATGTGGCTTAACAGATTGTTTTAACACATAGGCAGGTTAATTTTTGGTAAAAACTCCCTGGGAAATTGACTTCCATATATACCACAACTTTCTTGAACATCATTTAAGAAAGAGAAGAATAATAATGGAGCATGGAAGGCATGAAGAAATTCATGAAGATTTGCCTTTGTCCCCTCCCACCACCATGGGCTCTATGCAAATTGCAGGCAGCAATGGCTTTGGCCATAACATAGACTTCATGCCTCAAGCTTACCTCACAAGTCGAAGCTCAGAAATCGACATCGTTGATGAAACATCACATTCATATATAAACCACCCCCTTCCAATATTCCTCAAGGTATGTAATGTCTTGGCTAAACCCCGTTCTCCCCGTTTAGAACATCATAATATCAGCTTAGACTTTTAGCAGAGACAGAAATGTTTGAAGATAGAAACGTTGTTTTGTTTTGTGTTGTAGTTTGCAGATGTGGAGTACAAGGTGAAGATTAGCCAGTCATCCTTCAAGAACCCGGTTAAGGCAGTGGAGTCTTCACAGATGAAAAGTGAGCAAGAGAGTTATAAGCAGATACTGAAGGGGATCACAGGAAGCATAGGGCCTGGGGAAATTCTTGCCTTGATGGGGCCTTCTGGGAGTGGGAAAACAACACTGTTAAGGATACTAGGAGGCAGATTGCGCGAAAATGTAAAAGGAACTATAACCTACAATGACATTCCATACAGTGCTGCTCTTAAAAGGAGGTTGGTGACTTGGTGGCTTCTCCTCTCACTCTTTTTGTCTGCAGTTTTTTAGTGTATACTGAGTTTTATGCCATTGGATTGTAGGGTGGGGTTTGTGACACAAGACGACGTGCTTTTCCCACAACTGACAGTGGAGGAAACCTTAGTGTTTGCTGCATTTTTAAGGTTGCCAAGCGACATGAGCAAGCGAGAAAAATATCAAAGGGTTGAGATGATTATTAAGGAATTAGGCCTTGAAAGGTATGTGTCAAGAAATGTGTAAACTATATATGACACCATTGAACATTTACTATTTCTGCTTTATTGTCTCGAATTGGAAATCATAGATGTCGACATACAAGAGTTGGAGGAGGATTCGTGAAGGGAATTTCCGGGGGAGAAAGAAAACGAACCAGTATCGGGTATGAAATTCTTGTTGATCCTTCACTACTATTGCTCGATGAACCAACTTCGGGCTTGGACTCCACCTCTGCAAATAGGCTCCTTCAGATCCTCCAACGTCTCTCAAAGGTGCAAACTTTTCTTGATTTAATTCGCCCTCCCTGCATAATCTGTCTGCAATGATGATAAAGATTGTGTTTTGGTAACACCAACAGGCAAGAAGGACAATTATCACAACAATCCACCAGCCTTCGAGTAGGATATATCACATGTTTGACAAGATTTTGTTAATATCTGAAGGCTCTCCGGTCTATTATGGGAAAGCTAGAGAGTCCATGGAATACTTTTCGTCTTTAAGATTCATCCCGGAAATAGTGATGAACCCTGCAGAATTTTTGCTCGATTTAGCAACTGGACAAGTCAATGACATAAGTGTTCCTGAAGATTTAGTCCCAACTAAAGGGACTTCTGAATCTGAGAGACTCATAATAAGAGTGAGTTTTACTTTTCACTCATTGCTAATTTCGCTCTACCTGTTTTATTTATTGTGTGATTCTGTAACTATTAGTACTTACAACACAAGTACAAAATCCAATTGGAACCAAAAGAGAAGAAAGAGAACCATGAAACACCAAATGCACCTGCACATCTCCAAATAGGCATTCAAGTGAAGAAGGACTGGACATTGTCGTGGTGGGAACAATTCTTGATACTGTCAAAGAGAACATATAAGGAAAGATGCAGAGACTATTTCGACAAGCTACGATTGTTCCAAGCACTTGGAGTTGCAATCCTCCTAGGCCTTCTTTGGTGGAAGTCTGCAACTGCAACCGAGGCTCAGCTTAGAGATCAGGCAAACTCGAAAACTCCAACTCGATCTTCTTTTCTATTCCTCTTTAATGCACTATTGTATCTTTGAAAAGCGGAGTCTTTCCCGTGAATTGCAGATTGGTTTAATGTTCTACATTTGTATTTTCTGGACATCTTCATCTATCTTTGGAGCGGTATATGTTTTCCCATTCGAGAAGATATATTTGGTGAAGGAAAGGAAAGCAGACATGTACAGATTAAGCGTATACTATGTGTGCAGCACTTTGTGTGACATGGTAGCACACGTTGCATATCCCACATTCTTCATGTCGATTCTTTATTTCATGGCTGGCTTCAAGAGAACAGTCCAATGTTTCTTCCTCACATTATCTGCAATCCTCTTGATTGCAGTAACCAGCCAAGTAAATCAAAAACACTTAAATAACTAGACTTTGACAGTTAGTGTGTGTTTTTTTAGGGTAATTTTTTTGTTTGTGAATTAGGGGGCAGGAGAGCTGTTTGGAGCTGCAGTGATGAGCATTAGAAGGGCAGGGATGATAGCTTCTTTAATATTGCTGTTGTTTCTGCTCACTGGAGGCTATTATGTGCAGGTACTAATAAGCGAAAATAGAGTGAAATCGTGGTGTTTTGTAACAAAATTGTAACTGCAAATTGTTTTTCTATATATTTGCAGCACATACCAAAATTCATGAGATGGCTGAAATATGTGTCATTCATGTACTATGGTTTTCGGCTTTTGTTGAAAGTGCAGTACACCGGGGATGAGCTGTACGAGTGTGGAAGTGAAGGCGGGTGCAGGACTCTACAAAGCTCGCCTTCATTTGACACTGTCAATCTGAATGGTGGCCTCAAGGAAGTATGGGTTCTTCTGGCCATGGCTTTTGCTTATAGATGTTGTGCATATTTTTGCCTTCGCCGAAACGTTAACATCTGCAATCTTTGATATTAAGTGAAAAGATAATGAAGCCATACATAAATACATACAGATAAAGAAGGTGAACCTTGCAAAAATGGATCTTTATTGTAAAATTTGACAGAAAATACCAACAAATTCGCTCTAAATTGATAGTTTCATGGTTTTGGTTGGCTCAATGGCCAATTGTGCATTTGGTGTGAATGGTAATGGTGACTTAAAATGCAACTGTTTTAAGCAAACCAACAATAAATAGCCTGTTTTTCAAGTCAACAATACACTTGTGATAATGTTTTCAAGGTTGATGACCAACATAATGAAGCTCTAGTTATACAATACCCAACACCACACAGCAATATTAGACAAGGAATTGTAAAATAGTCTGCCCACAAGGTCAATTCATCCCATTCATTTCTCACTAGTTAATGGTACAGGCAGGGAGGGCATCCAATGACTATCACTTCATATATTTATGCAGAAATTTCCTATGGAAGTCATTTCGAATGGTGTCATTGATAAAACGCTTGGCAACTTTTGCTTCTCCTCTAGCCTGGTTCTTGAAAACCACATCATCATCCCACCTGAGAAAAAAAAAAAAAAAAAACACAAATCACTTTTACAAAATGACTACCTAATAAATTTCAGTACAGCAAAAATCTAAGTGCAAGACTATTCACCTTCTCTTCACATTAAAGGATGTTGGCTGGTTTAACAGCGGATTTCCTCTCAAGAGTTCTCCTTCCTTTGCTTTGAGCTCTTCTTCTTGCTCTTGCCGTTCCTGCAAAAAATACATAATTTTTAGTACCACACATAAGAAATAATCTCTGGTATTAGTGTTCTTCACACTCCATGGAAGAGTAATTAAACACCACATAGTAAGGATAACTCATATTATGAATCATTTAGCCATTAATTAATTACTCCGTATTCATTTATTAAAAAATAAAGAAAAGTGTTTAAAACTTAAAAGTTTAATAGTAGTAATACATCAGTATGGATTGCATCTGTTGTGGATATCACAAGGCTGAATCACTTACACCTTGCACTTCAGCCAAGTCTAACAAGGGCTCAAATGAACACCTTGACATGAAATCAACAACAAACATAAAAGAAATATAAATAACACATAGAAAAACTTACTTTACGGACTTTCTCCTCTGCTCTTTCTTTCCTTATTTGATCAAGCTCAGCCATGAGAGCTTCCATGTCATCCTCATTATCATCATCATCATCATCCTCACTAAATCAAAGTAGATATTTTAGGGCACAATATTGAGAGCTCAAAAGAGAGTAAAGGTCAAACCAGAAAAAACTGTCAGTGAATACACGCGTGCGCCACTGGCGCAGTAAAAAATAAAAACAAAAAAGAGGTGAAGGGCATTTTAAAATAAAATAAAATTCAATTGCCCCATTTTGAATTTTGAGAATAAATTGAGGAAAATTTAGCATCCATATAATTAGTTGCAGGTATAAAATTGGTTGCAAATGATACATGGTGAGGAGCAACATAAGAAGTGAACATTGTGCCACATAATGCAGTTACCAACCCAAGTTGCACACAATTATCCTGGGGAAAAAATGTTTACCTCTCATCATCACTTTTGGCATCCACATCTACGTCGTCAGCATCTGCACTACGTGGAACAATTCGATCTTCAATCTCTCTTTTAGAACCTGTTGGCATCACAGCATCATTTGGTAAAAGCATTTCCAAGTTTACAATTATGAAACAACATCATAAAGAGGCCAATACCACTCACCTTCTAAAAGGAGTTGGCTACTCTTTCTATGATCCCTGTCATCTGCAACCATATAAAATCAAGAGTTCAAAAAGGTCAACATAATGTATAGGTGGCTATAAATGTATGTGATTGTGTTCTTTGTGGGGGTTGGGGAGTTGTAGTGAGAAATAGAAAGCCAGGCTCCACATACCACTATAACCCTTATTTTTTGAAGAGAAGTGCCTTGATTCACGCTGTTCCAGTTCCTCACGGAGGTTCCTCTTCTGCAACTCATCCTGAGTGTCTTGGCCTTCCCTTCTGTACAACACATACAATCAAATTATGAATTTACATGCTAAATTTAAGTAAAATGAAGCCTGACAATTTAAAGACAAAACAAACCCAACATTGACAAACAAAACCTAATCTGTAATTTTGACTACATCAGTAGGATCACCACTTCAAAAGGCAAAGACTTCAGACCAATTCTAATACAGATTTTTATGCCCAATCTTCTCCAATGTCGAACTAAAATATAACAATTAATAATTTATTCGGTTTGGCAAGACAATTGATATGTAGGTTTAAATTTAGGCTAGATAAGGGCTTGTTTCTTGTCTCATGCTTAGTTTAGAGTGATAAGAGAATAGGTTTGAAGCCACACAAGCGGGTTCACACTTGATAAGTCAGAAGACCCCATGATCAAATCATGGAAAAAAAGTCAATCACAAGTTCTTGAAAAGGCAACTGGTTTTCTATATCAAAATTATCTCAATAATCTCTGAATTACAAACTAATTAAAGTAGCATATTAAATTTAGGCTGGTTTTGGGTTTGATTCTCGCCGCACACTTGGCTTAGAGTGATAAGAGATTAGGTTTGATGCCACACAAGCGGGTTTACGCTTGATAGGTAAATAAGACCCCATGATCAAATCATGGAAGAACTCATCATGAGCTCTCCATATTTAAATCTACATATCAATTATTGCCAAAGCAAATCAATTATTAAATTTCATATTTTAGCTTGAATGTGAAGAGAAGATTGGGCCTTAAAATCTGTATCACATTCACTCCCATTAATCAAGAAAACCTCAAAGCCAATGGGGTGACAATATTTGATTGGACTAGGTAACAGAACTAGGCAAGTGCAACTCGATGGAGTTACATAAAGTAGACAGCCATCTCCTGCATGCAGAATTTTGCACATGAAGACGCGGGACTTCACTTTGATTTTAACAGATAATTAACCAAAATCTTTTATCCACTTCTAAGAAGCCTGATTAATTTGTCATTCCAATACAAGTAACCACTTGTATATGGGTCAAATTATATAAACAAACAACACCATATTATTGGAGTCAAAGAGACAGCAAATTTTACCCATATTTAGACCGACCTTGCTACTTTAACACAATCATGTGGAAACCAACAAACTACAAAATAAGCCAAAGAGTTCAAGTAGGAACCTGGGCTTCAAGGTGGTATGTGATGCAATATCTCTAGAAGAGTATTTCTGAGATGGGCCGAAAATCCGAGTCCCACCCTGTTCGCTACCGCCCTTAGCAGGTGCCCATGTAGGTCTAGCTGCAGTCGTCATGTCGTCTAACTACCCTCAGACAAGCCTATTACAGAAACCGAAGCAATTCTCAGAACCCACAAACAAACTTCTTTTACGGGCAACAAAACAAGAGACATTAATCGTTAAAATCCAGCAAATGAATGAAAATTCACGGTACAAATCAACAACTAAACAAATTTATACAAGCAAATGTCTACATCGATACGCGTTTATAAGAACCCTAACAAAAAATCCATATGACCATATAACGAAATAGTGAAAACAATAACAGTAGAGAAATATTTGTATGGAGGAATGGAAATCAAAATATATGATAATTCTAATTCTTTACCTATGAATTAATTGGGTGCACAAAGCGTTTCGTGCTTTTGATTGGATTCGACCCAAATTACCTGAGAGAGAGAGAGAGGAAGAGGAGAAGAAGATACAAGTGTACGATGGAACAAATAAATAGAATTAGAAATCCTTTTCAAAACAAAAATAGAATTAGAAATCACAGCTCTATCGGGCCATAGCCGACTAATTCTGAAATTGGGCTGTAAGCCCAAATATGATGATTATTTATTAGGCAAATTATATTGTGCACCCAATTATGCACCGCGCATCAAAACGATGTCGTTTTATTTAATGAAAAGAAACGGAATCCGGTTCGTACCGTTCTGCAAAAAATAATTATATTTTCAGTTTCATTTTGCATACCCTGCAGTTTCAGTTCAACACAACTACAGTTTTATTCAATATTTATACACTCAAATATGTGAAAATGTTATTTAATTTTATTTTATATACAATATAGTTTCATTAAAACACAACTACATGATCATTTCGATATAATTACATCTTCATTGTACAATATACACTCAAATATGTGAAATGTTATTCAGTTTCATTTTATATATCAAGGTTGTAAAAATCCCGCCTAGGCACCGAGTAATCGGCGCCTAGGTGCTAGGCGCCCCTAGGCCGTGGCGATTTCCCCCCTAGGATCCCGCCTAGGAGACCGGTCGCCTAGGCGCCCACCTAGCACCTAATTCAGCCGCCTAGCGCCTAACTCGTCCGATTACGCCGAGTTAACTCGTCAATTTCTGTCGTGTTAGTCGAGTTAACCCGACCGACTCGACCTTGCTAATTTTTTTCATTTATATGACACACACACACACACATATGTATGTATGTATGTATGTATGTATGTATGTGTGTGTGTGTGTGTGTGTGTGTGTGTAATATGACATATATGCACTTACACACGTGCACTATTTTTCTTTTTTTCAGTTCGCCGCCTAGTCGGCCGCCTAGTCCGCTTAGGCCCCGCCTAGGCCGTCTAGGCGCTAGGCGCTACTCTACCGCCCGACTAGCGCCTAGCGCCTATTGCAACCATGTTATATATACTGCAGTTTCATTTCACCACAACTACAGTATCATTTTGATATGACTGCAGTTTCATTTGATAATATAAAAATAATACGTGAGGCAGTGTCGGTTTAGATACACTGTAGTGTCACTCCGTTAACACTAACAGCGCGCCATTTCTTTACTTAAAGAAACGACGTCATTTTGATGCGCGGTGCATAATCAATGCGGTCCACGATATAACAACTGTCCAAATTAGGGGGAGCGTTATGCTGTGCAACCGTGTGCACCATGCATTGTGCATACGGTTGTAAAAACGACGTCGTTTTGACGTTCGACTTTAAAATCAGAATTGCATAACTACACATCCATAACTTCATAACTATACATCCAGAATTGCATAACTACACATCCATAACTTCATAACTATAAATACAGAATTGCATAACTACACATCCATAACTTTATAACTATACATTCAGAATTGCATTCATAACTACACATCCATAACTTCATAACTATACATTCATAATGTGAATTATAACTTCATAACTATAAATTCAGAATTGCATGCATAATTACACATCCATAACTTCATAACTATAAATCCAGAATTGTATAACTACACATCCATAATTTCATAACTATAAATCCAGAATGTGAAATTATAAAATTATGAACATATGTTTACGTAACTAACAACAATCGAAAATAATTTTTTTTATTTAAGTATAACGACGCCGTTTTTTGCATCTGTGTGCATCATGCATGGCGCACACGGTCACGACATAATTTGCCAAATTAGGGGTGCAAACGAGCCGGGCCGAAGATCGACTAGAAACACAGTTAAGAAAGTAGAAAATAAGATAACTATAACGCCTACCAACGGAGTTCAGACTTCTCGGCGTTGTTGCAGCGGTGGACGAAGGCGGAGACTGGGCGGCGAAGAGTGGTCAAATACATCAGCATAATCTGTCGGCTTTGCTTGGATACTTGGAGGAAGCGATAGAAAGGCAGAGCTGTCGGCTTTGGCTGCGTAGGGTTTCAAATTTCAATTTTAGTATTTTTATTTTGGCTAAAGTGTTATTCCACACCATGAACTATAACGAATTCTTCATCCTGCACCTTAATCTTTCATAAATGATATTTTGATTCACGAATCATTAAATTTTTTTCACCTAGAATTTTTTACAAGTTTTCAGGTTACTACGATGACATGACAAAAAAAGAAAAAAAAAAAAAAAAGATGACATGGCACATGTTATTAGTTGATGTGGACTTTTTTTAAGTCAATGACCAAAATTTTAAGTCAATCCCCAAGAATCAATCTTGATATATTTTCTTCTCTTCCACATTTTTGAGAATTTTTAAACACGGTTAATAATAATCCAAGCTACGGCAGGTTCCGGCCAAAAGCCACATGCAATCTTGATATGTTATACGCTACAAGGCCACGTCACCCCCTCCGTCCACCTCGCCTACTGGCCAACGGAGAAAGGCTTTGCCGTCACCTTCATCAACATCGATTCTGTACACTACCACCTCACCAAGAGCAACCGTCGGAACAACAACATGTTCTCCGGCATTCGCAAGCCCGACCTCGAGATCCGCAACGTCACAATCTCTGACTGCCTCCCGCCGGAGTGGGATAAGGTGGTGAACCACGACCAATTCATGGTCGCGCTCCTGCATGTCTATTAACTGGATCAGGATCTTTTTTTTCATTTTTTTTCGTGGGATTTTTTTTTAATGAAAATTTTCTACTTATGTCACGGATAAGTAGACAGGACAGGATTTAAGCTATTGTGGAACACTGTTAAGAAATTCCTTGACCCCAAGACCACTGCTAAAATTAACATAAGTTTATCGCCGAATGCGTAAATCTATTTGTGTTTTTGTGTCTGTCAGAAACTAGCTAGCTAATACCTCTTTCTTAAAAGGTTCTTGTACCATTTTCTTGATTTATGTGTTAATTAAAATCAAGAAAATTTTGTCTTATAAATTCTGTTTTTTTTTTTTTTTTTTTTTTTTTTTTTTTTTTTTTTTGGTGTTATATCAGCAAATTGCAAGATTTCTTGGGTGGGCACTGCACCCTGATCTACAAAAGACGAAATTTTGCACGGTTAAGACTTGGCCTGATTATCCATATATAGTTATGAGTTCTGATGGATTTTTGTAATGTTATCTAATTTGGTGTGGTGTTTAATCAGATGGTCCACAATGGCAAGCACAAATGCTCGCACAGGATGATTCATGTCGAGGAGGAGAATACGATCCCAGAGGATGGCAGCGTCAGTGTCAACATGAGCTTGAAGAAGTCAACATCCTTCAAGATTGAATCTCCAAAGAATTGGAAGCTCTTTCCGGTTCAAGAGAAAGTGAGATTTAATTTGCTTACCATTTACACATCTCTCAATTTACTTCTTCTATCGAGATTAAGGTGTTGTCCCTTTAGCCATGCATACATTTATGCCTCTCAAAATGTGCAGACCCGCTAGCCTGATGTGTATGTACCCATGGTTAACAAGATAGTTGGTCTGCAAAATAATGATGAGGGAGATGTGTGTAAAAGTAGCGTTGATCAAGCAGAAGGAAGTCACAGAAGAGTGTGGCGGTGGCCAATGCAAGCCACGAGGTGCGGACTGCTCTTGCAGGGATTACTAGCTGGTTTGGTTCAGATGTGCCGCGCGGATGCCCATGCTTTTGCTGCTCATTCTAAACTCAACGGCCACTTTGGTTGCATTGACGTGAGTGAGGATGCGATCGAGCACGTGCAGATTTCGTGCTGTGCAACACTGTCCAGGAGCTCGAACATGAACCAAATTCCGGATGGCCAATGGTCTGTTGATCCCGTTGGCCCCTCCTGCACCTGTAGTAGCAACTACCGGTGGTTGGCTGGAGAAGGTGTTAGAAGAAAAAAATAAAAAGTCCATGTCAGCATAAATTACTTGTAACCTGTAAAAAATTAATGGTTCATGGATCTAAATATCACTTATGAAAGATTAGAGTGCGGGATGAAGAATTCATTATAGTTCATGGTGGGGATGATACTTTAACCTTTTGTTTTTAATTATTAAAGGATTTTAGTTTTATAAATTCCAATATTATATATATATATATATATATATATATATATATATATATATATATATATATATATATATATTATTTTATCAATATTTGTTACGGAGTATTTTTTTTTTCTCGAAAAATCCACTCTCAAAAACATACTTGCACTTGTGTTCAAATTTAATTGGAGGAAGAAAAAAAGAATAGATAAACATCATGACCTCCCTATTAAATTAAGCAATCAAGCAATGTCATATCATAAGGAGTAGAAAATGGGAGTATGATTTGGGAGTTCAAGTAGAATTATTCTTTTTTTCTACAATATTGACATCATATAAATGTGGCCATGTTTGGTAAAATAGTTAGCTTATAAACCAATTTTGGCTTATTTGACCACTATTAGCTGTTTGACTTCGTTTAAAAATCAATATAAGTGTTTGGTTAATTAGTTTTTTGTACTCCAAAATGCTAAAATTTAAAAAGCTGCTCAAAGTAACTTTTTCAATTAGCTTTTTGAGAAAAGAAATTATACCAAACAACTATCAACTAATATCTAATTTACCAAACATCTTTCTACAATCAGCTAATGTTATCAACTTATTATACCCTCTAATTAACTCAATCAGCTAACAGTTAATAATCATTTACCAAACAGGGCATTATGTATTAAGTATAATGTATATGTATATTGCAGTAGGAAATTATAAATTAGGAATCCTAGTTTTCTTTTAATTCTATTTAGAAAATGATGTGAAATCAATCTTCAGTATAATGTATATTGCAGTAGGAAATTAGGAATTAGGAATCCTAATTGTCTTTTAATTATATTTATTAGTAAATGATGTGTAATCAATTTTTAGTATAATGTATACTGCAATAGGAAATTAGGAAGTAGGAATCCTAAGGAGCGTTATGTTGTACAACCGCGTGTACCATGCATGGTGCACACGGTTGCAAAAATGACGTCGTTTTGACGTCTGATTTAAAAAAAAAAAAAAATTAGTTTCAATTTGCGTTAACGGTGTTATGTTGTGCATAATTTGAACTATACATCCATAACTTCATAACTATACATTCAGAATTGCATAACTACACATCCATAACTTCAAAACTATACATTCAGAATTGCATAACTACACATCCATAACTTCAAAACTATACATTCAGAATTGCATAACTAAACATTCATAACTTCATAACTATACATTCAGAATTGCATAACTACACATCCATAACTTCATAACTATACATTCAGAATTGCATAACTACACATCTATAACTTCATAACTATACATTCAGAATTGCATAACTACACATCCATAACTTCATAACTATACATTCAGAATGTGAAATTATAACTTCATAACTATACATTCAGAATTGCATGCATAATAATGTGAGCCTAATTGTGCATATTTCTAGTATTAGTTTTAATGTATTTGTTAGGCTTAAGGTCATGAATTTGGTAATTTAATTGCATAATTTCTTGATTTATCATTAAGATATGGTTTTACACTTGATTTGAATGTTTTACGTTGTTTGTTAGTGTTTTGGAACCATTACAGATCAAGTGCAAAAGCAAGTGAAGTTCTAGGACGAGTTTAGAGCCAAAACAAAGTCAATGTGAGGCTAAGGAGGTGGCTTAAATACTTCAAAAGGGATCCAAAGAGTGGTGTTTTAATGGTCTTCATCACTTGGGCAAACCGAGGTAAAAGTGGAGCAAAAGAGCAATAAGTGAAAATTCTAACACTGATTGGCGACAGTTTGGTTTTTGGACCATATCTTAGCCCAGGAATATCCAAATGAAGTGATTTTGCGCCATTGGAAAGAAGACTCGAAGGGTTACAACTCTTATGAAGACATCGAAGTCCAGATCTGAAGGGAAAAGGGCCAAAATCAGCTTGCAAGACGGGCCTACGACACTGGAAATTCTCGACGTGTTGAAAATTTTCAGTGTGCATTCTGAAACTTGAGGATTAAGGCTCGACGCGGCGAAAATGGCGGCCCAGGCGCGATTTCGGCCCAGTTTTGCACGGAAAATTCCTATTCCTCCGGGATTGATTCATACTATAAAATTCATCTTTCTTCAACCCTAATATTCATTCAGAGATCTTTGGAGACACGAAAGAGGAGAAAATCAAGAACCACGAGTCGTCTTGGGAAGCAAGAAGAAAGCTAAGGAGATTTGGGAAAATCTCTTGGTCCATTATTGTACTCTCTTTGATGATTTGTAATTTTTTAAATATATTTGCTATGTATAATTTAGCCATGCTTGGCTAAATACTTTAGAGATTCTTAGGTAAAAATGTTTAACACAATTGCACCTAGCTAACTGTTGGCATGTTGCACATTGAGAAAAGGGTAACTTTGTTAGGGAGTTTAATTATTGATTATTGCACATGGTAGTAGTTAGGAATTTATTATGATGCCTGTTTTTGTTTTATTGGGTGTTTATACCACGAGAGTGGATATTCACTACTGTTAGTGACTACAAGAGTAGCTCTATACCACTTTGTATCCTCACACTCGTTTAAACCCATATTTAATATTACATTAGGTTAGACACTAGGTAATTAAACACTTGAATCCCAGGAATCTCATTCTCCCTCTCTATTGTTTTCAAAACCTGAATTATTGCTTTTATTTATTTATTTATTTGCATCCTTCACTCTTAATCATTAGGATTAGCTTCTCATGAATAAATTAGTAATTGGTGCTTAATACCCACTTCCCTGTGGATCGATAACTCGTTACTCAAAGTTTATTTGTTTGAAAATATACTACAATCACATAACTTCATAACTATACATTCAGAATGTGAAATTATAACTACATAACTATATATTCAGAATTGCATGCATAACTACATATCCATAACTTCATAACTATACATTCAGAATTGCATAACTACACATCCATATATAACTTCATAACTATACATTCAGAATATAAAATTATAAAATTATGAACATATGTTTACGTAACTAACGGCAATCAAAATTTTTTTTTTTATTTAAGTAAAACGACGCCGTTTTTACAATCGTGTGCACCATACATGGTGCACAGCACACGGATGCACGACCTAATTTGCCAGTTAAAAATGTACTCCGGGGTTATTTATAATGTATACTGTAGTAGGTAATTAGGAATTAGGAACTTAATTGCTTTTTAATTATATTTGTCTTTTAATTCTGTTAAGGATTCTTTGTGTAATGAAATTGTAAATTTATTATGTTTATTATTTGAAGATTGATTTCACTTTATTTTGCAAGTCTTTGGATTTGTTTATTTATAAAGGCACATATTGACAAATAATAAAGATTTTTAAGTGCACGAGCTTCACAATTTAGATTGTATTTTCCCCAGGTGCTTTTGTTTTTGTTTTTTTGTTTTTTTTTTTAATTTTATTTTAAAGACTAATTTCAGTATAATTGTTTTATTTATAAAATGTTCCTAAAAAAACATATATATGAAGTGAAAAAAAAAAATTAAACAAATTGAGCAATGAGTAGAATCACCAAGCTAGAGTGACATGTTACACATATTATGGACCCATCTGCCTTGTTATCTATGATGAGATGTGCTGTCAAACTGGGAAGAGATATTCTCAGACTCTTCCTTTATGAAGATAGAGTTGGGTAATGATCTGATCCTCTCTAATTCAATTATTGATTATTGATAAATTGACAACTTCAATCATAAAATCGATCACCAAATTTGAGTCTCTATTATTAAGTGAATCGTTAAGTGGACAAATTATGATTCTTTTATCTTTTATCAATTTCTTTCTAATTTAACTTATCACATAAAGGCTTCACAATATAATTTACTTATGTGATTTACGGACTAATACATAAAAACATAATTTACTCGTCATCACTTATCAGTGAATTCAGATAATTTTTTTTTTTTTTTCCTTTTTTTAAGCCCAATTGACTTGAATCTAGGTGCTAGCTTATCCACCACTCATCTCCCATTCTCCCCTGCGTTGCTAGCTTATCCACCACTCATCTCCCATGCATTAGAGAATTATCAACATGAAGTGAAATCAAATTAAAGTTCGAAAGAGGGGAATTAAAAGATGAATTCAACAACAATATAGGCTAAATTCAATTCCATTAACATTGTGAGTACTGTCTAGATATACTCTTTTTTTTTTTTTTTCACGCGACATTTTTAATATGAAAAATTCAATTTATAATAGGTAATGAAGTTTTTTGTTAATTACTATTGACTCTATTACAATATAATATATGTTCATACTTTCTCTATCTGTTACAACCCAAAGAGTCAATATCTCACCACCGAATTCGATCTTGTGACCTTCTCTCAGGGAGAGCCACAAGTCATCTGAGCACAAAATTTTTGTTAATATTAACCAGTTTAGTTAGCGTGACTGATCATACACTCTCACTCATTAAAAACATGCCAAGACTCACGCCTAATATATTTATAATATAATTAGCAACCTCTTACATTAGGCAGCGAATGATCATAAATCACTTTTATGTATGTAATCTCTTGTTTTTATACTTGGTAATTATATTTGTAGAATTGATAGATTCGTTGCAATTACCAATTGAAAATTAATGAAACTTTAATTAGAAGAAATTTGCATTGAAAATATTATAAATGACTTTGTATTTTTTTTTTTTGAAACCAAATAATTTTATATCTAAATATGCACGAATGAAGTATATATATATCACTTTAAAGTTAACTTTTGAATAGTATTTTTCGTTGTTTAATATTTTATGTATGATAAAAAAAATGTCACATTCATTATCCAAGGGTGTACATTGGATAAATCATAACTTGTGTCACTGTAGCTAACAAACTCAAACCAATAAGGTCAATATGTTATAATGAGGGAAATCAATCAAGGTTACTCATAGTTAATAAATTCAAACTAAAAAGGTCAATAGGTCGATCCCATGTAATATCTGTTCAAATATACCAATATATTGAAGCACAAAGATTCAATACTCACCCTATTGAGACACAAACACATGATTTCCCATTTGAGAGAGTCTTTTAAGCCACTTGATCAGAAGGTCATTCGCAATCACCTAACCTAATAATGAAGTTTGTGACAAATATTATAATTCTTCATAGTTGACTTGATTAAGAATTAATTAGATAAAACTATGTCACTTGACATAAAATTTAGAATTAAAAAAATTGGTTCGATATTTTTTTTGTTCGAATTTAATTATTGTTCAATAATAGAATCGTTATCCTTGTACAAGCGTCACTTCGTCAATGTCTATCCAAAATTTTTATCAATCAATATTGTCTTGTCCAGTTCTACACTTCTACAAGATTAGTATCACTTATTTTTATCAGATATTCACATGCCAATTTTTAACATTGGATTTTATTGAAACTAAATATATGTGCTTTAAAATAATTATTTAATCTATGTTTTTTTTTCTAGACACAAATTAGATTATGAAAAAATATTATTAACAATTTAGCAAACTGTTATAATAAAACAGTTTACTTACTCTATAATTAAAGTATATATACAATCTTATTTGTTATATTTATGAAAATTAATATCACACTAAATTCTATTTTTAAAGTACTACTATAAAAATAAGAAAAATTTAAAGCAAAAAAAATATTTTCAATTATTCAAGTTGTTCTTGTCAGTAGTTAATTTAAAATACTTAACAAAATTAATAGAAAAAAAATTAGTTGAAAAAAAACTCTTATAATAATTAAAAGGTGAGTATATATATATATATATATATATATATATATATATATATATAGAGGATTAATATAATAATATTTATAGACATTATATATTAAATTAATATAATAAATAAATTTAATTTCATATAGATTTTAATTAGTAAGGATTTGTTAATTATTAAAAATATAAACATTGGACATATATTTTTGCGCATCGCGCATAGAAAAGACTAGTGTGTGTGTCTATATTTTTACTTCGTCTTGATCCCATTTTATTTGTGAGTTGCCTAAAAACTTGTGTGAATTGTGACTAATTTATGTTGGTTTTATTCAAGGTGCAATCATTCACAACAAGTGAGGAATTCAATATTTTTGGGGAAGATTCGAGCAATTCTTGGACTAAGAGATCAATCAAAGAGTTTGGGATGCATTTAGGAATTTTCAGGAGCCTCGTACTGCCTCACGTACGCCCATCCATCTGACCATCCATAAGCAGTTTGTAGCTGAGAGTCCCGTACGCATGCCAATACGTCTATTCCAGTGAGCACTGGAATATTGTGTACTGCCTCAGGGATGGCCATCCCTGAGGCAGTTCCTCGGTGCTTTGTTCACTATTTAGGCGCGGATTCACTCATTTTTACATGGTTTTAACCCATGGTTGAGCCCTAGCTTCTCTCTTTCACTTTCTTTCATATTTTTAGGTTAGATTAGACTTACATTTAGGTTCTATAACATTTTGGAAGCTTGTAATCTCATATTTGAAGCTTGGATTCCAACATTTTAAGATTGTTCTTTCATTTTTAATACATAAGTTCTCATTCCTTTTATTTCTTTATTTTGCAAGATTTATGTTTATTACTTGTGTTTTTGTGTTCTTTATGCTATTTAATCACGATTAGTTAGTTTATGGACGTATAGTTAGGATTGTATTATCTGTCTTTATGCTTGATTTGTGATTATTGTAAAAAGGGGAAGAACTCAAACCTAGGGTTCATGTGTTTGTGAAGGTGTTGTGTTTATATCTTGTTAATGTTTGATGTACACATTCTTTGACATATTTTTGGAGGATTGCTTGCCTCAACGAGAGTTGGGTGTGATGAATCCGAGCCACCCCTTGCATATACCCGATTTCTTCCTACGAAAATAGGGGAAATTGGAGACTTTAGATGCTTTGTGTGCTTTATGGAGTTGGAATTGATACGTCACGAGAGTGGAGCAATTCCTTGTTCTAATCCTTGTTTATTAATCACGAGAGTGGTTCGTAGACTAGGATACCTACGTGCATTCCCACTTGATTCCTTGGTTATTTGTTCCCCCTAATCCCATAGGTTGTTGAAGTATCTAGAAGATAATGCTTCCTAGATTGAGTCCTATTTCTTTATTTTGTGTTTATCTTTGTGTATATGTGTTAGTCTTACCATTTCCTTAAACTTGTTTGCTTAGCTTCTTGTTGATTTCCTTATACTAGTGCCTAGTTCTTGTGATTACATATTGCATGCCATAACCCCCAATCTACGGAGGACGACATTTTACACCCGAGCTCTCATCTTATTTTTGCTACATCAATGTGTGTGTGTGTGTGTGTGTGTGTGTAATGTAATACTTATACTAAAAAATGTAATACTAATAAGGAATAAAATGTTTATTACTTATATATAAAAGTGTAATACTTTTGAAGAAAAATGTAATACTTTTACATTTTGATTAAAAAATACATTTTCCTTTATAAGTAACAAACACTTGCCAATATTACTTATAAAGGAAAATGTGCTTTGGAAGGCTCAACACTATGCACACTAAGGCAAAACAATATACACTTCGAAAATGCACAATAATGTGCTATGGAAGACACAACAATGTGCTCATGAAAACACAACAATGTGCTATGAAATGCTCAACAATGTGCTTTGTAAGACAAAGCAATGTGCACTAAAAGGCATATCAATGTGCTCTGAAAGACACAACATTGTGCTCTGCAATAAGAAAAAATGCATCGGAAGACAAAAAATATTAACTTATGTACATAAAATTACCATAATGCCACCATATTTTTTTTTGAAATATCTACATTTTGGACCCTTGATCTAAACCGAATCAACGAATGAAATTAAACCCTATTTTTCACTTAATGCTTTCTTCGCACCCGATCCGTTATATATATATATATATATATATATATATATATATATATATATATATATATATATAGGGGCGATCAAGTGCACCATGTTGTTAGGTGTAGTCATATGGTCAATTACAGGCCATTAGATTAGATAGATCCAATGAATCACATTAATTAAGATTTTTTTTTAGTATTTTCGCGCACGTTCTCCTACCCAGCGAACTGCAAGGGTAAACTCGTCATAGGGCACCGGAATAAGGAAAATCACATTGTTGTGTGTTTTATTTGTGTAGTTGGTGCATTATTAGCCTTACTCCGGTGTATTTGTAGATTCCCATTGGTGCCAAGTTCAGGTGTGACAATGCCTTCCCGTGTGGTCAGTGCGGCCGCACCAATTGTTATACAAATATACACCATCCATGTTATGAAATGCAAAGCAAAAAAACATACACAAATTAAGTACGCATCACCAAAAACGTGCCATTAGATATGAATAAATACAACATACAGTGTTCGGGAATACACTATTGGTGCGTTTCATTGTGATGTGTTTTATTACACTATTGGTGCATGTTGTCAACACTGTTGGTGTATTCTGAAAATCGGCCGCTATAAATGGCCATTGTAATTACCATAACACCCCCACTTACCAAAACGCCCAAAAATTTACAAATCCTCAGAATTAGCCACTGTCGTTAGATTAAATTAACTCAACGACACAAATACGACCACACCGCCATACATAATGACATGACCACATATGAGCGCTCTTATTTATATATATATATATATATATATATATATATATATATATATATATTATTGATTGATTTAATTCTTCTTAAAGTTAGGAGGAGAGGTCAGCCATACCCTTAGTCCCAACACTACTTGCCTCCCACGTGGAATATAATCATATATTTGTATTTTGTTCTAAAAGAAAAGCTACTACTTGCAACCAAAAAAAAAAAAAAAAAAAAGCTACTACTTGTATTTATTGTAATAATAGTTATATGTAGGGTGTTTCGGAATTTAATAAATGCCAATGATAAAAAAAAAATTAAAAGATCAAAATAAATAAATAAAAACTATTTATAGTTTAATATATAAATGATAATTGAATGGTTTGTTTGTTTAGAAATATATATTGATTTGATAATATTTTATTCTACTAAAATATTCTTATAGTACATTAAGCAAATGAAGTCCTCATCAATCATATTTAACATTTAACTATTTACACTATCAAATAATTATTTGTAGTTATAGAATAAATTACTTCAATTTGTTAAAATTCTAAGGAATATGAGGGAAAAAAGTATTTTTAACCATTACAAATATATTTGAGTTAAAAGTTTTTTATACACCAACACCATAAAAAAAATGTGATTAAAAAAATCAATTGGAAAATAAATTTCTACACAATTTATAGAAAGAAAAAATAAACTAAAAAAATTTCTTATGATTGAAAATTGTCTAGTCAAAACTAAGAAGAAAGAAACTCATGACATGTCAATGACCTTGTGGTCTAGTGAAATGAAGAGTATCTTCCAAATAAGAGGTCATGAACGTTGATTCTTTATGAATTCTTTGCGCTTCAGTAGATATAAACAGATATTATATTATAACGGAGTAAGAAGTACTCAAACTCAAAGGCATAAGTTATTAATAGAAGTCACCGGCATGTAGCAGAGGCTGACCAATAATCCATAGAGATTTTAGCAACATATATAATACAAAGGATATGGAACTGGTTTGATTAGGTGGCCAACTGCTTAGTTCAACCATCAAATAACCACTGTACCCGCCGCAATTCAAAATCTCATCTTAGACACACATAATCCTATATTGGCAAACGTAGCTTTCCATTAATCAAATCACTTGGCCCGGCCCTCTATAATCCGGATTAAGTCGACGTTAACGTCACAGAAATCGAATATCATCTGTTGCTGGTTTCCTAATCTTAGGTGATGTGTGTTCCAAGAACCAGTTACTTTCAGCCTTTGCTTACATACTAAACAAACCAAGAAATGGGGGGAAGTTAGGCCAACGGTTATAGTTTCAACTCCTTTCTTCAATTCAATTTTCACTTCAACTCAAAGCAAAGCTGCAGAAGAAGAGAGGTTTGATTCTTGGTCATCGTCTCTACCAATCTTCACCTTCCCTGCTGTTCCTCTGTCCTTTTATTCCCCTCTCTGCTCCCCCTTCTTCAAAATCCAGAGGCCGAGTTATGTTATTTTTCATATAGATTCTTGGTTGATCGAGCGAATATGAATATGAATAATCGTGGGTTGTTAACGACAGACTCGTTTTGTAACTCCGGGGCTGCAGCCACTTCGGGCGAAGATACGATGATGTCTGTGGTTGCAAGAACCCAGAGCCAGTCAAGAACACAGCCTTCTCCTTTCATGGTGAGAGTGGCAATGAGAATATCGAGAGCGAGGTGGTTCATCTTCCTGAGAAGAGTGTTTCACTACCAGAATGGATCAACAACGTCTGATCTCGGGTCGAATCCGTTCAATTCCCTGACTTGGATGATGATGGAGTGTGTAACTTTGAGTGTCCAAATCATGTTTACAGCATATACCCTGGCTGTCTCAAAGGAGGAAAGGCCTGTTTGGCCGATGCGAATTTGGGTTTCGGGCTATGCTTTTGGCTGTCTGCTTAGCCTTTTGCTACTCTACTGCAGATATTGGGTGTTCTATCTGAGGCAGAGAGATGAGTCTTCTGCAGTATCTGATATAGAGCAGCAAAGAAGCCTTGAGGGATCAAGGTAACTATATATTTTCCACTTGTTTAATTTGTCTTTCTTCGTTCTGCTATGTTGTTTGGTAGAACTTATTTTAAGCTACAAATAAGCTATAAGCTCTGTTCAGTAAAACATAAATAATAGTTTATTTTGAAACGCTATAAGCAAGTAGTTGCTAACTTTTAAGCTAACTTATAAGCTAGAATTGAAAATAAAGTAACATGTTTGGTTTTATATATCTCCTTGGGTTGGACAAAAGTGTGCAAATGGTGGAGAAATGCAGGACCTGCGTTGAGCTATTCTTCGCGATATGGTTCGTGATGGGGAACGTTTGGGTGTTTGACACGCGATTTGGATCGTTTCGTCGTGCCCCAAAGCTCCATGTTCTATGCATCTCTCTGCTGGCCTGGAATGCTGTCACCTACTCATTCCCATTCATTCTGTTTGTGGTGCTGTGCTGCTGTGTGCCCATGGTTAGCAGCTTCCTAGGATACAACATGAACATGGGATCTGTCGAGCGGGGGGCATCCAATGAACAGCTCTCTAGTTTGCCAACCTGGAAGTACAAGCAAGTCTGCAACAACCCAGATTTGGAGAATGAAAATCCAGTATGTTATATAGCCTCTCATTAAAACTTTGACACTCCAAATTCTTGTTAAACCTATAAGGTGGCTAAACATTTTTTTGTTGACAGGAATGCTGCATTTGCTTAGCACAGTATCGTGACAAGGAAGAAATGAGACAACTGCCATGTTCCCATGTATTTCATCTCAACTGTGTTGATCAATGGCTCAGAATCATATCTTGCTGCCCTCTCTGTAAAAAGGATTTAGCTAGATAGATGAAGTCACGATGATGATGCTAGGTTTCCCTGCATTTTTTTTCTTAATTTTATTTTCTGATACATACATAATTAAACAAGCATAAAGGGAAGATATATAATTGTATGTAATGTAATAGAGTGAGGAAAATCATGTTGAAAGTGGAAGATCTGAACTTGTTTCATTTGAGTGGGGAGACTGCCATCCATCTCTCCCAAGTCCCAAATACTTGTAAATGTTAAAATAGTCTCAATGCAAAATGTTCAAAGAATCCATACATCTCTCATTATTTACAAATTTTTATTTAAAAAAATGTTAACTGAACAATCAATTAAAAATTTAAGTTGATTTATTGGGGCAGCTTCAGGTGAGTTGATGTATCTGGGAACATTGAATATACTGTATGAGTATAAACATATGGTTTGTTTGGTTATTTTTGCAGATTTGATACTAGGTTTTGTTTTATGTATTTGACAGTTTCTAATACTGTAATTCTAAATGAATCCTACTCCCACTAATAAAATGCATTGAGATCATAGAAGCATATTTTATATTTGGCTTATTCGCATAACTTATTCCAATGTAATGTGTTTGGTTTGTATCAATATCACACATAGACCTTCTAACCTCTGAATTCCTTCAATTTGAAAAAGTGATAGGAATTGAATTAGATTATCAACCTTGCTTTACACATTTTCACTTTGTAATATCACTTTTTTACCTCAATTACTACAATATTACATTTACATCAATTGTCCACTTATCAACTGTCCAAACTACTAAATTTATTTGAATATAAATTAAAATATCAAATAATTTTTTAACTCAATTATTACAATATTACAGTTACATTAACGGTCCACTTATCAACTCTCAAAACTACGAAATTTATTTGAATATAAATTAAAATATCAAAATTTTAACTCAATTATTACAATATTACAGTTACATTAACTATCCATTTATTAACTATCCGAACTACTAAATTTATTTGAATAGAAATTAAAATATCAAAAAGTTGATCATCCACTCAATCTTATAAAGAAGTTCAAATACTTGAACACTCCCCCCTCCCCCCCCCCCCCCCCCTCTCTCTCACACACACACACACACACACACATATATATATATATATATATATATATATATATATATATTTTAAATATATGAGATAGAAGAAGTAATCCAATTTTGAGAATTTTAATTAGGGAACAATATTTTTGTAGTGGTGGCACAAATGCACAATGATGAAGCAGAGATATTTACAATATTATTAGGCAGCCATGTTTGACCAGAAGAAAGAAAGATACCAAAATATGTTAATATGGGCTTAGCAGAACAGAATTGAAACAAACCTGTCACACTCTTTTGTCTCCTTTCATTCGCAACAGCAGTCAGCAGCTCATCGTTTTTGACTACCTTAGACCCCCTTCTTCAATTCTTGTTTCTCACCTAACTTAACCTCTTTTTATCTCATTTTCCAACTCTTCTTAGTCAACATTTTTCACCAATATCCCCCTTTCACGATTTGAAGTCATAATATATGATTCGTATTATTGAATTAATAATAAATATATGTTTTATATCAATTTAGTTATGTAAATGGTCGTGCACTCTTATCCTTTAAGAGAGGTCGAGAATTTGAAATCCTATTGTATAAAAAAATCAATATGACTAGCAATTTACCCCTTAATTTGGTCGTGCGCAAACGGAGATTAGTGTATGGTATAGGTTGCCCCTTAATTGGGATGTCCCAATGTAAATGGAGATTAGTTTGAATATAGTACGTACTTAAATGTGTCTCTTATAGTTAGGGCATGCTCTAGACATCTCGTGATCTAACAAAAATATATATATATAGTAAAGGTTCACGTGCATTTGTTGCTTCCCGTGCGGATGTGCGGTGGATTAATGTGCGTGAGATTTGTACTCAATGTGCGTGAGTGTTGTGTTTAATGTGTATGAGATTTGTACTTAATGTGCGTGAATGTGTAAAATATTATGTCAGCTTCTTCCCCATCCCCAGTAGCCATTTGCCCCCTCCCTGATGATGATGATGCGGAGGCGAGCTAAGGAGGTTAAGAATTATGGGAATAATACAACAGAAATCCACACTTTGTTGCTGTGCAAATTTTACTGTGCTTGCGTTATTTATATAAACATTCAACTGCATTGAAGGTATCTGATAACCCAGAATCCATGGCCAAATTGAAGGAAGAAGTAACAAGAAGCTTGGGCGTTAATGTGCGTGAGTTTCTGTTCTGCTTCTTTCTGAGCTCGTAATTCTGAAATACTCAGGCACATTAAGCACAAATCTCACGCACATTAAACAGAATACTCAGGCACATTAAGTACAAAACTCACGCATATTAACATGACGCACATTAAGTACAAATATCAGACACATTGAGTACAAATCTCACGCACATTAATCCACCGCACATCCGCACGGGAAGCAACAAATGCACCTGATCCCTTCCCTATATATATATATATATATATATATATATATATATATATATATAATCGCACTCAGGTGCGAATGCTTCGCCCAGGCGCGAAATAGGAATGGATTCTGTCCGTCCACGTGTCCAGATCTAATGGATGAGAAACACTGATTTTTTTAAAAAAATGCGGTGGTATTTTCGTAAATAATTGAACATTGAAGTGCAAGTAAAATGTATTACAAGTGCATGTAAAATGTATTATCGGTGCAAGTAAAAATTTACACTGAGCATCAATGCTTAGTTGCACCTATAGTTATAAGTAGTTGCACCAATAGTTCTAAGTAGTTGCACACATAGTTATAAGTAGTTGCACCTAGGTGTATGAATGTTTGCGAGTGGTTTTCAGGGGTATTACTACCCGCTGAACTCAGATCAATGAATGTTAACAAGGCAAAATTACATGCACTTATAGGTGAAAGTAGGTGCACCTATAGTTATAAGTAGTTGCACCTATAGTTATAAATAGTTGCACATATAGTTATAAGCACACCCAGGTGCATGAATGTTTGCGGAAAGTGAATGCTAACAAGGAAAAATTATATGCACTTATAGGTGAAAGTAGGTGCACCTATAGTTATAAGTAGTTGCACCTATAGTTATAAATAGTTGCACATATAGTTATAAGCACACCCAGGTGCATGAATCTTTGCGGAAAGTGAATGCTAACAAGGCAAAATTACATGCACTTATAGGTGAAAGTAGGTGCACTTGTAAGTGATTTTACTTGCACTTCGATGTTCAATTATTTACGAAAATGCCACCGCGTTTTTTTTTTAAGTTATTAGATCTGGACAGGTGTCACGCGCTGATTCGTTCGCATTTCCCTCCTGAGCACTTATTCGCACCTGAGTGCATCCCTATATATATATATATACAATTGCACTCTTCTGCGAATGGAGCGTCCATGTGCGAATATGCGAATCATTGAACATCGAATATCCGTCCACATGTCCAGATTTAATGGATGAGAAACACTGATTTTTTTAAAAAAACGCGGTTTCATTTTCGTAAATCATTAAACATCGAAGTGCAAGTAAAATGTATTACAAGTGCATGTAAAATATATTATAGGTGCAAGTAAAATTTACACTGAGCATCAATACTAAATGCACTTATAGTTATAAGTAGTTGCACCTAGGTGCATGAATGTTTGCGGTGGTTTTCATGGGTACTACTACCCGCTGAACTTCCCGCAAGAACAAAAACGATGTCAAACAGAACGAACTCAGATCAATGAATGTTAACAAGGCAAAATTACATGCACTTGCAAGCGAAAGTAGGTGCACTTGTAGGTGAAAGTAGGTGCGCTTGTAGGTGAATATATATATATATATATATATATATATATATATATATATATATATATATATATATATATATATATATATATATATATGGATGGTTGCATTCACAGGCAAACATTCTTAAAGTACAAATATGTGGACATATACCGTGCACATACTTAAATGCAGGTGTGCACACATCCGTGGACGATAGTGCACACATCCAATATAGTATGCATGCGTGAATCCACAATATTTGGGCCGGCGTGCACACGTCCATGAATGACAGTGCACACAGGCGAGCATCACACAAAATCATAGAAATTAATCACAATCTTAAATACCCAAAATTCAACGATCCAAAAATATCCACACGTTTGTATTTTAAGTCCTGTTTTTACGTGAATATATGAATATATATATATATATATATATATATATATATATATATATATATATATATATATATATATACACTTTTTGTTTAAACGGGGTGGGGTCGGTCAATTCATTTTGAAAACTGATTAAAACAATGAATTGTTTTAATTGCTCTCTTAAATGCGCCCAGACAATTTAAATTTGCATGACTTTTTTTTTTTTTTTTTTTTTTTTTTTTTTAAGAAAAGGGTCAAATAGGCCCCTAAACTTTACTCTAAAGGTCAATTAGGCCCCTAAACTTTAAAAAAGTTCAATTAAATATTCAAACATGTTAAATTGGGTCAATGAAGCCCCAAAACCGGTAAATGACCTGTTATTACAGGTCATTTTTATTCCGGCGACGAATTCCGGCCACCAGTGACGAATTCCGGCGACCATTTCCGGCCACCGGTGACTTTTTCCGGTCGTCTTCCACTGGAGAAGACGACCGGACGACCGCCATCTCCATTGGAGAAGACGACCAGATCTGGTCGTCTTCTCCACTGGAAGACGATCGGACGGCCGGAAAAAGGAGCCGGCGGCCGGAAATGGTCGCCGGTGGCCGGAATTCGTCACCGGTGGCCGAAATCCGTCGCCGGAATAAAAATGACCTGTAATATAAGGCCATTTATCAGTTTTTGGGCTTGATTGACCCAATTTGATATGTTTGAGTGTTTAATTGAATTTTTTTAAAGTTTACGGACCTAATTGACCTTTAGGATAAAGTTTAGGGACCTATTTAACTCTTTTCTCTCTTTTTTTTTTTTAGTATAAATTTTGCATAAGTTAAAAGTGGCTTAATCTAAAATAAATTATATATGGTCAAATTAATTATTTAATGAGTAATTTATAAAAAGTAAAAAGTAATGAAATAATGTCAACGTTGGATAAAATTTGTGTGCAATGATTTTTTTTTAATTAAATATTGAGAGTTATTAGCATATTACAGTAATACAATCTTAAGTCACGTCATGTTATAAATTGATAAATGGTTAATAGGCCTTTGTTGATTGGGCCCATCAGTCAAAATACAAAACGCTGATATGATTATAGCTTTTAAGAACAACTTATTAATTTTATTTGTAAAATGGCAATGTTATCCCTTTGTAATCCCTAATTCTTCAGACTCTCCTTCTCACCTTCGCGGCCGCCTCCTCTTCACTATGTCACGTCGTTTGCGATCAACCTCTTCTCACCTTCGCGACTACCTTCTCCGATCCACCGTCTCACATCGGTCGCCGCTTCTCTCCAAAGTAAATTCATCCCCACCTTATATCTTGTTTTCTCATAATTTTTCTTCAATTTGTAGTCTAGATTTTTTTTTTTTTTTGATGCACTTGTGATTAGCACGATTGGCAGCTCCTTGTTCCCTCCACCCCCCCCCCCCCCTCCCCCTCCCCCTCCCACTCTAGTTCACGCCACTCTGGCGCACGAAACACGCACAAAGGCAGTAGCCTTTTGCCTTCCCTCTCTCCTGATATGATTAGCTTTTGAGAAGAGTTATTTCCACTTTTGGTCCCACGACTATGGAATCATTTTCACATTTGGTCCCCGATTATTAAAATTTTCAGATTTGGTCCTACGACTATTAAATTATTGCCATATTTGGTCTCCGACTATTAAAATTTTCAAATCTAGTCCTACGACTTTTAAATCCTTGTCACATTTAGTCCCCGACTATTAAAATTTACAAATTTGGACACACGACTTTTAAATCAATGTCACATTTGGTTCCCGACTATTAAAATTTTCAGATTTGATCTCACCGACTTTTAAATCATTGTTACATTTGGTCCATTCAACCTAAATTTTAGTTATCAGTGATAAAATTTTAGGCAAGTGAATTATCTTAAATGTAATTTTTTTTTCTAATACATTTTTCTTGAACTTATTTTTTCTCCCAAATCACTTTCTTCGTTTTTCCTCAATGGGATTAAATAAAGTTAAAAACTATATATTTTATCTAATTTATAAGTTAATATGGTGTTTAATTAATGGTATTATGATTACAGAATACAAATATTATATACAAAATTTAATAATGCAAAAATCTAAGTAAATAAATTAAAATTATATTAGAAATTTAAATTTACAAACACAAAATGTTTTGTACAAAAATTACAATTTATTTAATTAGAAGGGAGATTAGTTGTTAATTTTGGGATTAGAGAATCATCCGACCAAATCTGAAATTTTTAATAGTCAAGGACTAAATGTGGCAAATATTTAAAAATTGTGAGATCAAAATTAAAAACTTTAATAGTCGAGGACCAAATGTGGTAAGGATTTAAAAATTTTGAGACCAAATGTGGTAAGAATTTAAAAGTCGTGGGACTAAATTTGGAAATTTTGATAGTCAAGGACCAATTGTGGCAAGAATTTAAAAGTCGTGAGATCAAATCTGAAAATTTTAATAGTCAAGCTCCACATGTGGAAATAGTTCCATACTAGTGGGACCAAAAGTGGAAATAAGTCAAATAACTCATTTTGAGAACATCTGATTTATTTTATTTGTAAAATGACAATGTTATCCCTTTGTAATCCCTAATCCTTCAGACTCCCCTTCTCACCTTCGCGGCTGCCTCCTCTTCACCGTGTCACGTCGTCTGCAATTCACCTCTTCTCACCTTCGCGACTACCTTATCCGATCCACCATCTCACATCGGTCGCCGCTTCTCTCCAAGGTAAATTCATCCCCTCCTTATATCTTGTTTTCTCATAATTTTTCTTCAATTTGTTGTCTAGATTTTTTTTTTTTTCGTGTGCCTTTTCTTTGATGCACTTGTGATTAGCACAATTGGCCGCTCCTTGTTCCCTCCACCCCCCCCCCCCCCCTCCCTCTCTAGCTCATGCTACTCTGGCGCACGAAACACGCACAAAGGCAATAGCCTTTTGCTTTCTCTCTCTCCTTATATGATTAGTTTTTGAGAAGAGTTATTTCCAATTTTGGTCCAACGAGTATGGATTCATTTCCACATTTTGTCCCCGATTATTAAAATTTTTAGATTTTGTCCTACGACTTTTAAATTATTGCCACATTTGGTCTCCGACTATTAAAATTTTCAGATCTAGTCCTACGACTTTTAAATCCTTGTCACATTTGGTCCCCGACTATTAAAATTTACAAATTTGGTCCCACGACTTTTAAAACATTGCCACATTTGATCCCCGACTATTAAAATTTTCAGATTTGGTCTCACGACTTTTAAATCATTGTTACATTTGGTCTATTTAACCTAAATTTTTTTTATCATTGATAAAATTTCAGGCAAGTGAATTATCATAAATGAACTTTTTTTTTTCTTGAACTTATTTTCCTCCCAAACCACTTTCTTCGTTTTTCCTCAATGGGACTAAATAAAGTTACAAACTATATATTTTATCTAATTTATAAGTTAATATAGTGTTGAATTAATGATACCCGGGTTGAACTTCCATTTGGAAGGTTGTAAGTTCGAGCCTCAGTGTAGGCGTTATTAGCTCTTTGTGTTTCAGTAGGTTGAGAAAGTATATGAACAGATACTACAATGTAATAGAGCTAGTAGCATTCAAAAACAAATGATATTATGATTGCAGAATACAAATATTATATACAAACTTTAATAATGCAAAAATCTAAGTTGAATAAATTAAAATTATATTAGAAATTTAAATTTATAAAAACAAAATGTTTTGTACAAAAAGTACAATTTATTTAATTAGAAGGGAGATTAATTGATAATTTTGAGATTAGAGAATCATCCGACAAAATCTGAAATTTTTAATAGTCAAGGACTAAATGTGGCAAAGATTTAAAAATTGTGGGATCAAAGCTGGAAATTTTAATAATCGGGGACTAAATGTGGTAAGGATTTAAAAGTTTTGAGACCAAATGTGGTAAGAATTTAAAAGTCATGGGACTAAATATGGAAATTTTGATAGTCAAGGGCCAATTGTGGCAAGAATTTAAAAGTCATGCAACCAAATCTGAAAATTTTAATAGTCAGTGACCAAATGTGGAAATAGTTCCGTACTCGTGGGACCAAAAGTGGAAATGAGTCAAATAACTCCTTTTGAGAACATCTGATTGATTTTTATTTTTATTTTTATTTTATTTATTTTTTATTTTTTGTAAAATGGCAATGTTATCCCTTTGTAATCCTTAATCCTTCAGACTCCCCTTCTCACCTTTGCGGCCGCCTCCTCTTTACCGTGTCACGTCGTTTGCGATCCACCTCTTCTCACCTTCGCGACTACCTTCTTCGATCCACCGTCTCACATCGGTTGCCGCTTCTCTCCAAGGTAAATTCATCCCTCCTTATATCTCGTTTTCTCATAATTGTTCTTCAATTTGTAGTTTAAATTTTCTTTTTTCGTGTCCCTTTTTTTTTTTTGTTGCACTTGTGATTAGCACGATTGGCAGCTCCTCATTCCATCCACCCTTCCCCTCCCTCTCTAGCTCACGCTACTCTGGCGCACGAAACACGCACAAAGGCAATAAGTAGCCTTTTGCCTTCTCTCTCTTCTGTGGGACCTAAAAAAAAACTTGGATCTTGTAGAGGAACTCTCTATTCGCTCTCCAAGCCTCCCTCTCCTCCATCCACGTGAATCTAAAAATTGCAAAAAACCTCCCCAAAAACCATTGATGGTGATGACTTTAGGATGTTATATGTAAGGTATTGTATATATTTTTGTGTTTAATAAGACTGTACTGTTCCTATATAAAGTACATAGTGTAATTTTAAGAAAATATTATACGTAAAGATATCATATTTTAAAAATAAAAAATGGTACATGTTTAACTACTCACATAATTTATACAAAATTACAAATACACCTTTATTGATTTTGGTCCCTCAATTATTTTTGAGGTATAGATGTAGATTTTATCTTTTAATTGTTATAAATTAAGTCAATCAATTATTTTGATTAAGTTATAAATCCAGTCTCTATCTTTTAATTATTGTAAATTTAATACTTTAATGAAAGGGTAGATTTGCAAATATTGGATAAGTGCTACATTTGTAATTAGATCAACAATTAAAAACCAAAATTGCAAAAGTTAAAAGACACCGATTACATCTATAATTCAGAAACAATTGAAACATAAAAGTGTGAATATTTTATTTAAAAATATAATACTTGTATGTACGATATTATAACATTTTTAAAAATTTTGATGGTTACAACTTATGTACGAGACTATAGGAAACATATTTTATATAGTCAATAGAATGGTACAGTATTTTAATGGTGTTTTGGTTCCCTTTTGTTAGTTAGTTAGTTTTTTTTTTTTTTTTTTTTTTTTTTTTTTTTTTTTTTTTTTTTTTTTTTTTCTAGTTTTTCATTTTAAAATATTTGTTCTGGTCCAAAATGGCTAGTGCCCACCAATATCATGCTCTTTAAAATATTGACTAATGGACGTCACGAGCAGCAATTCCTATATTGTATTTATCATGTTTTAATATATTAAATATATCAACAAAAACAGGTCATCAAACAGTAAATTATTACGGAGTATTTGTATCCATTATAATATTAATATTCCCATTGTGAATTGCATATACATAATACAAAATATAAAAGTTTGGGTTCTGAATCACTATATAGGATTGATGCAGGGACATATGCGCAATAAAGAAATTAATTAATTAATTTTTTTTTTGTTAGAGCCGAACTTAGGGTGCGTTTGGAAACCCGAAAAATGATTTTGAGAAATCATTTTTCAAAATTTCAATGTTTGGTAAGAGGGGAAAAATAATGTTTTAGTCAAAAAAAATATCTATATATATATTTTTTTAAGAAAATGACTTCTCATTTACGCCTCAACCCTCTCTACAGATCACGCCTCTGCTCTCACGCTCTTTCTCCTATTCTGCTCTCAGCCTCTCACGCTCTTCCTCCTCTTCTGCTCTCACGCTCTTCCTCCTCTTCTGCTCTCACGCTCTTCCTCCTCTTCTGCTCTTAGCCTCTCACGCTCTTCCTCCTCTTCTGCTCTCACGCTCTTCCTCCTCTTCTGCTCTCAGCCTCTCACGCTCTTCCCCCTCTTCTGCTCGCACGCTCTTCCTCCTCTTCTACTCTCACCTCACCAACTACTTCTTCTTCTTCATTTTCTTGCCATCTTCTTAGCACCAGGTATGTTTCTTCCCCTTTTTTTTCAGTCATAAATTATTTTTCTCGATGATTTTTTTTTCCAGATCTGACCATCTAAAATGGTTTCCTGGTCGGAAACTTTCGGAAACCAGTCTGGCCGACTGGTTTCCAATTTGAAACCAGTTTGGCCGATTGGTTTCTACCAGATCTTTGTTTGTAGAAATACCAGTGGTAAATTTTGTTTGTGAATTTTGTTTGTGTAATGTTGAAGTATATAATTTTGCTCATTTTCTGTAAAATGAACCAAATATACAAAGACAGTTTTATGTTGTGCAGTCAAACATTTTCTAAAAGTTTTCCTACTTTCTAAATGGACTCATTTGTGCACGGTGTTTCAATGCAAATAGATATTTATTAAACCAATAATTTATATAAAAATAATAATTATAAATAACAAGTGGACTCAAAGTATGTAACACACGAAATTTAATCATAATCCATTAATCCCCATACCGTTACTCATTATATTACTTTATAATAGTTAATTCACATGAGGCAAATAAGAAAATAAGGAAAATAAATATTAAAGAAAAATTGTCACCTCACACAAATCTTTGTAATCGGCTATAATCTTATATAAGGTGTATAAGGAAACTTTATATTTATACAATTATACTCCCTTGTTTTTACAACTTTAATCTTACAGCAATTCCACTGGTGAATTTTTACTCAATTTTTTTATTGACCTAGGTAAAAAAAAAAAAAAGGATATAAAATCTAAAAAGAAATAGAGTGGCGACCACTTCAGTTGCCCCAATAGGGCATGTGCCCCCATTGGGCAGCCTGCGTGCATGTTTACCCATATTTTTTTCTCTTTTTTTTTAAAAAATTTGTGATTTGCTAAAGAATTATTAACATATCTCTCCTTTGTCACGTCAGGCTCTCTTTTTTATATAATAGTCACAAACTCAAAAAAAAAAAAAAAAAAAAAAAAAAAAAAAACTCCATTGAGATTACCCAAATAAATATGTTGTTTTCATAGGTTAGATTGCAATAGGTTTTATTTAATTAGAGTGAAACTTTATAAGCATATTACATATACTAATTATATATTTAGTCTATATTTATTAATAAATAAATAAATCATAAGGAAAATGGTACTATTGATATGAAGTAATAGACTTAATCTTTCAATGATAAGTTACCTCACTACTACCAAATACTAAATAATTAAGGAGAGTGGTTGCCGGCTGATGACCACATGATTATAGTAAAATAACATTTTTTTCTCTCATTCAATATTGACATGATTTGGACAAAGTCTACCACCATACTCATAGTGAACCCTGGTCCACAATATAACAAATGATTTTTTTCTCTCATTCAACATTGATGTGATATGGACAGGGTCCACCACCATACCCACGGTGGACCCTAACCAATAGTATAACAAATGATTTTTTTCTTTCTCATTCAACATTAACGTGATCTAGACATGATCCACTATACTATTATAGAGCCTGACACACAGTAATAAATGATTTTCTTTCTCTCTCATTCAATATTGACGTGATATGGATATGGTCCACCACCATACTGATGGTGGACCATGGCCCACAGTATAACAAATGATTTTTTTTTTCTCTCATTCAACATTGACGTGATCTGGACAGAGTTCACCACCATATTAATGTTTATAGGTTGCTAGTTGCAGTAGTTGGTGATTACTATTGGCAACGACTCTCCAGTTCAAAGTATGTGCGTGAAAAACACGTGCCCGCTAAGCACATTATCGTAATTAAATTATAATAATATAATATAAATGGGGAAAGAAATCAAAGAAATGTATCTTTGGTGGCTAATAGAAAAAATAAAATTGCATTGGGAGGCTGCTGGCCTGCTGCTACCTTAGTGTGACTTTTTGCGCCTATCCGCAACATCAGCGAGAAACGGCGTCGCTTCCACTATATATACACTCATCTCTTTCATCTTGAGTCCACCAAAGACTCTGAAACTAACGAACACTTTCTCTCTCCATTTCTTGTTTCTCTCTCTACAGCAATGAGCGATCTTAAGGCCAAGTTTCTCGAGGTCTACTCCACCCTCAAGTCCGAGCTCCTCAATGACCCTGCTTTCGAGTGGACCGATGATTCTCGTCAGTGGGTTGAGCGGGTATTCTCTTCTGCCTTTTTTGTTTATTTTTTTTCACGTTGATCTGCAACTGCGCGAGATTGTGTGCGATTTTGTTGTGTTTTCACGTCGCTTTCTGGCTGCACTGTGTCACTGTCAAAGCGTACTTCTCCAGATTTTGCTTGCGTTTCATCGTTCTTGTTTTTATTTTGTTATTTATGGTCTAATTTCAATAAAGTTTTGATTTTTATGTTCCGCCTAACCATTTTTTGGTTCACTTTACTACTTTGGAGTCCTTTCCCCTTTTGCCAGTCAAGTGTAGTTCTCCATATTCAGTGTAGTGCTAAGTTTTAATCCACAGCTACTCTTAATCTCTTATGGCCAAGATCTAATGTTTTTTTTGCGAAAGAAGATATGGGGTGCTTTGTTGCATTGAACTGAACCCGAGTTTGATCTCTTTCATTTCCTATTTATGTGTTTGTGACATTAAGTATTTTTCTTGATATGGATGATATTTAATTTGTATTGGAAGATTTTCTTTTTGGTGGTAATGATGCTTGGTACTACTTCCTCTAAGTTTATAGGATCTTTAAAATGCCAAATGGAAGGAAGAAGCCAAGAAAAAATTAATAATATTCATTAATGATCCATAATTAATTCACCTAAAACTGATCTAAAAATTTCAATTTAAGAATATGTAATTATGGATGATCAATAATCATATAGCTAGACTTTGCATAGCCTTTGCTTTTTGTTTTGCCCAATGTTGTTGTTCTAATTTAGTTCTGGTGGTTTCATTTCAGATGCTGGACTACAATGTGCCTGGAGGTGAGAATAAAATAACGATATTAATCTGTTGATAACATTCCCCTGTTCTTCTATGTTTGACAGTGATCAAGATTCCTGGTATATCCGATAATAATTCATTTTCTTCTGGTTGCAGGGAAGTTGAACAGAGGGCTCTCTGTTATTGATAGCTACAAGCTGCTGAAAGAGGGGGAAGAACTAACCGATGATGAAATATTTCTTACGTCTGCTCTTGGCTGGTGTATTGAATGGGTATGCAATTCTATAGCTAAATTGTGAACCAAAAATTTACCTTTTTGTTTTTGGGTGTCTGATGGTGGCAAAATTTGCAGCTTCAAGCATACTTCCTGGTTCTTGATGACATAATGGATGGCTCTCATACGCGGAGAGGCCAACCATGTTGGTTCAGGCAGCCTAAGGTGTGCCCCTAAAGACAGTTTTTGCTCTCATATTTTTGTTGTTTAATCATATCTAGTGTGCATTTTATTTAAGGAAATGTTTTTGATTTGATACCTTTCATAGATTGGATTGATTGCTGCAAATGATGCGATACTTCTCCGCAACCATATTGCACGGATTCTCAAGAATCACTTTAAAGGAAAGCCTTATTATGTTGATCTGTTGGATCTGTTTAATGAGGTGATATTCTTTGTGCTTCTATGTCTAGTTACAAGGCTGGATTTTAATCTAATGCTAACTGTCATGACATTCTTGCGCTAACAGGTGGAATTCCAAACTGCCAGTGGGCAAATGATTGATCTGATTACCACCCTTGTCGGGGAAAAAGATCTGTCAAAATATTCATTGTCTCTGTAAGCAGAACTTCCATGCAGTTCGGTCTTGTGTTCTTTTAACATATATTATTGATCATTGAAGTAAATGTTTATGCATTCATGCAGCCACCGCCGTATTGTCGAATACAAGACTGCTTACTATTCATTTTACCTCCCGGTGAGTATAGTTTTCCAGTCCAATCAAACCTGTAGCCTATTATTCTATCGCGGATTGAATTTGTCTCTTGTTTCTATTATCTTCTCCAGAAATAGACTTGTCTGCAATTAACTTTTATGATGGACTGCCATAGCTTGGTCTTAGTGGAAACAATGCCTTGTTCTCCCCTTCACCTTTTACATAAGTTCAGAAGGTCAATTAAAATTTTATTTTTTATTTTTTATTTTTTATTTCTCGTGATCCAGGTGGCATGTGCACTTCTTATGGCTGGTGAGGATCTTGAGAAGCATGTTGGTGTGAAAGACATTCTTGTTGATATGGGAATCTATTTTCAAGTTCAGGTAAGCACTATTAACAGTTATTTGTTCACTTAAGTTATGGGTAATGGTAATAAAATGTCTCATCTAGTGGTATTTCAGCATTTCAAACACCCATTTGTTTCGTAATGGTTCTGAGAAGTTTACACAAATGATTTTGGTGTCCTTTGTAGGATGATTATCTGGATTGCTTTGCTGATCCAAAGGTTCTTGGCAAGGTATATTAAATGGAATTCAAACTATACACTTTATCTTAGATCTCTGTTTGACTTAAATATTTGAAATTGAAATTTATTGAGAAGTATTTTTGCACACTTTCAGATTGGAACAGACATTGAAGACTTTAAGTGCTCGTGGTTGGTTGTGAAAGCACTGGAACTTTGTAACGAGGAACAAAAGAAGACACTATATGTAAGTTTGAAAGTTAATACGCTTTTTTGCCACTAAAAACAACACCAAAATGAACGTAACTTCAGTAGACCGTTATCCTAGTGAGTCCATAGCCATGGATTTTGGCGATTTGGGCAAGGCCTTGAGGTTAATACTGTTGTTATTCCGTTCATTCTGTAATTAGCTAGTATTTAGTAAGCGGGGAGCTGAGTGGAAATTATGGATTTTGTTTTGACAGGAGAACTATGGAAAAGAGGATTCTGCTTGCGTAGCTAAGATTAAAGTGCTTTACAATGAGATCAAACTTGAGGTTCAGTCCACTTGTTCGCTTATTTGACCTCGAGTATTTTGTTATTTGTATGGTGGTTGAATGTGTGTGTTTGTGTGTTTCAGGATGTGTTTGCAGAATACGAGAGCAAGAGCTATGAAAGGATAGTAAGGTCGATTGAAGGCCATCCAAGTGCAGCTGTACAAGCAGTGTTGAAATCATTCTTGGCCAAGATATACAAGAGGCAAAAGTAGTTTGGATTGGATGGCACATTGTGTTTGTGTTGTTTTAATTTCTTGTGGCATAATATTTTCATGATGGATCTTCTGCATTTGTTGCTAGGCTTACCATAACTGAGTTCAGTTCCCCATTTACTTTGATATCATGCTCCTGTTTGTTGTAGTATTCACTCTGATGCCCAGCATTCTAAGTTGAAATAAAACTGCATTTTCTTTTCTTACCCCCCACATTTTGTCTCTCCATTGGGGAGATAAGCAGCCAGCAACACAATAAGTTTTCAACACGAAACCCGCACGGGCTTTTAGCTCATTAGTTTAGTAGATAGTATTTGATAGAAGCGATCAAGGTTTGAATCTTGGGCAACGGTAGTGTGGGGAAGCAAGGGAGGAAAGAGAAGAGTTGGGTTCTCCCTCCAAATTTGGTTTTTTTATGGGACCTGTAAGGAGAGAGAAAAAGGAAAGGAGAGGATGGGATGTCATGCATGTCTAACACAGGCCACGCACGCGTTCAGTTTTTTGTTTGTTTGTTTGTTTGTTTTTTTTTTTTTTTTTCCTCATCTCTCCTAATTGACATCCCAAAAACTAATTGTTATATCGTGGATGTCCATAGTGCATTGTGGACCCTCGTCCAATACGCATAATGTCATGTTATCCCCATTTTATCTTTGGTATCCTAGGACATTCCCATATGTAGGCAAATTTAATTTTTTGTAGGACTTGTCAAGAGAAAGAAAAAAAAAATAAAAAAATAAGAGGATGGGATGGCGTGCGTGGCTTGCACAAACTGTGCACGCTAGCGCGTCCGGTTCTTTGTTACTTGTTTTGCAACTTTCTTAGATGATTTGCAGTTCTCTTTGGTTAAGCGTTCAGCGAACCAGGTAGGCCACCTGCTAACTAGGCAATATGGTTCTTTGACTGAGCATATTGCTTGGTTTGATGTTCCTCCTTCGTTTTCTGTAAAAGCTTTGTTTGTTGATAATGAAATCTAGTTCTGTTTTTGTTTAAAAAAAATACTTTATAAATAAAAAATATTTTGCTACAGTTACTACAAATAGTAAATGTTCATAATAAAAAGAATTAATTTTATTTTTGGTCCCACGACTTTTGTGGTCTTATCATTTTTTGTGCACAATTTTAGATTTTTTCAATTTTTATCAATTTTGGTCCTTCCAACCAAATTGACGGTAAAATGTGGCCAAATTTTATATTTTAAGGGTAAAATCGTCATCTCAAAGAAAGATCTTCAATATCTAAACAAAAGAAAAATCATATTAAAAGAAAAAGAAGGATTTGTCTATCAATGCGATCAAACACCTATAAATATTTAGATATTGAAAATGTTTTCTTGGGATGACGGTTTTACTCCTAAAAATATAAAATTCGGCAATATTTCACCGTCAATTTGGCCAAAAGGACCAAAACTAATAAAAATAACAAAATTATGCACCAAAATTGAAAAAATTTAAAGTTGTGCACCAAAAATGATAGAAGCTCAAAAGTTGTTGGACCAAAAATGAAATTAATTCTAATAAAAATTAGATCAAAATTTTTAAAAGTACAAAGACCATGACCACTACTCAGCCTTGTTAACTCAAAATTAGGCAATGGAAAAAAGGAGAGTAGATGAAGTTGGGACTTGAAAGAAAAGTTATAATCAAATCAAACTTGGAAGTTGCATGAATGTAACATTAATCTTTTATTTACAATACAAGAACATGCACACATAATGCATCAACCAATACCAAAAATGACATCACATTTCTCAAGTTGTTGATCTAGTCCAGGTTGTTTCCGATGTTGTAGCATTTCCATAATACACCTGTTTCGACGACTCATCCCAGGAAATTATGAATTTTGTTTTGACAGGAGAACTAACTGTGGAAAAGAGGATCTGCTTGGGTAGCTAAGATTAAAGTGCTTTACAATGATCTCAAACTTGAGGTTCAGTATGTTTATTTGACCTGAATTTTTTTTCCGAGTATTTTGTTATTTGTATGGAGGTTGAATGTGTGTGTGTGTGTGTTTCAAGATGTGTTTGCAGAGTACGAGAGCAACAACTATGAAAAGATAGTAAGGTCGATTGAAGGCCATCCAAGTGCAACAGTACAAGCAGTGTTGAAATCGTTCTTGGCCAAAATATACAGAAGGCAAAAGTAGTTTGGATGGATGGCACATTGTGTTTTTGGGACATGTAAGGAGAGAGAAAAGGGAAAGTAAAGGATGGGATGGCGTACGTGTCTTGCACCGACTGCGCACGCTAGCGCGTCCGATTCTTTGTTTGTTTGTTTATTTTGTTTTTTTGTTTTGTTGCGTCAGACATGCTTTTTTTCCCCTCTCTTTTTCTTTCTTCTATTTCCCTCATCTCTCTCCTAATTGGCACACCAAAAACTAATTGTTATATTGCACTGTGGACCCTGGTCCACGATATAAATTGCCGTACTATAAAAAAAATATCATTGCTATTGGAGATGCTCTTATCAAATTTATATTTGAACTTTAAATTTTTTGATAATTTCATCCAAAATTTGAAACTTCCAAAAAATATTATTTTTGACTCAACAAATATCCACCTTCATTAAGTTTTTCTTTTCAAGAACAAAAATAGATCTTCCAAAAAGTTTTAAATATATGTGATATTTAAATTTGGTTTAATCTGTCAATAACCTTGTAGTCCAGTGACACCAAGTTGCTCTAAGAGATTATAAGTTCGAGCCACATGCAGCAATACAAGCAGTGTTGAAATCATTCTTGGCCAAAATATACAAGAGGCAGAAGTAGTTTGTATGGCACATTGTGTGTGTTTGTGTTTTCTTGTGGCATAATATATATTTTCATGAATGATGGATCATCTGACACTTTTTCTAAAAAGAATATTCTAAGCATATTCTCACACCAAATTTTATTTAACTCCAACCCATTTACACCAAAACACCAAATTTCTACACTAAAATAATTTGATTTCTCAATTATTAGTTCGAATTTAATTAGTTTAATACTCCGTATAATTTAGTTCGAACTTAATTAGTTTAATATAAAATAGGGAAAATGGCACTTTTTCCCCCTATGTTATGTACTTATAGCACTTTTTCCCCCTCAATTATTTATGTAAGCACATTAGCCCCCTCAATTATTTTAAAAGTGGTGGTTTTCCCCCCTAATATATTAAATTGACATTTCTACCCTTAAAGTAAACATTTTATTTATTTTACTTCTCCAACAAATTATTGCGTATATGTAGCGATTACCACGGTTCGGTTCGAACTGAACCAGACACTATAGCAATCGAATTAAAAGTTTTCAGTTATGATTCAGATCTAGAACCCAATATTTGGATTTCAATTTATTAAATTTAAGAATAAAAAAAAAACTGGATCATGAACCGGCGGTTCCGGATCCCGTTCGCGATTTTGAACCGTCTTTATTTTAAAATTTTATTTTTTATTTTAAAATAGTTTAAATTCAACAATAAATGTATTTTATTTTTTCAGTTCGGAACATGAACCGGCCATTCCAGTTTGCGATTTTAATAAACTCTAAATATCACGTTTTGATTATAAATTGTAATTGAAATATTTTGGTTTGGTTACTATAGTATCTGGTTTGAACCAAATTATAGTAATAATTTATTGGAGAATAAAAATAAATGAAATATTTATTTTAGGGTAAATATGTCCATTTAACATTTCAAGGGGAAAAAGAGCCACTTAAATAATTAAGGGGGAAAAAGTGCTATAAGTATATAACATAGGGGGAAAAAGTGCCATTTTCCCTATAAAATATAAGTTGTGATGTAAATAATAATTTTTATTAACATTAATTTTTATACCATAATTATTTAAAAAAAAAATCGAATTAAACAATATTTTTTAAAATTTTAATTTATTCCAAAATAATAATATAGCATAAAATATCTAGTACATTTAATTGTTAGAATTACTATATGTTTGATGTATTTAAAATTTTAATTAATATATATTCAATATTAGTCTTGTTTCGATCGTCTCAATGAGATATTTAAAATGGTATAATTTATATTTAATAATACAAACTTTAAATATAAGTATTTAACAAAATAAAAAATTACATATAAACAAATAAAGGATACATTTGAAATTATAAAAAGAAGTAAGGGCAAAATGATCTATTACTTTCCTATTCTACATTTGCCGTGGATGAACAGTGCCACGCCATATATGGTGCGACACTGTTCATTAATGCCAAAACAATTGGCGTTATGTCGTTTTGCAGGCATACATTGGAGCAGCTAATTTTGCAGGGATGGTGGTTTGGCGTTGGAAAATGCAAATTTGGTGTTATGTTGGAGTTGCCCTAATATATCTTATCTTTGGTATCTTAGGGAATTTCCCTATGTAGGCAAATTTAGTTTTTTTTTTTTTTTTTTTTTTTTTTTTTTTTTTTTTTTTTTTTTTTTTGGGACTTGTCAAGAGAGAGAAAAGGAAAAGGAGAGGATGTGATGGCGTGCGTGACTTGCACAGACCGCGCATGCTAACTTCCGGTTCTTTGTTTGTTGGAGAAATCACATTTTTGGTCCCTCAATTAGTGTCCAATCTGCAATGTCATCCTTAGTTCCCAATTTGAACACATTTGGTCCCTCAATTATTCGACCATTAAGCATATTTGGTCCTTCTGGCTATGACTCCGTTTAACACCGTTTCAAGCATGGGTAAAAGTGGAATTTCACATAACATTTGTTTTCTTGTTTTCACCCCATTCCTCACCGAACAAATGCGTAATTAATGCTTTTTTCAATCACAAATCCCACCCGGGCAAAGAAAAAGTTGTTTACTTTGTTATTTAAACACAGAATTTTGCGACTTTTTTCAATCTAGATCAGGCATGATTGCAACACACAGTTCTTGGTCGGCAGATGCCATCAAAAGCTAAAATCTAAAGATCCAAGTTTTCTCTGATAAAGCTTAACACTTTGATATATCTTGAGCTTGAATTATGTATAATCACAGTTCAGACCCAATAAGTTGAAGAAAGATAGTTTTTTTTCCGATGTCATAGTATGATAAAAATCAAGATTTACAATTTTATATGATTTATTTCTTTTTTCTCTGCAACCCATCAATGCAGGGCCATAAAAAGAAATACTTCGTAAAAAAATAATTTATTAAAGGTGTGGGGCGGGGTGGGGTTGGGGACTAAAAAAAGAACATTAAGATAAAAGAAACACCATCCCTTACTGAAGCCAAGGAAAAAGGTGCAGAAACTGAAAAAAGCAAGAAACTAACACGAAACTGTCAAAATACGAACCTAAATTTATGAAGAAACTAATGTCACAATATATTAATAACTAATAAGGTGCTAAAAAGGATAAATCTTTCACGGTAGAAAAATGGGATTTTGAAAAATAAAAAAATAAAAAATTAAAGAGTGTTAGCAAAAGTTAAGCCCCACGAGACTTACGTTTCATCCTTAACAACGAGATTGAGAAGGGCGAGGAGCGCGACCTCGTTAGATTCAACAGAGCCAAAGAGGAACATATCGACGAGAGGGCCGACAGCGCCGGAGAAGTGGCATCGGTGAGGCGCCTGATCTCCATGGCGGCATGGATTTTATCTCCCGGGTTGTCAGAACAGATGAGCTGAAGAATCTGATTCACCACAGACGACGACGAAGACGACGGCTTCATCGTCCGTGGCGTATCCCCATCGGAACTAGTCCCACCGGCGATCGCCGCACTACAAGTAACCAACCGCGCCAGCGTCTCCCCTTCCGGGTCCATTATTGGTGGCCTAAAAGGCGAAGATGTATGATTGAGCAGCCCAAAAAAATCTCAGGAGAGAGAGAGAGAGAGAGAGAGAGAGAGAGAGAGAGGGAGACGGGGAGACGGGGGGAGGGTGGGGGGGGGGGTGAGGGTGGGCGGGGGGGGGGTGAGGGTGGGGAGAAAGAGAGAAGTAGGCACTGGGTAATAAACAACTAAACAAGTAAATAAAACAAATGCTATATGAAATTTCACTTTTACCCCTACTTTAAACGATGTTAAACGGAGTAATAGACAGAAGGACCAAATCTGCTTAATGACCGAATAATTGAGGGACCAAATGTGTTCAAATTGGGAACTAAGGATGACATTGCAGATTTGGAACTAATTGAGAGACCAAAAGTCCGATTTCTCCTTGTTTGTTTTTCTTTTTTTAAATTTATTTTTTGCGTCGTACTTTTTTTTTTTTTCTCTCTCTCTCTCTCTCTATCTTTTTCTTTCTTCTATTTCCATTTTTTTCTCCTAATTAGCACCTCAAAAATCATTTAAAAAAAACCATTGTTATTGGAGATGTTCTTATCAAATTTATATTTGAACTTTACAATTTTTGATAGTTTCATACAAAATTTGAAACTTTCAAAAAAAATTATTTTTGACTCAACAAATATCCACCTTCATCATGTTTCTTTTTTCAAGAACACAAATAAATCTCAAAAAAAGTTTTAAATATATGTGATATTTTGATATTTATTTAAATTTGGTTTAATCCATTTACTTTAAATTTGACTGTTAATTTTGTTAACTTATAATGCTGATCCAGATTTTATTTTATTATATTTTTAAATAATTAAATTGTCATATCCTTGCGTCGGTGATTAAATAAATACTTTATAAATAAAAATTATTTTGCCACAGTTACTACAAATAGTAATTGTTCATAATAAAAAAGAATTAATTTAACTTTTGTTCCACAACTTTTGAGGTCCTATCATTTTTAATGCACAATTTTAAAATTTTCAATTTTAGTGTCTAATTTTATTATTTTTATCAATTTTGGTCCTTCCGACCAAATTGACAGTAAAATGTAGCCAGATTTTATATTATAAGGGCAAAATCGTCATCTCAAAAAAGTCTTCAATATCTAAACAAAAGAAAAATCATAGTAAGTGAAAAAGAAGAGTTTATCAATCGTCAATGCTATAAATAAATTTTTTTTTTTTAAAAAAAAAAAAGATGTTTCCTCAGAATGACCTAAAAATATAAAATTCGTCAATATTTCACTCTCGGTTTACCAAAAGGACCAAAACAAATAAAAATAACAAAGTTATGCACCAAAATTGAAAAATTTCAAAATTGTGCCTCAAAAGTGATAGAATCTCAAAAGTCATGGGACCAAAAGTGAAATTAATTCTAATAAAAATTAGATCAAAATTTTTAAAAGTACAAAGACCATGACCACTACTCAGCCTTGTTAACTCAAAATTAGGCAATGGAAAAAAGGAGAGTAGATGAAGTTGGGACTGAAAGAAAGGTTATAATCAAATCAAACTTGGAAGTTGCATGAATGTAACATTAATCTATTATTTACAATACAAGAACACACATAATGCAAGGCCTTGAGGTTAATACGTACTGTTGTTATTCCGTTCATTCTGTAATTAGCTAGTATTTAGTAAGCGGGCGGGGAGCTGAGTGGAAATTATGGATTTTGTTTTGACAGGAGAAGTATGGAAAAGAGGATCCTGCTTGCGTAGCTAAGATTAAAGTGATTTACAATGATCTCAAATTTGAGGTTCAGTTCGCTTATTTGACCTGGATTTTTTTTTTTTTTCCGAGTATTTGGTTATTTGTATGGTGGTTGAATGTGTGTGTGTGTGTGTGTGTGTGTTTCGGGATGTGTTTTCAGAATACGAGAGCAACAACTATGAAAATATAGTAAGGTCGATTGAAGCCATCCAAGTGCAGCAGTACAAGTAGTGTTGAAATCGTTTTTGGTCAATATATACAAGAGGCAAAAGTAGTTTGGATGAATGGCACATTGTGTTTTTGGGACATGTAAGGAGAGAGAAAAGGGAAAGCAAAGGATGGGATGGCGTACGTGTCTTGCACCGACCACGCACGCTAGCGCGTCCGATTCTTTGTTTGTTTGTTTATTTTGTTTTTTTTTTTTTTGTTTTGTTGCGTCAGACATGTTTTTTTTTCCCTCTCATTTGCTTTCTTCTATTTCCCTCATCTCTCTCCTAATTGGCACACCAAAAACTAATTGTTATATCGTGGACCAGGGTCTACAATGCACTGTGGACCATGGTCCACGATATAAATTGCCGTACTATAAAAAAAAAATATCATTGCTATTGGTGATGCTCTTATCAAATTTATATTTGAACTTTAAATTTTTTGATAATTTCATCCAAAATTTGAAACTTTCAACAAAAATTATTTTTGACTCAACAAATATCCACCTTCATTAAGTTTTTCTTTTCAAGAACAAAAGTAAATCTCCCAAAAAGTTTTAAATATATGTGATATTTAAATTTGGTTTAATCTGCCAATAACCTTGTAGTCCAGTGGCACCAAGTTGCTCTAAGAGATTATGAGTTCAAGCCACGTGCAGCAATTCAAGCAGTGTTGAAATCATTCTTGGCCAAAATATACAAGAGGCAGAAGTAGTTTGTATGACACATTGTGTGTGTTTGTGTTTTCTTGTGGCATAATATATATTTTCATGAATGATGGATCATCTGCATTTGTTGCTGGCTTACCATGAATGATGGATCATCTGCATTTGTTGCTAGGCTTACCATAACTCAGTTCAGTTCCCCATTTTACTTTAATATCATGCGCGTGTTTGTTGTATTATTCAGTATTCACCCTGTTACCAACATTCTAAGTTGAAATAAAACTGCATTTTCTTTTCTAAGTTACCCCCCACATTTTGTCTCTCCATTTGGGAAATAAGCAGCCAGCAACCACAATATGTTTTCAACACCAAGCCCGCACGTACTTAATTCACTGGTTTATTAGACAGTACATGGGAGAAGAGATCAAGGTTCGAACCTCAACAACGCCAGTGTAGGAATTATGCTAAAAGTGGACAGATTCCTTGTGAATCACTGTGGTTTATATCATCCCAAATGTTCTGTCGAACTGGGGTGTAGGGGTTCTTAAGGTTGGGAATTCAACCTTTTGGAAGACGAAGTTTTCAACACCAAACCCACTATTCATCAAAATTATGATACTCATCATCGTGCTAATTGCTAATAATCCGCTTAAATTCGCACATATTTTCATCCATTTCAATAACATAATAGTTATGTATTTACAAAATTATTACTAATTATTTATTTATAGTGGTACACAATGCCTCTTTTGATATGTTTCATTGTTTAAAGAGTACATTTATTACTCAAATTCTTTCCATTTGAATGATGGTTCAAATTTTTATCACTCATGACATGAGTACATGACATGACATGATGATGTCATTAATTAAACCAAAATTCAACCATGGACTTGAGTAGTTGAGGATCATAGAGCACACATATCTCTATTATTTTAAAGGTTACATAAAATGTTACATAAAAAAGAATAGGAAAAAAGTGTCAAATTGACCCCTTAAGTCGAATGGATAGTGCAATTGGGTCCCATAAATGAAAAAAACTTCATTCAAGTCACCTAAACCTGTAAAATTGTTCAATTAAGTCCAAATTGACTTGTTTATCAGATTAAATGCATATGGTGTTGACACGTGTCCTTATTTTATTTTTTATTAAAAATATTATTTATTATAAATTAATAATAATAATATTATTATTATTAATAACTAAAAAAATTGAAAAAAAAAAAAAACATCCATGGCTGTCCACACCGGACAGTTGGTGGCTGTCTTCCTTCTTTAAGGACAGTTGTGGCCGTCTGGCCACGGCTGTTTAAGGAAGACGGTCATGGCCGTCTTCTAGATCTAGACGAGGACTACGGCCTTCGCCACCGCCCTCGTTCTAGAAATTGATGACTGGAACGACCGTCTTCCTTAGACGGCTGTGTTCTGGCTGGACGTCCACGGCTGTTTTTTTTTTTTTAATAATTATTATTTTTAATTATTATTATTATTTTAATTAATTTTTAATAAATAATATTTTTAATAAAAAAATAAAATAAAGACACGTGTAAACACCGTATGCATTTAACCTGATAAACAAGTCAACTTGAACTTAATTGAACAATTTTACAGGTTTAGGGAACCTAAATGGAGCTTTTTTTCACTTAGGGGACCCAATTGCACTATCCACTCGACTTAGGAGGCCAATTTGACACTTTTTCCAAAAGAATATTCTCAGCATGTTTTCACACCAAATTTTATTCATCTCCAACCCATTTACACCAAAACACCGAATTTCTACACTAAAATAATTTGATTTCTCAATTATTAGTTCGAATTTAATTAGTTTAATATAATTTAGTTCGAACTTAATTAGTTTAATATAAAATATAACTTGTGATGTAAATAATAATTTTTATTAACATTAATTTTTATACCATAATTATTTCAAAAAATCGAATTTAACAATATTTTTGAAAATTTAGTTTATTCCAAAATAATAATATAGCATAAAATATCTAGTACATTTAATTGTTGGAATTACTATATGTTTGATGTATTTAAAATTTTAATTAATATATATTCAATATTAGTCTTGTTTCGATCGTCTCAATGAGATATTTAAAATGATATAATTTATATTTAATAATACAAACTTTAAATATAAGTATTTAACAAAATAAAAAATTACATATAAACAAATAAAGGATACATTTGAAATTATAAAAGGAAGTAAGGGCAAAATGGTCTATTACTTTCCTATTCTACATTTGCCGTGGATGAACAGTGCCACGCCATATATGGCGCGACACTGTTCATTAACGCCAAAACAATTGGCGTTATGTCGTTTTGCAGGCATACATTGGAGCAGCTAATTTTGCAGGGATGGTGGTTTGGCGTTGGAAAATGCAAATTTGGCGTTACGTTGGAATTGCCCTAATATATCTTATCTTTGGTATCTTAGGGCATTTCCATATGTAGGCAAATTTAGTTAGTTTTTTTTTTTTTTTGTTTTTTTGTTTGTTTTTTTGTTTGTTTGTTTTTTTTTTTTTTTTTTTTTTTTTTTTTTTTTTTTTTTTTGTGGGACTTGTCAAGAGAGAGAAAAGGAAAATGAGAGGATGAGATGGCGTGCGTGACTTGCACAGACCGCGCACGCTAACTTCCGGTTCTTTGTTTGTTGGGAAAATCACACTTTTAATCCCTCAATTAGTGTCCAATCTGCAATGTCATCCTTAGTTCCCAATTTGAACACATTTGGTCTCTCAATTATTCGACCATTAAGCTATTTGGTCCTTCTGTCTATGACTCCGTTTAACACCGTTTCAAGCATGGGTAAAAGTGGAATTTCACATAACATTTGATATATCTTGACCTTGAATTATCAATTATGTATAATCACAGTTCAAACCCAATAAGTTGAAGAAAGATAGTTTTTTTTTTTTTCCGATGCCATAGTATGATAAAAATTAAGATTTATAATTTTATATGATTTATTTCTTTTTTCTCTGCAACCCATCAAGGCAGGGCCATAAAAAGAAATACTTCGTAAAAAAATAATTTATTAAATGTGTGGGGCGGGGTGGGGTTGGGGACTAAAAAAAGAACATTAAGATAAAAGAAACACCATCCCTTACTGAAGCCAAGGAAAAAGGTGCAGAAACTGAAAAAAAGCAAGAAACTAACATGAAACTGTCAAAATAGTAACGAACCTGAATTTATCCACCTTCAACAAGTTTTTCTTTTAAAGAACAAAAATAAATCTCCCAAAAAGTTTTAAATATATCTGATATTTAAATTTAATTTAATTCGCCAATGATTTTGTAGTCTAGTGGTACCAAGTTGCTCTCTCATATGATAGGTTGTGAGTTCGAGCCAAGTGCAATTATTCTTGGCCAAGATATATAAGAGGCAAAAGTAGAGGATGGAATGGCGTGCGTGGCTTGCACAGTCTGCGCACGCTAGCGTCCAGTTGTTTGTTTGTTTTTTTTTTTTTAAAGTGTCTATTTTTTTTTTTTTACTCTTTTCTTCTTCCCTTCCCTCTTTTCTCTCTTAATTAGCACCTGAAAAATCATTAAACTTTCAAAAAAAATTATTTTTGACTCAACAAATATCTACCTTCATCACGTTTCTGTTTTCAAGAATACAAATAAATCTCACAAAAAGTTTTAAATATATGTGATATTTTGATATTTAAATTTGGTTTAATCCATTTACTTCAAATTTGACTGTTAATTTTGTTAACTTATAATGCTGATCCAGATTTTATTTTATTATATTTTTAAATAATTAAATTATCATATCCTTGCATGGCTGATTTAATAAATACTTTATAAATAAAAATTATTTTGCCACAGTTACTACAAATAGTAATTGTTCATAATAAAAAAAAAAAATTAATTTTACTTTTGGTCCCACAACTTTTGAGGTCTTATCATTTTAGTGCACAACTTTAAAATTTTTCAATTTTGATGCCTAATTTTATTATTTTTATCAGTTTTGGTCATTCCGACCAAATTAACAGTAAAATGTGGCCAGATTTTATATTTTAAAAGCAAAATCATTATCCCAAAGAAATATCTTCAATATCTAAATAAAAAATCATATTAAGAGAAAAATTAGGATTTGTCAACCCTTATAAATCCCTCAATGCTATTTATGTGTTTGTGACACTAAGTATTTTTCTTGATAATGGATGATATTTACTTTGTATTGGAGGATTTTCTTCTATGTTTGATAGTGATTAAGATTCCTAGTATATCTGATAATAATTCATTTCTTTCTGGTTGCAGGGAAGCTGAACAGAGGGCTCTCTGTTATTGATAGCTACAAGCTGTTGAAAGAGGGGAAAGAACTAACCGATGATGAAATATTTCTTACATCTGCTCTTGGCTGGTGTATTGAATGGGTATGCAATTCTATAGCTAAATTGTGAACCTTACTGCTTCAATTCATTTCAAATAAGTATTTTAAAAAATTTACCTTTTTGTTTTTGGGTGTCTGATGGTGGAAAAATTTGCAGCTTCAAGCATACTTCCTTGTTTTTGATGACATAATGGATGGCTCTCATACTCGGTGAGGCCAACCATGGTGGTTCAGGCAGCCTAAGGGGTGGTCCCGTCCCGCCTATTTTAAGTGAATGTTTTTGATTTGATACCTTTCATAGATTGGATTGATGGCTGCAAATGATGCGATACTTCTCCGCAATCATATTGCACTAATTCTCAAGAATCACTTTAAAGGGAAGCCTTATTATGTTGATATGTTAGATCTGTTTAATGAGGTGATATTCTGTGTGCTTCTATGTCTTGTTACGAGGCTGGATTTTAATCTAATGTTTTTTATTTGATACCTTTCATAGATTGGATTTATTGCAGCAAATGATGCGATACTTCTCCGCAACCATATTGCACGAATTCTCAAGAATCACTTTAAAGGGAAGCCTTATTATGTTGATCGGTTGGATCTGTTTAATGAGGTGATATTGTGTGTGCTTCTATGTCTAGTTACGAGGCTAGATTTAAGTGAATGTTTTTTATTTGATACCTTTCATAGGGATTGATTGCTGCAAATGATGCGATACTTCTCCGCAACCATATTGCACGAATTCTCAAGAATCACTTTAAAGAGAAGCCTTATTATGTTGATCTGTTGGATCTGTTTAATGATGTGATATTCTGTGTGCTTCTATGTCAAGGCTGGATTTTAATCTAATACTAACTGTTGTGACATTCTTGCGCTAACAGGTGGAATTCCAAACTGCCAGTGGGCAAATGATTGATCTGATTACCGCCCTTGTCGGGGAGAAAGATTTTTCAAAATATTCATTGTCTTTGCTTGCGTAGCTAAGATTAAAGTGCTTTACAATGATCTCAAACTAGAGGTTCAGTCCACTTGTTCGCTTATTTGACCTGAATTTTTTTTCTGAGTATTTTGTTATTTGTATGGTGGTTGAATGTGTGTGTGTGTGTGTGTGTGTGTGTGTGTGTTTCATGATGTGTTTGCAGAATACGAGAGCAACATCTATGAAACAATAGTAAGGTCGATTGAAGGTCGTCCAAGTGCTGCAGTACAAGCAGTGTTGAAATCGTTCTTGGCCAAGATATACAAGAGGCAAAAGTAGTTTGGATGGATGGCACATTGTGTTTGTGTTGTTTTCTTGTGGCATAATATTTTCATTATGGATCTTCTGCATTTTTTGCTAGGATAACTCAGTTGTGTTCCCCATTTTGCTTTGATATGATGGTCCTGTTTATTGTATTATTCTCTCTGATACCAACATTCTAAGTTGAAATAAAACTGCATTTTCTTTTCTTACCCCCCACATTTTGTCTCTCCATTGGGGAGATAAGCAGCCAGCAACACAATAAGTTTTCAACACGAAACCCGCATGGGCTTTTAACTCATTAGTTTAGTAGATAGTATTTGATAGAAGTGACCAAGGTTTGAATCTTGATAACGGTACTTTGAGGAAGCGAGGGAGGAAAGAGAAGAGTTGGGTTCTCCCTCCAAATTTGGGTTTTTTATGAGACGGAGAGAAAAGGGAAATGAGAGGTTGAGATGTCGTGCATGTCGAGAACAGACCGCACACGCTAACACGTGCAGTTTTTGGTTTGTTTGGTTTTTTTTTTTTTTTTTTTTTTCATGCTTTTTTTCCCTCTTATTTTACTTCTTCTCTTTCCCTCGTATCTCTCCTAATTGACATCCCAAAAACTCATTGTTATATCGTGGACGTCCATAGTGCATTGTAGACCCTCGTCCAATACGCACAATTTGACTTCCTAATGTACATAATTCATGTTCATTAATTTATGTTTATAATACACATACACATAAACATGATATAATGAACATGAATTCTGTACATTATGAACATGAGTTCTATGTATTATATTAAGTGTTTATGTGTCTTCATTATATCGTATTTATGTGTATGTGTATTATAAACATAAATTTTGTATATTATGAACATGAATTCTGTACATTGTGAAGTCAAATACTGTGTATTGAACCAGGGTCCATGATATAAATTGTTGTACCACAAAAAAAAAAAAAATCATTGCCATAGGAGATGCTCTTGTCAAATTTATATTTGAGCATTAAATTTTTTTGATAATTTCATTTCATACAAAATTTGAAACTTTCAAAAAAAAAAAAAATTTGACTCAACAAATATCCACCTTCATCAAGTTTTTCTTTTCAAGAACAAAAATAAATCATCAAAAAAGTTTTAAATATATGTGATATTTAAATTTGATTTAATCCGCCAATGACTTTGTAGTCTAGTGGCTCCAAGTTGCTCTCTCATTGTGTCTGTGTTTTCTTGTGGCAAAATATATATTTTCATGAATGATGGATCTTCCACATTTCATACTAGGCTTACCATAACTCAGTTCAGTTCCCCATTTTACTTTGATATGATGCTCCTGTTTGTTGTCATCATGTCATGTCATCCCCATTTTATCTTTGGTATCCTAGGACATTTCCATATGTAGGCAAATTTAATTATTTGTAGGACTCGTCAAGAGAAAAAAAAAATGAGAGGATGGGATGGCGTGCGTGGCTTGCACAAGCTGTGCACGCTAGCGCGTCCAGTTCTTTGTTACTTGTTTTGCAACTTTCTTAGATGATTTGCAGTTCTCTTTGATTAAACGTTCAGCGAATCAGGTACGCCATCTGCTAACTATGCAATATGGTTCTTTGACTTAGCATATTGCTTGGTTTGATGTTCCTCCTTCGTTTCTTGTAAATGCTTTGTTTGTTGATAATGAAATCTAGTTCTGGTTTTGTTTAAAAAAAATACTTTATAAATAAAAAAATATTTTGCTACAGTTACTACAAATAGTAACTATTCATAATAAAAAGAATTAATTTTACTTTTGGTCCTACTACTTTTGAGGTCTTATCATTTTTGGTGCACAATTTTAAATTTTTTCAATTTTGGTGCCTAACTTTGTAATTTTTATCAATTTTGGTCCTTCCGACCAAATTGACGGTGAAATGTGGCCGAATTTTATATTTTAAGGGTAAAATCGTCATATCAAAGAAAGATCTTCAATATCTAAACAAAAGAAAAATCATATTAAGAGAAAAAGAAGGATTTGTCTATCAATGCGATCAAACACCAATAAATATTTAGATATTGAAGATGTTTTCTTGGGATGACGATTTTACTCCTAAAAATATAAAATTCGGCAATATTTCACCGTTAATTTGGCCAAAAGGACCAAAACTAATAAAAGTAACAAAATTATGCACCAAAATTGAAAAAATTTAAAATTGTGCACCAAAAATGATAGAAGCTCAAAAATCGTTGGACCAAAAGTGAAATTAATTCTAATAAAAATGAGATCAAAATTTTTAAAAGTACAAAGACCAACACTACTCAGCCTTGTTAACTCAAAATTAGGCAATGGAAAAAAGGAGAGTAGATGAAGTTGGGACTTGAAAGAAAGGTTATAATCAAATCAAACTTGGAAGTTGCATGAATGTAACATTAATCTGTTATTTACAATACAAGAACACACATAATGCATCAACCAATACCAAAAATGACAACACATTTCTCAAGTTGTTGGTCTAGTCCAGGTTGTTTCCGATGTTGCAGCATTTCCATAATACACCTGTTTCGACGACTCATCCCAGGAAATTATAAATTTTGTTTTGACAGAAGAACTATGGAAAAGAGGATCTTGCTTGCGTAGCTAAGATTAAAGTGCTTTACAATGATCACAAACTTGAGGTTCAGTTCGCTTATTTGACATGGATTTTTTTTTTTCCGAGAGTTTTGTTATTTGTATGGTGGTTGAATGTGTGTGTGTGTGTTTCGGGATGTGTATGCAGAATACGAGAGCAACAGCTATGAAAAGATAGTAAGGTCGATTGAAGCCATCAAAGTAGTGCAGCAGTACAAGTAGTGTTGAAATCGTTTTTGGCCAAGATATACAAGAGGCAAAAGTAGTTTGGATGGATGGCACATTGTGTTTTTGGGACATGTAAGGATGGAGAGAGAAAAGGGAAAGCAAAGGATGGGATGTCGTACGTGCCTTGCACCGACCACGCACGCTAGCGCATCCGATTGTTTGTTTTTTTGTTTGTTTTGTTTTTTTGTTTTGTTGCGTCAGACATGCTTTTTTTCCCCTCTCTTTTTCTTTCTTCTCTTTCCCTCATCTCTCTCCTAATTGGCACACCAAAAACTAATTATTATATTGCACTGTGGACCCTGGTCCACAATATAAATTGTCGTACTATAAAAAAAATATCATTGCTATTGGAGATGCTCTTATCAAATTTATATTTGAACTTTAAATTTTTTGATAATTTCATCCAAAATTTGAAACTTCCAAAAAAAAAATTATTTTTGACTCAACAAATATCCACCTTCATTAAGTTTTTCTTTTCAAGAACAAAAAAAAATCTCCCAAAAAGTTTTAAATATATGTGATATTTAAATTTGGTTTAATCTGCCAATAACCTTGTAGTCCAGTGGCACCAAGTTGCTCTAAGAGATTGTGAGTTCGAGCCACGTGCAGTAGTACAAGCAGTGTTGAAATCATTCTTGGCCAAAATATACAAGAGGCAGAAGTAGTTTGTATGGCACATTGTGTGTGTGTTTGTGTATTCTTGTGGCATAATATATATTTTCATGAATGATGGATCATCTGAGTTTGTTGCTAGGCTTACCATAACTCAGTTCAGTTCCCCATTTTACTTTGATATCATGCGCCTGTTTGTTGTATTATTCAGTATTCACCATGTTACCAACATTCTAAGTTCAAATAAAACTGCATTTTCTTTTCTAAGTTACCCCCCACATTTTGTCTCTCCATTTGGGAAATAAGCAGCCAGCAACCACAATATGTTTTCAACACCAAGCCCACACGTGCTTAACTCACTGGTTTATTAGACAGTATATGAGAGAAGAGATCAAGGTTCGAACCTCAACAACGGCAGTGTAGGGGTTATGCTAAAAGTAGGCAGATTCCTTGGGAATCACCGTGGTTTATATCATCCCAAATATTCTGTCAGACTAGGGTGTAGGGGTTCTTAGGATTGGGAATTCAACCTTTTGGAAAAAGATGTTTTCAACACCAAACCACTGTTCATCAAAATTATGATACTCATCATCGTGCTAATTGCTAATAATCCGCTTAAATTCGCACATATTTTCATCCATTTCAATAACATAATAGTTATGTATTTACAAAATTATTACTAATTATTTATTTATAGTGGTACACAATGCCACAATGCCTCTTTTGATATGTTTCATTGTTTAAAGAGTACATTTATTACTCAAATTCTTTCCATTTGAATGATGGTTCAAATTTTTATCACTCATGACATGAGTACATGACATGACATGATGATGTCATTAATTAAACCAAAATTCAACCATGGACTTGAGTAGTTGAGGATCATAGAGCACACATATCTCTATTATTTTAAAGGTGTAAGAGTATCTTCATCCCAATTCACACCAAAACACCAAATTTCTCCATCAAATATTACATAATAAAAAATAGGAAAAAGTATCAAATTGACCCCCTAAATTGAATGGATAGTGTAATTGGGTCCCCTAAGTGAAAAAAAAAACTTCATTCAAGTCCCCTAAACCTGTAAAATTGTTCAATTAAGTCCAAACATGTGGAGATTGATTATCATTTTGTTCGAGATCGAGTAGCTTCGGGCGATATCCAAGTCAACTTCATCTCCACAAAAGATCAACTTGCTGATATCTTCACCAAAGCTCTGCCTGGACCTAGATTTTCATCCTTAAGGGACAAGCTACAGGTTACTAGTATACACTGTGCTTGAGGGGGAGTATTAGGACTCTATGTATATGAGTCTGTTTAGAACTTCTTATCCCTGTCACACTGTGACTCTCTACTTCTTATCATTCTCACACTGTGACTCTCTATTCTATATATTCACATCATCTGATCTCATTGTAATTAAGTTCAGTAAATACAATACAATCAGTTCTCATCAGTAGAGGCGTTATTGGTTCTTTGTGTTTCAGTAGGTTGAGAAAGTATATGAACAAATACTACAATGTAATAGAGCCAGTCGCATTCAAAAAAAATTTGGTTTAATCCATTTCCTTCAAATTTGACTGTTAATTTTGTTAACTTATAATTGCTGATCCAGATTTTATTTTATTATATTTTTAAATAATTAAATTATCATATCCTTGCATGGCTGATTTAATAAATACTTTATAAATAAAAATTATTTTGCCACAGTTACTACAAATAGTAATGGGAATAAGGATCAAATAGGCCATCGAACCGCACACAATAATGCAATTAGGCCACTGAACTTAAAAAACCAACAATTAGATCCCTAAACTAACTAATTTCATATAATTAGTCAAATTTACAAGTTTTACATGTTAGTTAACAGGTCACCCCAAATTTAATATTTTTTAAAATTTTATTATTTAAAAATAATTATTTAAAAATAATTATTTAAAATTAAATTACATTAAATATTAAAAAAAAAAAAAAAAAAAAAAAAACACCGTCTCCGGCCACGAAGAAATTGCCGGAACTTTGCTCGAGAAAATGGAAGCCTTCATTCTTTCGGATTGCCTCGGCCATTACAGAAACACCATGAACCTTAGAAAACCCCCCATTGCCCAGGAGCTGCTCTACGTCCTTTTCCTGAATTTAAACAAACAAAAAAAAAAAAAAAAAAAAAAAAAAAAAAAAAAAAAAAAGTTCTGGAAATTTTAGATCCAGAATATCAACTAGAAATGCATTCTTTCTAGTGCAGCTTAGTTTCCTCAGAGCTCTTCCTGGACATTGTATAATTGCTCTTAGAGACAGATAGAGACGTAGAGAGAGCAAAAACAGGAGAGAGAACGAAGAAGACGACTTCTAGTGTCACAGATAAATGAAGAGATTGTTGTATAAAAATCTCTTAAACTGGTCGGAGACGAAGACGTCTCCGGTGTAGATGTGTTATTATTATTATTATTATTATTTTATTTTTAAATTTTAAATAATAATTTTTTAATTTTTTTTTTTTAATTTGAGGTGACCTGTTACTAACCTGCGAAACCTGTAAATTGGACTAATCGCATGAAATTAGTTAGTTTAGGGACTCAATTGTTATTTTTTTAGATTCAGTGGCCTAATTGTATTATTGTGTGCAGTTCGATGGCCTATTTGACCTTTATTCCAATAGTAATTGTTCATAAAAAATAAAAAAAAAAACAAATTAATTTTACTTTTGGTCACACAACTTTTGAGGTCTTATCATTTTAGTGCACAACTTTAGAATTTTTCAATTTTAGTGCATAATTTTGTTATTTTTATCAATTTTGATCCTTTCGACCAAATTAACAGTAAAATGTGGCTAAATTTTATATTTTAAAAGCAAAATCATCCTCCCAAAGAAATATCTTAAATATCTAAATAAAAAATCATATTAAGAGAAAAATTAGGATTTGTCAATCCTCAATGCTATAAATCCCTCAATGCTATTTATGTGTTTGTGACATTATTAAGTATTTTTCTTGATAATGGATGATATTTACTTTGTATTGGAAGATTTTCTTCTATGTTTGATAGTGATCAAGATTCCTGGTATATCTGATAATAATTCATTTCTTTCTGGTTGCAGGGAAACTGAACAGAGGGCTCTCTGTTATTGATAGCTACAAGCTGCTGAAAGAGGGGGAAGAACTAACCGATGATGAAATATTTCTTACATCTGCTCTTGGCTGGTGTATTGAATGGGTATACAATTCTATAGTTAAATTGTGAACCTTACTGCTTCAATTCATTTCAAATAAATATTTTAAAAAATTTACCTTTTTGTTTTTGGGTGTCTGATGGTGGCAAAATTTGCAGCTTCAAGCATACTTCCTGGTTCTGGATGACATAATGGATGGCTCTCATACGCGGAGAGGCCAACCATGTTGGTTCAGGCAGCCTAAGGTGTGGTCCGGTACCCTAAAGACAATTTTTGCATCTAGTGTGGATTTTATTTAAGTGAATGTTTTTGATTTGATAGTTTTCATAGATCGGATTGATTGCTGCAAATGATGCGATATTTCTCCGCAACCATATTGCACGAACTCTCAAGAATCACTTTAAAGGGAAGCCTTATTATGTTGATCTGTTAGATCTGTTTACTGAGGTGATATTCTGTGTGCTTCTATGTCTAGTTACGAGGCTGGATTTAAGTGAATGTTTTTTATTTGATACCTTTCATAGATTGGATTGATTGCTGCTATGTTGATCTGTTGGATCTGTTTAATGATGTGATATTCTGTGTGCTTCTATGTCTTGTTACAAGGCTGGATTTAAGTGAATGTTTTTTATTTGATACCTTTCATAGATTGGATTGATTGCTGCAAATGATGCGATACTTCTCCGCAACCATATTGCACGAATTCTCAAGAATCACTTTAAAGGGAAGTCTTATTATGTTGATTTGTTGAATGAGGTGATATTCTGTGTGCTTCTATGTCAAGGCTGGATTTTAATCTAATGCTAACTGTTGTGACATTCTTGCGCTAACAGCCAGTGGGCAAATGATTTATCTGATTACCGCCCTTGTCGGGGAGAACTTGCGTAGCTAAGATTAAAGTGCTTTACAATGACCTCAAACTTGAGATTCAATCCCCTTGTTCGCTTATTTGACCTGGATTTTTTTCAAGTATTTTGTTATTTGTATGGTGGTTGAATGTTTGTGTGTGTGTGTGTTTCAGGATGTGTTTGCAGAATACGAGAGCAACAGCTATGAAAGGATAGTAAGGTCGATTGAAGGTCATCCAAGTGCTTGTGTTGAAATCGTTCTTGGCCAACATATACAAGAGGCAAAAGTAGTTTGGATGGATGGCACATTGTGTTTGTGTTGTTTTCTTGTGGCATAATATTTTCATGATGGTTATTTTGCATTTGTTGCTAGGTTAACTCAGTTCAGTTCCCCATTTAACTTTGATATGATGCTCCTATTTGTTGTAGTATTCTCTCTGATACAAGCATTCTAAGTTGAAATAAAACTACATTTTCTTTTCTTACCCTCTACATTTTGTCTCTCCATTGGGGAGATAAGCAGCCAGCAACCACAATAAGTTTTCAACACGAAATCTGCACGGACTTAGCTCATTAGTTTAGTAAATAGTATTTGAGAGAGAATTTGGTTTTTTTTTTTTTTTTTTTTTTTTTTTTTTGTGAGACCTGTAAGGAGAGAGAAAATGGAAAGGAGAGGATGGGATGTCGTGCGTGTTTTGCACAGACCGTGCACGCTAGCGCGTCCAGTTTTTGGTTTGTTTGTTTGTTTTTCTTTTTTGTTTTTTTGCATCAATCATGCTTTTTTTTTCCTTCTCTTTTTCCTTCTTCTCTTTCCCTCATCTCTCTCCTAATTGGTATCCCAAAAACTAATTGTTATATCGTGGATGTCCACAGTGCATTGTGGACCCTCGTCCAATACACATAATTTGACTTCCTAATGTACAGAATTCATGTTCATGAATTTATATTCATAATACACATACACATAAACATGATGTAATGAACCTGAATTCGGTATATTATGAACATGAGTTCTGTGTATTATATTATGTGTTTATGTGTCTTCATTATATCGTATTTATATGTATGTGTATTATAAACATAAATTCTGTAAATTATGAACATGAATTCTGTACATTATGAAGTCAAATACTGTGTACTGAACCAGAGTCCACGATATAAATTGACGTACCACAAAAAAAAAAAAAAAATCATTGCTATGGGAGATGCTCTTGTCAAATTTATATTTGAACTTTAAATTTGTTGATAATTTCATTTCATACAAAATTTGAAACTTTCAAAAAAAAAAAATTATTTTTGACTCAACATATATCCACCTTCATCAAGTTTTTTCTTTTCAAGAACAAAAATAAATCTCCCAAAAAGTTTTAAATGTATGAGATATTTAAATTGATTTAATCCGCCAATGACTTTGTAGTCTAGTGACACCAAGTTGCTCTCTCCTATGAAAAGTTGTGAGTTCGAACCAAGTGCAGCAGTATAAGCAGTGTTAAAATCATTCTTGGCCAAGATATACAAGAGGCAAAAGTAGTTTTCTTGGCCAAGATATACAAAAGAGGCAAAAGTAATTTGGATGGATGGCACATTGTGTTTGTGTTTTCTTGTGGCATAAATATATTTTCATGAATGATGGATCTTGTGCTTTTCTTGCTAGGCTATTTTGGTATCTTAGGACATTTTCATATGTAGGCAAATTTAATTTTTTGTGGGACTTGTCAAAAGAAAGAAAAGAAAATGAGAGGATTGGATGGCGTGCGTGGCTTGCACAAACCGCGCACGCTAGCGCTCCGATTCTTTGTTCGTTTTGTTTTGTTTTTGTTTTTGTTTTTGTTTTTGTTTTTGTTTTTGTTTTTTTTTGTGTTTTTTACGTCATACTTGTTTTGCAACTTCCTTAGATGATTTGCAGTTCTCTTTGGTTAAACATTCAGCGAACCAGGTAGCCCATCTGCTAACTAGGCAATATGGTTCTTTGACGGAGCATATTGCTTGGTTTGATGTTCCTCCTCGTTTCTTGTAAACATTTTGTTTGTTGATAATGAAATCTAGTTCTGTTTTTGTTTCAAAAAAAAAAATACTTTATAAATAAATAATATTTTGCTTTACTACAAATTGAATTGTTCATAATAAAAAGAATTAATTTTACATTTGTTCCCACAACTTTTGAGGTCTTATCATTTTTGGTGCACAATTTTAAATTTTGGTGCCTAACTTTGTTATTTTTATCAATTTTGGTCATTATAACCAAATTGACAGTGGAATGTCGCAAAATTTTATATTTTAACGGTAAAATCGTCATCTCAAAGAAAGATCTTCAATATCTAAACAAAAGAAAAATCATATTAAGAGAAAAAGAAGGATTTGTCCGTCGATGCAATCAACACCTATAAATATTTAGATATTAAAGATGTTTCCTTGGAATGACGATTTTACTCTTAAAAATATAAAATTCGGCAATATTTCACAGTCAATTTGGCCGAAAGGACCAAAACTAATAAAAATAACAAAAGTATGCACCAAAAATGATAGAAACTCAAAAGTCGTTGGATCAAAAGTGAAATTAATTCTAATTAAAATGATATCAAAATTTTTAGAAGTACAAAGACCATGACCACTACTCAGCCTTATTAACTCAAAATTAGGCAATGGAAAAAAGGAGAGTAGATGAAGTTGGGACTTGAAAGAAAGGTTATAATCAAATCAAACTTGGAAGTTGCATGAATGTAACATTATCTGATATTTACAATACAAGAACACACATAATGCATCAACCAAAACCAAAAATGACAACACATTTCTCAAGTTGTTGGTCTAGTCCAGGTTGTTTCCGATGTTGCAGCATTTCCATAATACACCTGTTTCGACGACTCATCCCAGTATGCCTGGAATTAAAACACAAGGATTGAAGACCATACACAAACTCGCACTATAAATAAATAAAACCAATCATCCAGGAGATGCATACGCATACGTCAGTCAGTGATATGTGCTAACTTACCTGCCATCCAGATGGAAGACCTATTGATAACGCATTAAGATCAGGCTGTTGATTTTCTTCAGTACCATCAGTGGGCTTCTTTTCAGTCTCTTTCATCTTTTCAGCTCTTCTTCGTTTTACACGCTCTCGCCTGTCAAGTCAGATAAATGTACAAGGAAACTTTAATTTACTATGTCTAATACCTTAAAAAACAGCATACCTAAGGGCTAGGATAGCGGGGGATCACATCACTTAAATTTTCATGGGTATGGTTAGGTCACAAAGTAAACATGACATACCAATCACCACCCAGTGGCTGAAAGTTAGCATTATCTTTAGCCTCTCCACTGGCTATCTGCTGTGCACGCCATTCCTGTAACAGAAAAGGAAAAAAGTTACAGATCCAGAAAAACACACTTAATCTGCAACACAGCATTTGAGTCTTGAAATACCTCAATTTCTCGTTGACGTTTCTTCTCTAATATTTCATATGCACTTGCACGTTCCTCTTCTTCTTCTGCATGCAGCTCTTCTTTTGCAGCCTTCCACTAAAAAAAAAGCACAAGAAATACAACTAATTGTCTGAAGAGACAAAATACATTTATATTATTATTATGAACAAGCTCCCCAAATATAAGAAAAATATTGAAAGGATATGTGATATAACCTTGTCAACCAAATTGGAGACTTTTTTATTTGACCTTAATGTCGAGCCTACAGCAACAGTGCCCTTCTTTTTACGAGCAACTGGAAAAGAAATAGGAGGGAAATCATGTCAGAACATCTTTTGAATAAGCTCCAATTACACACAGCACTAGGGAGGCTTCATATTAATGAATGGTAAGCAAAATTTTTTAAAAAAGATATTAGATATTGAAGTGTGCTCTCATTTTATTTATTTATTTATTTTTTTTTTGAAAACTGAAGTGTGCTATTTAAAATAACTACATTTGAAAAAGTGCATCCACCAGTTACTATGAATATTACAACTTACCTTTAGATGGAACATTAGAAGCTGTTGCTGTAGAAGTAGCAGAAGAAGTGGATGCGACCAAAGTGTTCTCTGGAGGCAAGATAGTGTCTGTGCCTTGCAAGGATGTTTGAGAAGGAAAACCTAAAGATACCCCTGAACTCCCAACATCAACACCACCATTGGGTGTGTTTTGAATTGGCAAAACAGAGCTCACTTCAGTAAGTGTGCCAAATGATCCAATTTGACCAGAAATAGCTTTTCCATTAATAGATCCACTAGGAAGCACAGATGAATCTGCAGCCACTAAAGGAACATGGTGTGCTGCTCCGCCTTGAAAACCATAATAGGCACCAGGATTAACAGCATTAACTGCCATTGGATCAGAACTGTACAGATTCGGTACTGCTTCATAATACAGCTGTTGATGTGAAACAGTTATCTGACCCTCAGCATGTGAGTACAAGTTACTATTGGGAGGAACATTGTTAATTTGGCCATAGTATTCATAACCAGAAACTGGATATGATAAAGTGTAAGGAAAAGGTTGTACTGATGGCAAATCAGAAGGCTGAGAATATGTTGTTTCGGGTGGCTCATCAGGTGGTGGCGGAGGAAAAGGCTCATCATCAGGAGGTGGTGGAGGGACCCAATCTTCATCAGGGGGAGGTGGTGGAACATTAGATGTGTTCTCTGGCAATGAAGATCCCTCATTTGCTGATAGGGCTGGCACCATATCCTTCTCTGGCACAAGATGATATTGGCCAACTGATGCATCCCCAACTTTTGAACCACATGGAGGTCCTACATCTTCAACTTCCATATCCACATCCATGTCAACTTCTTCTGCAGGAAGAAGCACTGTTTTAGGAGCAAACTCTTCATGCTCTGCAAGTTCAACTACTTCACCTTCTTCAATTGTATTGCTCCCAGAATTTGTAGAAGCACCATCATGGTAAGGTTCAACATGGGCATCTTTCCTGGTCCCTGGACTTCCAGTGTACTCAGCAGCACAATGGTGGATGGCAATCTTTTCATTTGCATCCACTTTGGTGTCATCAGTAATCTCATGTTGTGAAGTATGTAAAGCCTCAACGTCATGGCCACGTAAGGAATTAGACTGCTCACAAACTTCATTTATGGCTGCTTCTAGTAGTTTAAGTTGTTTTTCAGAGTGCACCCAGAATGGAAGCAAGGACAATCCATTACATGCTAAAGATCTAATATCAGCGAGTCTGATATCAACTTCTAGCACATACTTTGATATTTGATCATGTTTTTGCAAACTTTTTTCAGACCTGAAACATTTTGATGAGGGCAAAAATTACTACACAACTAAATGAACAAGATCTACATGGAAAGCTTTCATAGTTTCATGGGCATTTGAAGAAAATATGAAGATGCAAAAAAAAATAAAAATAAAATAAATAAATAAATAAAACAAACAAACAAACAAAAACAAAAATGTAGATAAAGCCTAATATCATACCCTTGCATGACCTTCAATTTCTCTAATAGAGATTCGCAATATACCACAAGGTGAGACGAAAAGTCAGCCTCAATATCAAATTCTCCAGCAGTCACCACATCTCTGTGCTTCTCAACATCTTCACATGATTCACTTAAATGAGCCAAAAGAATGTCCCCTGATAGCTTGGAAGAACAACCCACAGGAGAAGAAATATCATGACGGGAATCAAGTTGCCCAGACATTTTCTTCGTGTCACTCAGCTTGGCATCATCATCCACTCCTTTCTCTGGCTGAGCATTGCATTTAAATCCATCATTGAACATTTCCATCTTGCATTCATTATTATCATTAGAGTCATCACCTGTCTCTCCAGGGTTAGAATCTCCCGGTTTTACATTCAAATTTGTATGAGATTCATATGTTCTCTGCATGGAACCCTCCACATCAACACCATCAGTAGCTTTCTCTTCATTCCCCAATTCAGATGTTGGAATCAAAGCGCTGGGCACTTCCCATGATGTTTCTCCTGTTGAAACATTCCAATAATAGTATTGATTGCTCTCTTCATGAAAAACAACCTTCCAGCCCGAAATTACATCACCACCAACTTGCGCATCAAATGCTCCAAGAGTAGTATTTTGACTCATCACATCCTTTTCTTTTAACTTTTCAACTGAGTATATAGCATCATTTCCTTTATGCTCATCCTCTTCCGGTCTCTGCATAAAGTTCTCTGAAGCAGAGCCATTTTCTTTTGCTTCATCTTCAACCTTGGCAGTATCAGAGCCAATCACACCCTTAGCATCATTCTTGTCTTCTGTAGAAGCTACTTTTCCCTAAGCAACGATGATGGAAAATTAAATTCTTAACTGAACTCTACAATATTCCATAGATTCATTGACAATCAGAAAGCATCCTATAAAAGCACATCACACTTAACTGCAATTATTATGTACACCGAAGAAGAAAATGCTGGAAGTTAATACATACCTTGGAAACCTTTATTATAGATTTGGTAATATCAGACAGACAAGTAGCTTTCCATTCTTAAGTTCAAGTAGAGCAAGACATTCTAAAGCATGCATAATTGCATTTATATAAGAGTAAAAAGCTAAGCCTTGTAAGGATGTTTAGTACTGGGAAAATAGCAAGCCCATTAATTCCCAATGAGATTCAGGGTACTTCCCTTTTCCATATCTTCCTCCCTATCTTTATCTCTCCTTTTTGATAAAGGACAGTATAGGCAATCCACCTGCCCAGATAGGTCGATACCACCCTACTTGGAATAGTATTATAGTAGGATCGGAAACAAAAATCTCAAGTGAGTAATGAAATGAAGTCCCAATCCATTCACCCACTAAAAAGTACTCCCATCAATGCCTTATGCCCCTCATATGAAATAGAATATGAAAGGACTAGCACCTATGACAACCTCACAATCAGTCTGTCTCTGCTCCGTTCAGTGAACAACTACTACAGCATAGACTACTTGTCTATTTTACCTGGTCATCATGGGCAACTGAGGAGTCCTCTGAGCCAGCACGTATAGGTCCTTCACTTGAACCCTCATCCAACTCATCATCACTATACTGCCCAAGCAACATTAGAGGATTCTCTTGTTGAAGACCTATATGCAAAATAAGAACATGTCAAATAACTAGTCAAGGCAACTAACAACAACAACCAAAATGTACATACGCAAAAGTTTTGGGAACAATAACCAAAAATGGAATAAAAAATTATCAAATTTTTTGATAATATGTATATTTATATGTAGTGTATATCTCCTTAGCACAACCACCTGTAAGAAGTCTGAGACTGTCAGTAAGTCATTAAACAAATAAGGCCAGAAACATACGAACCGAGAGGAGAAAATACTCTTCATTTTATCTCCACAAGCCTTTGATGCCGCCATAGAAGGACATGAAAGGTAAGAAGTTATTCAATATTCACTGTGGCAGGGCCTTGATGTATACTGATGGCCAATTGAAAGTTCCCAATACCACAGCCTGGTTACAGACTGAAAACATAATCTTTTGTGGAACAAACAACATGTCTTGTACAAAGAAAATCAATAATTTCCACCAATATTATGCGGTCACATCATGTCTTCTCTACAAAGATGTCCTTTTGAAGAAAACTCACAGAACCCACCTGAAGATGATGGTGAATTGGGTAGCTCAGCTTGATTTTTGGAAGCTTCATCCCCTCCAACTCCATCTTGAGAAGAGCCACCCAAATCTCCTACAAAATAATATCCAATTGCACATCACCACCCATTGATCATATTAATGTGTGAATAACAATTCTGGATTAGCAGCAAATATTGAAAACCTTCATCATTTTTTTTTAATTAAAGCAACAGATGGGAATCTACATCTACACCATAAAAAATAAGCAAAAATCATGCGGATCAGAACAGTAATGAATCTTCACCTTTAGCAACAAAAATAACTTCTTCTGAGTTTTATCTCGGGAGAACCAGCATTGAAATGCGTAGATATATCTTATAATGCTAGAACAACCTAATTTGGTAAAAATAACAATGATTTTTTTTTTTTAAACATGATTCAATATTAAACAAAATCTCATCATATTTGTTTCATGAAGTTGACAATTTTTATCCAACATCAAAACAGGGCTTTTGGTTGAATAACATCGGATAATGAACCAACTAAAAAAACTAACACGCAGAAGCTCCACTTTATCAAAATTATCATTACAGTCATATATGCTAATCCTTATGAAATTAGCGTACCAGAGGGTTCCGCGAAGAGGTCAAGCTTTACTCTGCGACTGGAGGCGCTCATGGCGGCGAGCCGGCGCTCTTTTCTCTTTCCCATATTCTAAAACGACGATTTGACGGAGTTTTGATCGGTGATTAAATCAGCTAAAATTCTTCAGCTATATATGTTTCCAATCGTACTAGGGCTAAATTCTGCAGGTATATGTTTGCTATGCAAGATACGGCGTCGTATCAGCTTCATTCAATTTGGGCCACTCCATACACTGCAACTTCTGTTGGGCTTCATGCAAAAGACTCCCACAATAATGTCTATAAGTCTATTTATAAGTGGGCTTACATTAAACATTGAAGCCCAAAACTCCTGTACCCCCCAAAGATAAAACAAGAATGTAGGTTGGGCAAGTAGGCAATTTATGAGGTGACCTCCTATCAATATACAACAGTTATACCATAGACCCAGGTTGGTCTAAAATACATAATTTATATATTGAATTGTGAACATTTAGTATGTACAATTATGAACATTCAGTATGTAAATTGTGTATTTTTAGACTCTAGTCCACATAATAATTTACCAGTATTGATGGGACTACCTTCTTTAAGTTTGGATTTAACCCCAAAAAAAAATTATTGTGTTGATAATATGTTATATTTTTTGACAATAAGTTAACTGAAGACGGGGAGTATACTTCCCGGTCTCGTCCCGTTACCATTCCTAATTCGCAACGACCTTACACTAGTCACACATTCCACAAGAAACCGAGCAATGTTGGGGGTGCGCCAACTAGGGCTGGGCACTTCGGTCTTCGGTTCGGTTTTCGGTTTTAGAAAAGTTAAGCCATTCGGCTTAACATTATAGTTCGTTTCGGTTCGGTTTCAATCGGTTTGGTCTTCGGTTCGGATTCTAAGACTTTACGATCCCCAAATTTCAACATTTTCTAATTTTCCAAACATACTACCAAACAATACCAATTCACATAATCCACATCTAAAATCTAAACTTTATATAACAATTAAATAGCAATTTAAAGTTTAAACATACTACTAAATACTAACATCACATACTAATAGCAATCTAATTACCAAAACATCACATACTTAGAATCCAAAGTTCAAAGTTCAAACATTACAAACATGAAGGATCACATAATTCAAACTCCAAATCCAATGTTTAAAGATTACAAACATAAAACATCAAATAACCCAAATCCAAAGTCTAATATCTAAATATTAGATACCAACATAACAATTCAAACACAATCAACATAGCAATCCAAATTCCAAACTCATATGTTGTTAAGTTGTTCATCCATCATCACGGATCAATATGAAGTTGCCCTGCTGATTTGCGAATCTCTGTACAACAAAACAAAAGGTTCAAAAATAAGTTAAAGTAATAAAATATTGAAGCATAAACTAATATAGTATATATTATACATAAATTCATAATAAAATATAGAATTGTCACTTACCTTCTGCAAGCATATCCATAAACTGAGTTTCTTCTAATATCTGAGCCAGGCTTACTGTTGCATCAGATTGGAGTGAAGACCGCAACCAATCTTGTGTCAAAATCAATGCCTCTACCATATACGGTGTCAAAGAACTCTGATATTGGTCTAAAAATACGGCCTGAAGTGCTAAAAGCAGACTCTGATGCAACACTAGAAACTGGAATTGCAAGAACATCACGTGCCATTTGTGACAAGATTGGGAATTTCATACTTTCTTTCCTCCACCATGACAAAATATCAAATTGCATACCCAATCTATTAGGAGTTGGCCTTTCAATCTTTTCCATCTAGTATATATCCAACTCATTTGATATTTGTTGCACATCTCCTTTTTCACAAATCATATCGGTGGCATACGTGTTAAAAATACTCTCAACAGGTGCGACATCACCAACATTTAAAACCAATTCACTAGTTACACAAGATTGAATTACACTCTCACATCCACCACCACTTTGACTTGTAGTTGCATTTGGTTTAGCATAGAATGCACTGTATACCTCATACAACTTATGCGTGACATCCATTACTGCTTTTTCCATTTCACTACATTTTGGTGTATCTTTGCCGTACAATTTTTTCAAAACAAATTGTTAACCATAAAGGCTAGACCTTTGCTCACTGCGCACAAGGAACCCCCATCACTTCGAGAGGTAGCTCACACACTGCCGCTGGTGAGATTCAATCCCTGGTCATTCTTCCAAACTTTCACCTCTATGACCAACTGCCCATGCGAGTTAACCTCTCCCATCATCTTTGGCCCTTTCCGAGTCCAATATGAACCTCTCATATGTTTCTTGGCTTCTTCGCCTAGGTCCTTACTCCTAGGCACTATCAATTATTGAAAATAGGATCAAATAAGTCTCAAACTTTATACGAAAAAGTAATTAAGATTATGAATTTTAAAAAGTTGAAATTAAACACATCAACTACTGATTCAATTGAGTTGATAGCTTGTTAAATTGATGCAATTATGCCCATTGGCTAGTAAACTCCATGTAATAGTTAATAATATACGATGATGTGGATTTTTTTTTTCAAAAAAATAATTAAAAAGAAAAAAAATAAGATAGTCCAGTGGATGGAGTAGTCAGCCATTCAACTGGATGAAGAAGTCATGGACAACTTCTCTTTCTGTGATTTTTTTATAAATTTAAATTAATTTATTTGAATAAATAGTGTCACGTCAATTTTTTTTACCAGTTACTTAACCGGCTAATTGGTTTAATTGAATTAAATTGAGAAGTTAATGTATTTAATTGTAACTTTTGAAAATTTAGGCACTTAATTAGTATTTCGTTTAAAGTTCAAAGGAATATTTGATAATTTTTCATCAATAAATAAAGAAAAAATGGTATCATCTTTCTCTATTTATGGTATGTATAGTCTCTTGTTAATTGGACTAGGCATTTTATGCGTGTAGATTTGAGCTCAATATTAAAATCCGTTAACATTATTAATAAAAATAAAAATATTTATTAATAAAAATACTTTTAAAATATTTTTTTTAACACTTCAAAACTATATATGTGAAAATTAATAATTTAAAAAGATACAATTTAATAAATATCATAAATTAATTATTATTATACCGGAGTATTATTTTTTGTTTATAATAAAAATGAAAAGGTATTCAAATATGTAAGTCAATAAATTTAGGATAAAATTAATATAATGGCTAATAAATATGTCGTGATTAATTACATTGTCATAATATTTGCTTTATTTAATTTTAATTTCATTAATAAAATATTCCTTAACTACTCTCGCTGAATTGTAGGCACCTCTTTTGGATGGGATAACTGACCAGGTTGCTCTATACCCAAAGTCAACGATTGAACTCTTAACCTTTAGTTAAGAATGGATGAGTCATTTCCACTCAACCACACCCCCAGATTATTCCTTAACTAGTTTTAATAGAAAATATAATTAATAAAGTTATAAAAGAATGGTGACAATTTTATCAAGTTAAAATACAATGTACAACCCGATTGGCTCGCGAAGAACCGTGACTTGGATCCTGACTTGGTGTTGCACCCGTGTTGCCCTCATATGAATTTGGATTTGCTTATCCACAATGATATTTTTGGGTGCCTAGTGCCCGCGGTGACGGTGACTATTTTTTGTTTTTGTATCTCCGGGGCTTCGCCTTTCCTTTTGTTCCCAAAAAAAAAAAAAAAAAAAAAAAAAAAAGAATGTACAACATTTTAAACTTGATGTACACATATATTCGCACAAAATTTATGAAAAAAAATCAGGGATATAAATGGATTCATACACATAATGTTTTTAGATAAAATCAATTCAATTATTGAAGCAAACTATAGTGTAAAACTCTTACACCTACATTAACCACTAATATGACGTTTGGTTGGAAAGAATGAATTAGATAAGAAAGAAATTGTAATTTCGTGGGAATAAAGTAGAAATTCAAATTATATTATTTGGTAGATAGGAATAGAAGTATTAGAAATGGGTAGAGAACGGTAATAAGTTTCGGTAAAGTATTTAACATGTTTGATAGTAGGGTGGAATGGGGAATGATTACTAATAGTAGTGCTTGAGAATGAAACCCTTATTTTATTTGGGTATGAGTTTTTCAATTGATGGAGTATTCGAAACCCATAGTAGTGTTCTAAAAACCTATCAACTAAACAATAACAATCACTTTCATACCCATTCCTATGGGCAAAACCCATCAACCAAACACACCCTAAGAATTAATTCCCAAAATAGTCATATGACTATAGCCTTTTCTTAAATTGGTTCATTGACTTTTAATTGCAACCAAAGTGGTCCCCCAACTATTGAATTTTAAGCCAAAATGGTCTCGGGTAGCTTTGGCGTGAAGTATGTGTTAAAATGAATGGTAAAACAGGTAATACAAGTTTTGCTCTCCAATTTAATGAATATGCAACTCCCTTTCCTGCTGCGCATGTTTTTATTCAAATTATGTTTTTTGCTCTCCTCATTCTGCGATCAAAATTAATAATAACATTGCAAACCGTAAAATTAATAATAATAATAATAATAATAATAATAATAATATAACAATTTTGACTAACATTGCTTCCTCCATAAGCTCAGAATCTCCGACCGGGATTTTCATTTTAACACCTACTTCACGGTAAAACTAACGGATGACCATTTTGGCTTAAAATTCAATAGTCGGAAGACCACTTTGGGTGCAATTAAAAGCCAAGGAACCAATTTAAGAAAAGGTCATAGCCCGATGATCATTTTGGGAATTAAATAATAATAATAATAATAATAATAATAATAATAATAATAATAATAATAACAATAATAATAATAATAATAATAATAATAATAATAATAATAATAATAATAATAATAATAATAATAATAATAATAATAATAGACCACTCAAGTGCACATCAAACTGCAATTAAGCCATCGAACTAAAAATAAATAAAATTAAGTCCTTAAATAACACAAATTCATGTAATTAGACCTAAAATAACCCGTTTACCTGAAACTCTGAAAGTATGCTGACGTGGTGACGGTTACCGATTTTAAAAATAATTTTTAAAATAAAATAGTTAATTAAAATAATTTAAAAGAAAATTAAAAAAAAAATAGAAGGCCAGTCGGCTTCGTCTCAATGGCCAAGGAGAAATAACGACACCACCATTACTCAAGTTTTTAAATTCTGAATGTATTAAATTGGTAAACCAGGCCCCTAATTTTGGCAAATATCTGGGATTGCCACCGTTTGTGGGGAGAAATAAGAAGGCGGCCTTTGCATATATTGAAGACAAAATCCAATAGAGGATTGGGTCGTGAAGTAAGAAATTTCTCTCATATGCAGGAAATGAAGTCTTATTGAAAAGTGTGGCTCAAGTTATGCCTACCTTTTCAATGAGTGTCTTTTTGTTGCCTATATCTGTGTGTACAGCTATTGAACAGACAATGAATCGCTATTGGTGGGGCTCATGGACTGACCGTGGTATTCACTGGAAGGCATGGGATAAGTTGTGTATCCCTAAGCAGTATGGAGGCCTGGGTTTCAAGGATCTGAAAGCATTTAATTTGGCAATGTTGGGTAAACAGGCATGGAGGTTGTTGACCAAAGCTGAGTCACTTGTCTCTCGAGTATACAAAGCCAGATACTATCCTAAAAGTTCATTTTATGAAGCAGGTATTGGAAATAATCCCGGTTATTGCTGGCGAAGTATTATAGCTGCCAAAACATTAATAACAAGCGGAGTAAGACGTCGTATTGGGGATGGAAAGTCTACCTTAATATGGGAACATCTCTGGCTTCAGGATGAGTTGGAACCAATGGTCCAAACGGAGATGCTACCTCAGCTAGCTGGTGCAAAAGTTGTGGGATTGATTGATCAAAACACTGGTACATGGGATCCCCACATTTAACAGATATTTTCCACCCAAATGATACCAAGAATTTTAAAGATTCTAGTCTCACCAGGATATGAGGATATATGGTATTGGTATGGGGACACAAATGAATGCTATTCAGTAAAGAATGGGTACAGGCTAATGGTGGGAACTTATGAGAATAATACTGGTTTTGATAAGTGGCGAACCCTATGGAATTTGAAAATCCCCTAAATGGAAGACCTTTCTATGGAGAGCTATAGGTGATATTCTCCCTACTACCACCAATTTGCTTATAAAGATGGTGGATATTAGCCCAACTTGTGCCATGTGTGGCGTTATGGATGAAAACACAATGCATGCCTTAGTATTGTGTGACTATGCTAGGTCTATTTGGGATCAATCTAACCTTCCATTCCCCCATTTTGTAACGAATATTTTCCAAGAATGGTTTAGGGTGGGATATTGTTTGCAGCTGGAATATTATACAATATTTGGAGAGCCCGGAACGATGCCGTTTGGAATGCATGTCTGCCAAGACCGAAGAAGATTATCGCGACTGTCGTGGCGTCCGTACATGCATGGCAGCAGGTACACTCGGCTGCCCCCTCACACCCGGCCGGTCTCGCCTCTGCCGACCTGCTGCCGCTGCCGGCAGAGCAGCACGCTGCCCCAACTGCCGAGATACAACCAGCGCAGCCAACGTCTCCCATTGCCACGGCTGGAATGGAAGCAGTACCGCGGATGCGGTGTTCCGTCGACGCCGGGTTTCGGCCTCTCTTGAAGACCGCCACAGTTGGAGCGATGTTGTTCGATGCGTATGGCGGATACGTCTCAGCCTATGTCGCGCCCTTACGAAACTGTATCTCACCGCTTATGGCCGAGGCGCTTGCGTGCAAGGAAGTTTTATCATGGCTCAGGGCACGTGGCGAACTGTCAGTTGAGTTGTTCACAGATTGCCAGACACTTCAGGCATATTTGGCTACTTCAACAATCCAACCTAGATCCTACTTTGGTTATGTCCTTGATGACTGTAGGACTACTATGGCTATGTTTACGTCTTGCTCAGTTATTTTTGTTCATAGATCGCAAAATTATTTAACGCATATATTAGCAGCTGAGACTTTTAATCATGATATGACTATGTATTGGGATGATATCCCACCTGACTCAATTTTGAATTACTTATAAATATAACCCCATTGATTTAAAAAAAAAAAAAAAAAAAAATTGGTATAGTTTACCTATACGTGGACTTCTCTATCTACTTTGACCCCCATTAATTAAGTTTATTTATTTATTTATTATTAATAAAGAATTGTTTTAATGCATGGCGACCCCGAAATCAAGGAGAAATAGCGACACCACCAATATGGTCATTACCGGCCAGACAATGATTTGACATGTAATAAGGACCTTAACCCAAACTAATTGTTATTTATACACTAACTGCAAAAGTGAAAGTGTCCAACATCATCATAACCATTACTAAAACGATTATAACATTCACTCCACCATTCCAACAAATGTTATCTTTTCTCCAAATTCTTAATTCTTATTAATAATAATGATAATAATAATAATAATAATAATAATAATAATAATAATAATAATAACAACAACAACAACAACAACAACAACAACAACAATAATAGACTTTTTTTAGTCCTTCAATTTTACTATAAGGGTCTGTTTGGTTTGCAGAAAATATTTTAGGGAAAATGAAATTGAAATTTCATGGAAAAACAATTATTAGGAAGATGAATTTCATTGTTTGGTTGGTGAAAAAATTACTGGGACTATTGCTTTCATTGTTTGGTTGAAGTTGGAATTGTAAGGAATAACGAGTATAATGACCTATATGCCCCTACAAAACAATAAAAGTAATAATAATCAAAGAAAGAACAACAAGGGTAAAGTTGTCAAGCCACCTCATTAATTTTTTCTTCCCAACTTCCATGAAAAACAAAATCTCATGTCCTACCAAGGATTTTGTTTCCATCAAATGTGAGGAATTTGGAAAATGAATTCCATGAACCAAACACCAAAAAATAACTATTTTTCTCTTGATAGGGAATAATGCTCCCATTGTATAGATCCCCTTTACGTTCCATACACCTGCTCGGTATCCGGTCGGCTCACCGAGAGGGATCATTCCCGACCTGGACCGACCATAAACTCGAACTTGCCGACCTAAATGTGGTAACCGAGCGCTTCGCTACTCAAGAACCGACCTCGATCAGTTCTGGTCGGAACGATCGTCCCGAACAAGGCCAGTTAACGCATCACTTCGCCTTAATCCAGCTCCATCCTAGTGGGCGATCAGGAATCTAAGCCCATGTAGCCGGCGAGGCGCTACTCCCGAGCTTGCCACATGCGCGACACGTGGCAGGCATGCCGAGAGCCTAGCATGTGTCCATTTCTATTCCCTATAAATACCACATTTATAATTGAGCGAGGGGGCTTTTGATATTTTCACCTATCACTTATCAGCTCGGAACTCTCTAACCCCACATCGAATATCCAAGCTCAATACTTAGGCTACTGTCACACTATATTAGGACCCCATACGATCTGACCCATATTACTGGTAGCAACATATTAACCCTATCACCTCCAGAAAATAATTTTCTATGGAAAAACTTTTCCATCTCACCATTAACCAAACATACCCTAATAGTTTACTCAATATTTTTTTATAGCTACCTTTTATTACCTTTTAATTGTTATTATTGAGGTAGTTCTTAATCGTCAACTTTATAGATTCTAAAATAAGAGAGATGGTTTTTATAATTTCACAGTCCCTACTTCCTAATTTCTTGTTCTTTTTGTTTAAAAAATAAAAGTAGTAGAGACATGATGAGTTCTTGTAATAAACGTTTTATTTCTTTTAAATATGGAAAAAGAAATTTAAATTTAAAACTCTTACTAGTATTTGTTTGTGTGTGTAACCAAAGAGGGTTCTTCATTTTTATTCTTTCCATTGTGTCATCATTTTTTTTTGGGTCTCAATGTTTAGACGAGATGTTATGATTAATTTCTTTATTTGACCGCATGATCAATGCAACTGTTTATTCTTTGATTCGATTGTATTTTTTGTTTTTTATTATCTTTGGATTAGTAATTGATGCATATATGTATTTGAGATAGATATGTATTTGGGAGAAGAGATAGAGATATCATTTCTATGTTTAGTTCACCACATGATTGGAATGAGTAACATGCAATTTTAAAGATCGATATATAAAATGACATAAATGATCTTTATTCTCTTTCCAAAAACAAAAATGATCTTTATTCGAATCAAATCATTAAATAGAACTCATAAATCATTAATTCAATTCTAAAAGTTTTACTTTAGAAGTGATTTTAATTAATCAACATAGAGTTAATTATTATTACTCTTGAGAAATATATTAGCATAAAATATTATAGGTGTATTCAATTGTACTATGACATTTATTATTTGGTGTCAATGAAGCCCTTTGGAGATAAGTTAATTAAGTACTCTGATCTTTTGTCATTGGTTGTTTGCTCTTTATTTTTTTCTCTTTGATTTCCCTTGTTTGTTCTAGTTGGTTGATTAGTCTTTTATTTAATTTAATTTTTATTAATTGTCTTTCTCATTAATAATTTGTAAATAGATAATAACAGAATAAGAGTTATTACTAGTATTCTTAGTCATTGTGCATGCATGTGACGGTGTATTCATGGATTTATTTGGGGGGGAATTAATGGTACGAGGAAGCATCACATATTCACATGGATTACTTGGACAAAATCTGTAGACTGAAGAAATATGGAGGGCTAGGCGTTTGAGATATGAGAAGAGCTAATTTGTTGAATCATCAACCCCAAGGGTCCGCTACACTCGGATTTGATAGAGTAATTGGGAGGATGATGCCAATGTGTGCATAAAAAATTTGCTCATTTTAAGCATAATCCTCACATTGTCGTTATCGATGTTCAAATCTTGACCTCTTTTCTTTCAAATAATGTTTACTGAACAATTAAGCTGAGTTCTATAAAGAAGGTAGTATACCTACCCACTATCAAATCAATAAACCTCTTCACACTAATGCACGAGCGGGGTGAGATGACTTCAAACTTGAAAGTGCATGATTTGTTAGAGATGTATTGTTAGTGTGTAAGTAATATGTGTTTAAAGTGTAAGTAATTGGTGCAAGTAAAATAACTTAAAAGTTCAATCATTTTCATTTAGCTAGGGTGTGTTTGGAAACACAAAAAATGATATATTATATATATAATTTTTTATTTAATTATTATTAAAGAATTTATTTTAGATATAAATTTCTTAATAATTTAGTTTTAAAAATTATTATTGTTTTTATTGTGGAACTTGTCAACAACTCCAAGAGAAACTTGCATGTTTACCCTATGATTAAAATGAAGATACAGAATAAATATATTAAATATTTTTAATTATTATATATATATACATTAGTGATAATATTATTTATTGTATAATTAAATATAAATCAATAGTATAAATTAGTGGGTAAAATAGTTTTATTTAATTAAACTAGTATTTGCCCCCGTGCGATGCACGGAATGCATTTGTTGTAATATATTAAAAGTATTTGGATTGATATATAATTATTTAAATTAAAACACCAAATATTATATAGTGCAATTGAATAATTGAGTTGGATCGATTATGTTTTCTGATGTTATTAATGCTTGGATTCGAACAAATAATTATTCAATTAATAGCCAACGTGTAGATGTACGCATCCGGTGTTGAAACTTTAGAGATTTTATATAGCAGTGTTTATGATTTGTATTAATTGGTCTAATTAGCTCGTTGTCTAGCTTGCAACTCAGTTATATAAATTATTTGTATAGAATATACAACATACAACATAAATATTAATATTAATTGATATTCAATGTAATATCACAAAAATAAAGTGATGTTTAAATAATATATAAATGCAATATGTACCTTAGAGTCATGAAATAAGCACTCTAGAGTTTGGTGGTTGACGCCTTGACGGCTGTGCGTTGATATTCTCTGGACAAATAACAACGCGTCAACTGAAGGTCTATAAAGCTTTTCCTTGTCTTGGAAGATAGATCAGCGGCAGTGACAAAATTTGACTTCATTACAAAACAATAAAGAGAAAGTTGAGAAATATAAGAGAAGAATTAAAAGTATATAATGGTAGAGAAGAAATGAGTTTGTGATCATTTTATATTCAGGAAATACATATCAATATCAATTTGTCTATACTATAATTATTAAATATTAATTATTACTATTTATTAATATAATTAATTAATTATTATTTAATTCATATAATTATCATAATATAATTGCCGATTATATATTTCCAGTGAAATATTAATATATATTCATTTCGTTTTCTAATATTTCATTTCCTTTTGAATATGTTCATTTCTTTTTTCCTTCATACAAAGAATAAATATTGATTGCCATATTTTTTTCCTTCATAATTTTTTTTAATATTTTATTTGTTGGTTACTAATTTTTTAGTAGGAAAAACTGTGTTATATTTCCAGTAAAATTTTAATATATTCATTTTGTTTTTCCTAGTATTTTATTTCCTTTTGGATATATTCATTTCCTTTTTCCTTCCTAAAAAGAATTAAAATTGATTTTCGTTCCTTTTTCCTTCATAATTTTTTCTTAATATTTCATTTGGTGGTTACTAATAACATATTCCCATGTGTAATATTTATTTATTTTTTCATTCATAAAAAGTATTAATATTTATTTTCATATAACTAAAAAATAATATAATTATAAAAATATAATTACTGATTATGCTTCCAGTGAAATATTAATATATTCTTTTCCTTTTTCCTTCATAAATAATTAATATAATTATAATAATATAATTTGCTGATTATATTTCCAGTGAAATATGAATATATTCATTTCATATTTTCTTTTCTTTTTTCTTTCATAATATTTCATTTGGTAGTTACTACTTTTTTTGATGGGAAAACTTGTATTATATTTGCAATGAATTTTTAATATTAATTTCCTTTTTCATTTGGCCTGATTCCCATACCAATTATTAACAGAATACTAATAATAGATTCTTGTGTGTAATATTCATTTTTTTTTTCATTCATAAAATGAATTAATATTCATTTTCATATAATTTAAAAGTAATATACTTATGAAAACATAATTGCCGATTATATTTTCAAAGAAATATTAATATATTCATTTCCATGCATGGCATAAAATTTAAATAACTTTATTCTACAAAATGTTTAAAAAATTATAAAATCAAATAATAATCATCACAACATACTATTACCATATATTATAAGGCATTGTGTTATTAAATATTACATGAGATTTAAAAAGTTTACAGAAATGAGCGCTCGTGTCGCCAGAATAAGGCACCACAATAATTACAGAAATGAGCAGCATTCCCAAGGTCCAAATAGGAATCCAATTACATAAATAGTTTATTATTAACACATATTATTGGTTGTTTGATGAAATTGAACATATCTAAGAGTTGTGAGTTCATAAAAAATTACCATATCCGTTATTTTCAGATACGAATTGTTTGAAATCCGTATTTTGTTCTTGACGATGTTGTACTGGAAATTCTCACAATTGACCACAAACCACGATTAGAATGATGATGTGGTGCTTTTTGCACTTTAAAAAACATAATTAACTGTTAATTATTGCACTTTAACAAAATAGGAATAACCAAGATTGTAAAAATCGTGAACCGTGTAATCTAAATTACCGTTTGATACATCAGCTAATGGTGGACGATCGAATATCACTGTTCAATGCGTATAAATTTGGGTTGCTAGCAACTGCAAATAGAGTTAACGCGTACAAATCAAACAATGGTTAATTAAATAAAATGATATTAAAAAATTCTTTAGTATTGAAAGATAAAATGATATTTTAAATATAACATATATCATTTGTGATTGCACTCAATGGTGTTCCTCTGGTGGCCACATGATTATCTTCGAACAAACTTTGATGAACATTAACTATTGCAAAAAAAGATTCGTAAAAATATAAGTGTTTAAATAATTCTCATAGAATAGATTCTACTTAGACAGAAATATGAATGAGTCTCTGAATTGTAATAATTTTGAAAATAATAATAACAAATAAATGCATGGTAATTAATATGAACATGTTAATTGTAAGTAATCAATAATTTGTAAGAAAAAAAACAACTGTATTTATTAAAATGTAAAAGTTATTACAAATAATGTGAACGTTAAAATTGAATACCATTGCTGGATATATTAATCGGTGTTCTTGGAGAAGAAATCATAAATCCACCATACAACGGTTCATTACCTGTCACTGCAATTATTTATATGAAGTTAAGAAATTTAAAAATGATACAGTAAAGTACTTACAAATGATTGTGATACAAAATTATATTTACCAATCATTGTTGGGGTGACTGGTATAACTGATGGTGCACCAATAGTTGATTGTAATGATGGTTGAGCATTATCGACCGATATATTTGATCGCAACAACGATGCTTGTGTATTATTATGATTACCAAACGGCTCATTTTCTAAAAAAATGAAATGACAAAGTTTAAATTATTGTGAAGGAATAACTAATAATGACAATAAAAAAAAAAATTTTGTTTAGTACCAAAAATTGAATACTATAAATTATTTAGATATTTATTAATTAACCATTTCTATATTACATTTTTTATTACATATACACCAATAAAAAAGGCAACCCCAATACAATAGTTTCCGAAATTGTAAAAGTTTTTAAGAAGCAGTAGGTCATTCCCAGTGAATTATTAGAATACTTTTCTTTTCTGTCAATTAGTAATTACACATCTTTATATATACATATTGCAAAATTATTTCCATCTTTAATTACGTTATTTACTTACCATAGAATATTTGGTTATAAATAACGTTATTTTCTTACCAATTGTGCTTTATTAATTCTTTTATCAATAAATAAATTAATATTAACAAAAGTTTGAGTAGGAAAATTGAAGAAGATGATTTTACTTTTATTAATGGTAAGTATAGAAGTATAGATTTCCTTATAAAAGAATAGAATAATTATTACTTATAAATTAAGTAATAACGTTATATAATATACACAGCAAGAGATATATAGCAATTAAAAAATGTAAATATTTTTTGATAAGTAAATTATCTGCTTATAAATTATTAAATCAATATGGATGTTTTGACTCAGGTAAATTATTTCCTTATAAATGTAGGTTATTACGTTATTATATTATATATATACGGAGTAAGGATTTTACTTAATTTCTTACCAAAGAATATTTTCTTATAAATTACGTTACTTTCTTACCAATTATGTTTTATTAATTATTTTATCAATTGCTTATATTATATGCTAGGGGTGTCTCCCCCGAGTCTACCCGTCCTTTCAATAAAAAAATGTTATATGCTAGGGGATTTTGGGTAACGGCCATGAATGTAATAACATGTATATATATATATATATATATATATATATATATATATATATATATATATGCTTGCTTATTAATGACTTTTTGATTTCCATGTATATATATATATATATATATATATATATATATATATATATATATATATATATATATATATATATATATGCTTGCTTATTAATGACTTTTTGATTTCCATGAATATCAAGTACCATATATATCAATTCCTTGTTTAAATATTTAATATTAGTATATTAGTATTATTAATTATTTTCTTATAAAATAATAGAATAATTATTAATTCATTATTTACTTATAAATTAAGTAATAACATTATAATAGTTTAGCATAATAACGATATATTATTTCCTTAATTAATGTTAAGACGGATGGGATATAGTACATATTCGTGCTGATGGGATATTATTTCCTTGATTAACACTAAGTAGCAATAACATTAGTTTCTTACCAATTATACTTTATTAATTATTTTATCAATAAATTAATTAATAAATTAATAGTATGACAATGTTAAATTATAACTTATGTGACGTACATACTAAAAATTTAAAATATTAAATTATACAATGTTATTAAAAACTATTAATGTTATTAAATTTTATATATAAAAATGTGATATGAGCTTTATTTATTCATATATATAATTTTGTAATTTAATAATTATGTTGATTTGATAAGAATAATTAATAATATACTCCATAGATATTAAAGGTATATTTATCATAAATAAACAATTATTAATCTAAATTAAATGTAAAATAATAACAGTTATCCTATTTTTTTAAAGACAAATTTTTATACACAGAGACAAAACCTAACCCTGCCCATCTTCTCTGCAGCCCTCACTCATTGCACTCTCTTAGCCTCTAACTTCTCTCATGATCTCTCTCTATCTCGCAGCATCGGCGTCTCCGCTTCTCCTCCCTCGGTGTCTCCAACTTTCTTCCTCGGCAATATTGTTAGAGTTACAATTAAAAAGAGTAAAGGGTCAAATAATAGCAAATAAAAAAAAATATTTTTATAACATTGCACATAACTAAAAAGAATAGAATTAAAATGTTAAGAGGATTCTGGGATAAATCTACGAAATTTAGATATTAACCATTATGAATAAAGCCTATTGAAGTTGAAGTTGTATATATACAAAATTTAAATACGAAAAATTGAAAGAAACAATATTAAACTCAATATTGATGTTTAACGAACTGGCTTATATATATGATCAATATATATTCATAGTTTATATAATATATGTAGATAGGTTTTTTTTTTTTTTTTTGAAAAAATATATGTAGATAGATTTTAAATTTCACCAATGGTATGATTTTCGATTATTTATCAAAAAATAAAAATAAAAATTTTGAAAAAATGATACATAGATTTACCAAATCAATGTGCAAGTGTGGTGCAACGACTCTTCTGGATATGGAAGCTTCGGCGGCCACACCTCACGCAGAGAAATGGGTCTTGTTCGTCCTCTTCTCGAAGCTCCATATTCTCTACACCATTGATATGCAGTTGCAGAGAATATTCCATTTCATTCTTTGTAACTTGGTACTATTTGTATTGAAGAGAAATGTGATGTATATATAGGTGTTTAGATATGATTAAGGGTAACAGTTATGGTTTTTATTATATTACCAATTAAAATTAGGATTTCCATTTTACATTTACTTACCAAATAAGTTTTACTACAAAAGTTTTGGCGGGAAAATTTGGGAAGGAGGATTTTACTTTTATATATATATAGATATATAGATATAGATAGATTACATTAATTCATAAAGCTAAATATTATTTTTAATGTTTTAGATTTCAACATTTTACCCTCAATTTGCTATTTATGGTGCGTTTGGAAATCCAGAAAATGATCCAAGTTTCCTATGTTTAATTAGAGGGGAAAAATAGAAGTCAATGAAAAATAAGGGTATCGTCAATGAAAAATAGAGGAGATTTTTCGGAAAATGACTTCACCTTTAATTATATAATATAAATAATTATAAATATTAAAAGAAAATTATTTTTGAAAAAGGGTTTAATAAGATTAAATTTATTTTGCAATGACATGGTATAAAATGATTTGAAATCAGTGTATAATATGCATCAAATATTTTCTCATTATTCTATTTGTAGATAGAAAGAATATATGTTTCGCTAAAAAAAATCATCATCCTTCTTCTCCAAAAACATATGACTGGATTTTTGGAGAACTAAGAGAAGTATATAACTATAAATCTATAATCACATTAGTAGACAACTAGACACTAAAACAAAACTTAATTACCATATTATATCTGAGGATGCTTCGTACCTGCTACGTTTTCGCCAAATAATGACTAATCAAAAATGGTTTAATTGAAGAGTAGAATGAGTATGTATATATAAATGTCTATAGAAATTCCAACAAGCACCAGTGGTCTAGTGGTAGAATAGTACCCTGCCACGGTACAGACCCGGGTTCGATTCCCGGCTGTTGCATCTCTTGAAGCGATGAAGATATCTGCGCACTTGTGGTGATTGGGTCGCCACGGTTTGTCCGACCTTAACTGGATGAATAGCAGCGCCTCTGAGTTTCAATTTTTGAATGAAGATTGACTAGTTAGAGACTAGGATAGATTTATCTTCTTAAGTTTTGAAAGAATGCTAAATGTTAGCTTGTTAAGCTTTGCTAGGAAATGTTTACAATACTCAAATTGTTTATCAATCATCGTATATCTCTCTTAGTTGAAGGAGTAGTCTATTTATATTTTACCATAGATAAATTTGTTTCTTTTAATTTTTCTTATTGGTATTCGTTTTATGATGTCTAGGAGAAGATAATAATCGTGTCTAAGAGATATATTCAGACTTTGTATTATATTTCTGGTTATTAATGTGCTATTCTAACTTTTAACACATTTTGAAGCTTTTTATGAGAACTGCAACGTAACTACTATTACTTTTCTTTTCATATGTTAGGATATATATTATCTTCTTTGATAGTTGAGTCCAACAATTCGATTTTTAGAAGATACTAGATATTTTTGTTTGCCTTTTAGAATACATTAACATTTTTCTTGTACTTCTTCCTCATCTTTGATTGATAGAGTCTGATCTTATGAGATTTAGTGTAGTTCAATATTCTATTTTGCCTCTTCTGAATGTTCTACTATTGTTAATCAAACGTTCTCTTTTGACCTTGAAACTTAGCCTCTTATGATGTTTTAACTCTTTTGGAAATAATACACTTTTATTTTTCTTTTTCTTCTAAAGGGTTAAGTTTTTTATACGATTACTCTTCTATTTGACCCTCCTATATTTTGTCAAATATTCTTATGCAGCTCTTCTATCAAAGTCTTTTGCTCAAGCAATTCTTTTGTTAGTCATTTTTCTAACAACTCTTCTACTAGATTGAGTTTAGTAAAGGTGCATTTACAAAGTGATACAATTAAGGACAATAATAGTTAATAATGTTAATATTATCGTTAACTTAGCTTATAGGGCGCTGACATCATTACTGTCACATCATGATATTTATATTCTAACTCATATATATCTTGATAAATATTTAAAACTAATTATTTTTACCTCCAATATATTAAATTAATATATCCAAAATAAATAATTATAACCATGCTCCCAATGAGATTTGACCACTTGATGTCAACATGCATGTAATTATTTATTTTGGACATAATAATGTAATATATTGGTGATAAAAATAATTAATTTAAAATATTTATAAAATCATATATGAGTTGGAATATAAATATCATGATATGATCACTTAATAATATTATTAACACTATTAACTATTGTCCTTAATTACACAATTTTTTACAGTAGAAGGACTAAATTGAACAAATTATTATAGTACAGGGACCTTAAAGATACTTTGACCAAAATTTTCATAACTTCATTAAGGGTGGCGTGGAATTTTATTTATTTATTTTTTTTTGAGAAAAATAAAATTATTTATGTTTGATTCATGGAATTCCTTAGTTATGACTTATGAGGAAAATGTTTTCCAAGGATAGGGGGCATTATTTTGTTTTTCATGGAACTCGAGAACAAATTATCACATGATAGGATTATTTTGCCCTTATAGAACATTTTTAATTACCTTAAATCAAAATGTATATAATAATTTTTATTATATTATTATAATAAAATATATAATTATAATATTTTAATTTATGATATTGTATTTTATAAATAATAACAATTTAATTTAAAAATGACTATTACTTTATATTCATAATAACAATTTAATTTAAAAAATGACTATTACTTTATATTCATTATTCTTTATCATTTTAAATTTATAACTTCAATCAAACAATGAAAACAATATTTCTAGTAATTTCTCTTCCACTAATTAAACAACAGAATCAACCTTCTTAATAATTTCTTTTTTTATGAGATTTTAATTCTATTTCTTCTCAAATATTTCCCACAAGCTAAACAGCCCAAAAAGTGTTTTGTTTCGTAGAAAATTAAAAAAAAAAAAAAAAAAAAAAAAAAAAAAAAAAAAAAAAGGGGAGGGACCATTTAGGATAACAGAATTTTGATGATGATCCATCTTTTAGCTGCTGTGTTTGTCTCTTCTTTTAATGTTGTTTTCCTACTTTACTGCTAAAGCTTTTACGTAGGTGCAGGTAGCATATGTTATATGTGCATGGTAATGTGGAGTTACATTGAATTGCCATCCACCAAACTTTTCATTTTTAGGTCGCTGGCGCGTTGTACGGTATGATGACAAAAGTTAAATTTAGGCAGTGTTCCGATCCTCTCATCTATCTTTTCCTTTATCTTTTTCTCTCCCTGAAAATAAGGCATTTTTTGTCCCCATCCTTTTTCTTCTCCCAATTAATAATGTGGAATCTTTTTATGTGTATATATGCTGCATTGCTACATCATATTATATTATATAGTTTATATAATAATGATCTTTCAGGAGTTTAATTTGAAATAAATGAACTCAAATTCTTGATATATATATATATAGGGTAGAGTTGCAGTGAGAACATGTGCTTAGGTGAGAACGTGAGAACATATCATGTGCATCCATCTAATATTTTTTAATGGTCAAGATTAGATTAAGTGTGTGCGAACGCGCATTAAATGTGTGCAAACGCGATTTTGTGTGTTTGCACACATTTAATGCGCGTTCGCACACACTTAATCTAATCTAGACCATTAAAAAATATTAGATGGATGCACATGATGTGTTCTCACGTTCTCACCTAAGTACATGTTCTCATATGATCCTAACTCTATATATATATATATATATATATATATATATATATATATATATATTATTGGGTAAATAACTCATCACATCTTGAGTCCCGAGTAAGTCAATTTGACGTTAAGGTCATTTAGGAGTTTTTCCAGAGAAACTTTGAGTGAGGAGAGGGAAATAAGAAGAAAATCATGATTTACGCAGCGGCCAATAAGTGGGCAAAATGCGCACTAGCGCGATTAATATATATTTTCTTAAAGTCTTAATATATTAGAAGGTTTTGATACGTAACCGTTGTCCTTCACATTGACAATCTGTAATAAAAATTAAGAGCCTATATTTAAATAAATTGAAAAATATATTATATATTTCAACATGACAAATATTCAAGAATAAAAAATTGACTTTCTAAAAAATGTTGGTTTAAACATTTACAGGGCGTTTGGTTGGATGGGGGGAATTATGTGGGAAAGGAATTGTAATTCTATGGGAGTTGAATTATTGGGAATAAAGTGGGAATTTAAATTCCAGTGTTTGGTTGACAGTAATAGAATTACTGGGAATTTCAATTCTAATGTTTGGTATACATGGGAATTGAAAGGGAATAAATAGTATAAAGTCCAAAATGTCAATTGTTGTTGTTAAAAGGAAAGATCAGACATTCATTTTCATTTTAGGTTAAAAAAGAGAAGGGTAATTTTGTCTATTCAGTATTTTTTTTTCTTCCTAAAATTTCAGGAATTAAAATACCGGGGGGACATGAGATTTTAATTCCATGAAAATGGGGGAATTGCAATTCCCTCCAAACAAACTACGGAATTTAATGATCTTTGAAATTATGTGGAAATTAAGTGGGAAGATAATTTAAAATCTCTCCAACCAAACGCCCTATTAGTGATCCAACATCCCGACTTGGGAAAATATGTCTAAGCTAATAGCTTTACACATTGTTTCCAAGAAAAAAAAAAAAAAACTGGAAAAGATACTTTCCAAATTATATTGAGGCTCCGACATCGTACACTTTCTAAATAAGATTAATGAATAGTTTAACCATTTTCATGCAGACAAAATTATGAATTTTCCTTTATGGGCAACTTGATAATAATGTAAGTTTATTAATAATTAAGGGAAAATTATGCTTTTTCTCCCCCTTCTGAAATAGCATACCCCATTCTTCATTAATTAAGGTGGCATTATTGTTTTTCAAAAATACATAAATAAAAAAAGTAATGGAGCTATGTGTTGGGAGAGCTCTTTTCTATAACAGGGCGTTTGGTTGGAGGGATTTTAAATTCCCTTCCCACTTAATTCCCACCTAATTCCAAAGGCCATTAAATTCCGTAGTTTGGTTGGAGGGAATTGCAATTCCCCCATTTTCATGGAATTAAAATCTCATGTCCCCCTGGGATTTTAATTCCTGGGAAAAAATAGATAGTGATGAGTCAAAATTACCCCTTCCTTTTTTAACCTAAAATTAATGTCTAACAAAAATAATGGACATTTTTGACTTTATACTACTTATTCCCTTTCAATTCCCATGTATACCAAACATTGGAATTGAAATTCCCAATAATTCTATTCCTGTCAACTAAACACTGGAATTTAAATTCCCACTTTATTCCCAGTAATTCAACTCCCATGGAATTACAATTCCTTTCTCACATAATTCCTCCCCTCCAACCAAACGCCCTGTAAGAGTTCAAACTTTCTTATCAATTAAATTATTGGAAAAATAATTTTAAGAAATGTATTTGATGGAAATAACTCTGCATTGAAAATTAATTAACATGTTTAATGTTATACTAAAAACATAAGAATTAAATTACTTAAAAATTAATTAAGATCTTTGGTTCATTTAAGCTTTCAATTCCTATATTTTTTTTAAAAAAAAAAAAATCTCTAAAATATATCATTGATATATACAAACATTAAAAAGAAAAATCATAACAAATAATTGATAATTTAATAAATCACTTGTAAATTATTAAATCATATGTCAAAAAGTTAAGTACCTATACCCAAGAATATTCAAAATTCAAAATAGTACATATGTAAAGAATGTTGTTAACCTTCATAATGATGAAAGAAACAAATTTTCTATATTTATAAGAGACTTTTAACATAACACTAAAAAAGGATAATGGAAAATGACACTTTTTTTCTCGTGAGTTATATGCTTATAGCATTTTCCCCCTGAATTATTTATGTATCCACATTTGCCCCTTAAGTTATGTTAAAAGTGACGATTTTCCCTCCTTTCCTTTTATGTTAGATGTACATTTTTATCATTAAAAATAAGTATTTCATTTATTTTTTTTATCCAACAAATTATTACTTAAATGTATGGATGATCACGGTTCGGTTCGAACCTAGGCTAACCATACACTGTAGCAGTCGAATCGAAACAGTAAGGACAGTTCTGGTTATGATTCATAACCGGGGAAAAATAAAATAAAATAAAATAATTATTGAATTTAGACTATTTTAAAAATAAAAAATAGAATTTATAAAAATAAATAAATAAATAAATTTTAAATTTGCGGTTCAAACCGAAATTGGAACTTTCCTAAAAGGTTCCATTCCGATTTATCATTTCCAAGAACCGTGAACTGGAACTGAACTAGCAGTTCAAACCGAAACTGGAACCTTTTTAAAAAGGTTCCCGTTACGATTTATCATTTCTCAGAACTGTGAGCCGAAACCGAATCGCAGACATATCTACTTATATGTGAAATTAGAATAAATGTGAAAATGATCAAACACTACTATTGGTAAATGATAAACCCTTTTGGTTTGGTTCCAATTTTACTTTTGAACCATTGATTCAAAATTTATTTATTTATTTTTGTAAATTCTATTTCTTATTTTTAAAATAATCAAAATTGAGCAATTATTTTATTTTATTTTATTTCGATCCTAATTAAATCGTAACCAAATCTGTCCTTACTATTTCAGTTCGATTGTTACAGTGACCGATTAGGTTCGAATCGAACCATACTTATCCTTACATAAAAGCAATAATTTTGTTGGAGAAAAAGAAATAAATGAAATACTTATTTTTAAATGTAAAAATATAGATTTAACAATAGGTATATGTGGGGGTGGGGGTGGGGGTGGGGGTGGAGGGGGGGGGGGGTGGATTGTCGCTTTTAACATAACTGATGACGGCAAATGTGGATAAATGAATAACTTAGGGGGGAGAAAGTGTCATTTTCCCCAAATGATAAATATATAATTGAATAAATTTGGTAGATAAACTCTGTAGATTAGAGAGGCTTTTTTTTTTCTTTTCATTTTTTTCTTTTTATAACTATTTAATGTGGTTAACAATTAGGGGTGTAAACGAGCAGCTTGAGCTCGGGTTGGCTTGAGCTAGAACTCGATAAACAATAGGTAGGCTCGAGCTCAAAAATTGAAGCTTGAGCGCGATCGGCTCGATTATGAAATGAGCCGGCTCGAGCTCGAGAGTGGAGCCGAACTTTGACTGAGTGACTCGTGAACCGCTCAGCTATATATATATATGTGTGTGTGTTGGGGGGGGGGGGGGGGGGGAGGGGGGCTCGCAAGCGGCTCGACGAGCCACGAGCCTAAAATATTTGAGTTAGCTCGAGTTCGGCTTGAGCTCGACTAATTTACACTCCTAGTTAACATTGGTGATTCATGGATGGATCAAATCCGTGAGATATTTTGAGTTTTGGAGATGAATAATGGTATCATGCATGCATAATGAGCAGATCGATGAAAGACAGATTTTAGAATAGCACTAGCTAAGTGCAGGATGAAAGTAGAATTATGCAATTAAAATGCTTAAAAGAGAAGGATGGGAGAATACAAAGATTTGGTAATTAGTGGTGAATTCTCTAGGAAGAAGAGCAGAATGCAAGAGAAAGCATAAATGCTATAGGGATTGACAATCATGGAGGTGAGTAAAATATTTATTAATTAACAAACTAAATAAATGGTGCATATATAAAGCATTCTATTCCAGTACGTACGTCAAGACGTACTCAATTAAGAATCCCTGATCTATCTTTCGATTATTTTATGCTCCATCCCTTTATATTTTGTGTTCACCATTTTGGATGACTTGCATGTGATGAACTAATTAAATTCCAATTAAACCAACTTAATTAGTTGACATGAGTATCGTACACTATTGTCCCTTAATAGATCTTAACTTTAACATGTCATTGTTATATTGATTTTTGAAAAATATTTGATTATTGTATGAATAATTATTTAATTTGATTACTTATTAAAAAAAATTATTTAGTTTGATTTGTAGTAAGATTGACCAATTTATTTACAAGTAATTTATAAATGTAAAGAGTTTTCAATCTTATATATAAAAGAAGGAGGAAATGACTATTGAAAGTGATTTTAAATTTTTTTTTTTTTTATGAAATAGTAATTAGGTAGGGCAATATATAGAATGAATTAAAAAGATTGAAATTGTTGTGGTTTTGTCCCTCAGCTCTTGACTGCAAGGCCGGCCGACAACATGACCTAATCTACAGTTTATTATATGTTATAATTAAATAAACAATTAACATTAAGATGAGATGTAAAGAAATAATAACAATAAAGATTATAATTCTTCCCTACCATGTGGCTTTCAGTATTCCACACTCTCTCCACTTTCAAAGAGACACTAATTAGATTGGATCTCCATCTAATTACAATATTTTATGCATATACTTAATTAAGTAAAATATCCAAATTCATTATATTCTTATATTCTTCTGCTGACAAGTGACAACTACTAAAGTACTAATACAGATCCCCATTTTCACTGAAAATAATGCTGTTAAGGTTTCATTTTCTGTCTTTTTTTTTAAAAAAAAAAATAGGGATTTTTTTTTTTTTTCAAAAAAGAAAAGAAAAGAAAAGGATTGAAGATAAATGGAGAGACAATGATAAATATGGTTTACGTAACGAGAGTTGACAAAGAGGTGGTGTATTTATTAGAATGAGTAATTGAGTTCTTAATTAAATAAAAATTGAGTAAAAATAAATTAATAACTTAGGTGATATTGTAAAAAAAAAAAAAAAAAGTAAAGTTCAACGGAATAAAATTTCCCCTCGTTAAGAAATTTTAAAAATTTGTTTAAAAAGTTGAGAAGTTCGAAAGCAAATGCAAAGGTGTCAGTTAACCCATGTTCTTTCATTTTATTTTTATTTTAACCCATGTTCTTCTACCACATTGAGGAGTTAATTAAAATCCCCATAACTAACATGTGGGATGACTCATCATTATATTGTGTACCACCACTATATATGTTATATATATGTATCTATGAATATGATGGACCATTTCTGCCAGCTCTCTTTATGGTACATTAGACTACGTACTGCAGAAATGGCTAAAAAAAAAGTCCATTTTCTCTTTGGTAAATCTAATGGACTTGGCAAATTTGCAGCACGTCCCTTTGTCTTTGTAAAATTACTTAACAATAACCCCTTTCTACTAATTCAAGAGTTTCAAATAAGTGAGAAGGGAATGTAGCTCAAATGGTAGAGCACTTGCTTTGTATGTGAGATGCACGGGGTTCTATCCTTCGCATCTCTATTTGCTATCTTCATTTAGGCTAATGTTAGGATCATAAGACGGGATGCAGTGGTTTACCCTATATAATTAATAGAATTAGACCAGTCATACTAATTATCACTTTTAATTTATTCAGTGTTGTAAAAATCGGCCTAGGCACCCCTAGGCCAAGGAGATTTCAGTCTTAAGCGGCTTTTAGTTAGCTAGCCGACTAGGCATCCTACCCCGAGTTGGGCGCCTAATTCTGCCGAGTGGTGCCCAACTAGACTGCATCGGCGGCGCCCAACTCGGCCGAGTGATATTTTTTGCCTGCTCGGTTGCTCATCTTCTATATTTCTCCAGCCATATACTCAACTATCTAATATATGTAGTTGAGTAGTTTGTGGGATTATAATAGTTGGGTGGAAAAATGGAAACGATATATTCGACTCCTAGGCGCTCCCGGATGCCGGACTAGCGCCTTCTGCAACATTACTTTTATTTTTAATGGATGACATTTTTACACATAGTATTGTAGCATTTCATGAACCACCAAATTAATGAGTATAATTAATAGGATTACCAAGATGGTATTCATTGGATCAGAAAGTTAGTGATAAGGCTTAAAAGATTGTTATACGACATCCATATTCAAGCTGGGCGGGTGGTTGATCTGCGCTCCCCTTGTGACAATGAAAGATCATATATTCATTGCTATAATAAAATAAAACATATGTGTGGGTCTGTTTTTTGGGAAATAAAATAAAATAAAATTTGTACAGTATAAATGCACACAATAAAATAGGAAAATTAAGGTTGTGCATTGTTCGGAAAGTGATAAAAATTCCAACCACTTTGATCAATGCTCAGAATTACTTAGAAGAATTTTTGCAGATCTCAATAGTGATAGAAAAAAAAAAACATATTTTTGACTGAAATTCTAACTTTTATGGCCATTCAAGTGGTCAAAAATTCACGAAATTCCAATAATGTTGGTGAATTTGTACAAAGGTAGAACATATAATATTTGAAGGAGAATAATTGATAGTTTTTAGTGTTTTGGGGTAAAAAAAACATAGACTAAAAAATATCTATGAAATTTAACACAAAGAAAAGATGATAAATAGGGAATGAAGGTTTCCATGGAGAATTGAAAACCACTAGTTTTGTTCCAACCGCTATGTCCAATAAAGACTATCCAAAAGCACAGTGTCATGGAGACAAACAAATATGCCTTATGAAAACAACAATCCAAAAACACTACTCGGAGGATTACTGCCATCAATAGACAAATTAAAGAAGCTGTAAAAATGAAAATAGATTGATTTACCCTCACAATTCTTCATCTCCCGAAAGGTTGAATCCCCAACCCCAAGAATCCCCACACCCCAATCCGACTGAGCATTTGGGACAATGTAAATTACGGTGACTCAATGATTCAGCAGACATGGTCAAATATCGGTGCGCACAAGGGATCTGCCCACTTTGGGCTTAAACCCCACACTGCAGTTGTCGATGTTCGAACTTTGGTTTCTTCTCTCAAATACTGCCTACTGAACCATTGAGCTAAGTCCGTCACAATCCTGTCGGGATGGGGTCTGGGACCTTTGGGACGAGAAATTTCGCCTTTTTGGACAAAATGAAAATAAAAAAATAAAACTAAAATGTGTTACTATTAAAAAATGAAAAAAAAATAATAATAAAGGCAAAGGAAGCCATCTGCATCAGCATTCTCCCAATCAACAGCCATTTCCCCAAGTACAATAATAATAGAAAATTGTAAGTTGTCTGGGATCCAGATCTTCTGGTTTTCTTGTATAAACAAAACATGGGGTTCCCCCCTCTACAATCCCAAAGAACTCATCACCTTCTTCTTTGCTCTCTCACCACTCACCAATGCCTGCACTTCTAAGAAGCCCTTCTCTTTTCTCCACCTATACCTTTCTACTTCTTTCACTAAACTCCCTCTTCTTCTTCTCTCCTGGCCACTCCATTGATGCACAGGGCCAAGCTCTTCTAGCATGGAAGGCAAGGCTGAACAGCTCAACAGATGCTTTGAAGTCATGGAATGCTGTGGACCAAAGTCCTTGTTCCTGGTTTGGGATATTCTGCAACTCAGATGGAGAAGTTGTGAAGATAAGCTTGAAGGCAGTGAATTTGCAAGGCCCACTGCCTTCAAATTTGCAGCCTCTCAGATCATTGGATACTCTGATCATATCATCTGCCAATCTCTCAGGCTCTATTCCCAGGGAGTTTGGGGACTATCTTGAGCTGGTTGTTCTTGACATAAGTGACAACTCAATCACAGGGACCATTCCAGAAGAGATATGTAATCTGGGAAAGTTGCAGGCTTTGGGTTTGAACACAAATTTGCTTGAAGGTGGGATTCCTGGAGAGATTGGGAGGCTCTCCAGCCTCAAGTATCTAACGCTCTACGATAACCAGATCAGCGGGGAGATTCCTAGGAGCTTCGGGCAGCTGAGCAATCTTGAAGTGTTCAGGGCTGGTGGGAATCAGGATCTTAAAGGCGAATTACCTTCTGAGATTGGGAACTGCAAGAACTTGCAAGTTTTAGGCCTTGCAGAAACAGGCATTTCCGGGGGGCTTCCATCCTCAATTGGCAAGCTGAAAAGGATTCAAACCATAGCTATATACACATCACTGTTGTCAGGCCCCATTCCAGAAGAGATTGGGAACTGCAGTGAGTTGCAGAACCTCTACTTGTACCAGAATTCAATCTCGGGTCCCATCCCCCGGACCATGGGGAAGCTCGAAAAGCTTCAAAGTTTGCTGCTTTGGCAGAACAGCATAGTGGGCACCATCCCAGAAGAGCTGGGAAGCTGCAAAGAACTCACAGTCATTGATTTATCAGAAAATCTCCTGACAGGCAGCATCCCAGCAAGCTTGGGGGGCCTTTCGAGGCTCGAGGAGCTACAGCTAAGTGTGAATAAGTTATCAGGTACCATACCTTCTGAACTATCAAATTGCACTGCTCTGACTCACTTGGAAGTTGACAACAATGCAATTTCTGGGGAAATTCCTGCTGAAATTGGGAAACTTAAAAGCATGACTCTATTTTTCGCCTGGCAGAATAACCTGACAGGCAACATTCCAGACTCTTTATCTGAATGTGAGAGCCTTCAGGCCCTTGACCTCTCTTACAACACCCTCTTTGGCCAAATACCAAAGGGGATATTCTCTCTGAGAAACCTCACTAAACTGTTGTTGCTTTCCAATGATTTATCCGGGTTTATACCGCCCGATATAGGGAACTGCACAGAATTGTATAGATTTCGAGTGAACAAGAACAGGCTGGGAGGCACTATTCCAGTAGAAATAGGGAATTTAAAAATCTTGAATTTTCTTGACATGAGCAACAACCACTTCATGGGTTCTGTTCCTCCCTCAATTTCTGGATGCATAAACCTTGAGTTTCTTGATCTTAGTTCAAACGCATTGAGTGGCCTTGTCCCTGATTCCTTACCCAAAACCTTACAATTTCTAGACATGTCAGATAATAGGCTTACTGGTCCATTGGGACCAAGCATTGGTTCCTTAACAGAACTAACAAAGCTGAATCTTGGGAAAAATCAACTTTCTGGCAGATTCCCAGCAGAGATAGTGTCTTGCACTAAGCTTCAGTTGCTAGACATTGGGAACAATGGCTTCTCAGGTGATATACCAAAAGAGTTGGGTAAAATCCCCTCACTGGAAATCTCTCTGAACCTTAGTTACAATGGGTTCACTGGAGATATCCCAGATGAGTTTTCCGGCCTTACCAAACTAGCAACTCTTGATCTTTCCCACAACAAGCTGACTGGGAAATTAGATGTTCTTGCACACCTTCAAAACCTTGTTTCCCTCAATCTATCATCCAATAACTTCGAGGGCGAACTACCCAACACGCCTTTCTTCCGCGGAATCCCATTGACAGATCTTGCTGGAAACCCATCTCTGTATATTTCTGGTGGGGTTGTAACTTCAGCTAATAGCAGAGGACATGCCAAGACGACCACAATGAAGCTAGCAATGCCAATTCTTGTCACTGCCAGTGCAGTTTTAGTACTTCTGGCAATATACATCCTGGTTAGATCCAATTTGGGCAACAAGGGATCATCAGGGATTACAGAGACATGGGAGATGACACTTTATCAGAAACTGGATTTCTCCATAGATGACATAGTTCGCAACCTCACATCCGCCAATGTGATTGGCACTGGGAGCTCTGGGGTTGTTTACAGGGTGATGATTCCTAATGGGGAAACTCTGGCAGTGAAGAAGATGTGGTCAACAGAGGAATCAGGGGCGTTCAGTTCTGAGATTCAGACTCTGGGTTCTATCCGGCATAAGAACATTGTCCGTCTTCTAGGGTGGGGTTCGAACCAGAGCCTGAAACTGCTGTTCTATGATTATCTTCCCAATGGGAGCTTGAGCTCGCTCCTCCATGGCACTGGGAAGGGAGGAGCGGAATGGGAGAGGAGATATGATGTTGTTCTGGGCGTGGCTCATGCGCTTGCGTACTTGCACCATGACTGTGTTCCTCCAATTCTTCATGGGGATGTTAAAGCTATGAATGTGTTGTTAGGCCCTCGAATGGAACCTTACCTTGCCGACTTTGGGCTGGCAAGAATTGTCCATAGCAATTGCGGCGCCGCCGCCGACGTCAGTTCAAAGCAAGCCCAAAGGCCTCACCTTGCCGGTTCTTATGGCTATATGGCTCCCGGTAAGTTTCTTCAATTCACACCAATATAAGTTATATTACACCCACAACCACTACTTAATCGTAGTGTGTATCAGGTAAATCCCGTCACTTTGTGAATCATGTGGTAAATGAGATAAATCAATCTAGTTGTCCAGTTGGTCAATAGGCGGTTCCTGCACCTGTAACTACTATTTGAGAGTATGTGCATAAACTACAAGGGGTAAATCAACCTAAGTTATCCACCTGACCGTCTAGGTTGTCCAGTTAGCCAATAGGCGGTTCCTGCACCTGTAACTACTATTTGAGAGTATGTTGCATAAACCACAAGGGGTAAATCAACCTAAGTTATCCACCTGACCGTCTAGGTTGTCCAGTTGGCCAATAGGCCGCTCCTGCACTTGTCATTATTATTCGAGAATGTTCACTGCGTAGACCACAAGGGTAAACCAGCCTAAGTTATCCAGCTGATCAGCTGAAACAAAGAAGGCTAATACGTCTCTTGTAGGGAGTATGTGCATAAACCACAAGGGGTAAATCAACATAAGTTATCCACCTAACTGTCTAGGTTGTCCAGTTGGCTAATAGACCGCTCCTGCACTTATAGTTACTATTTGAGAGTGTGCAATGCGTAAACCACAAGGGTAAACCAGCCTAAGTTATCCAAGCTGACTAGCTGAAACAAAGAAGGCTAATAATCTCTTGTAGGGAGTCAAATTTATAACATTGTGGTTACCAAGTAAACAATCTAACGAGTTTGATTGGGGTACGGTTATCGTCCTATTTAACCTATTTAATTGTTATAACACATGGTACTTACAAAAGTAAGTGTGCTTTAACAGAGCATGCTTCGATGCGGCGTATCACTGAAAAGAGCGACGTTTACAGCTTCGGGATAGTACTCCTGGAGGTGCTTACAGGAAGGCATCCACTAGACCCAACATTGCCCGGAGGAGCACATCTAGTGCAGTGGGTTGGGGAGCATTTACACAGCAAGCGCGACCCGGTTGAGATCTTGGACGCAAAGCTGAGGGGCAGAGCTGATCCCCAGATGCATGAAATGCTTCAGACTCTCGCAGTTTCATTCCTGTGTGTGAGCACCAAGGCGGAAAGCCGTCCCACGATGAAGGACGTTGTGGCGATGCTGAAAGAGATTCGACACGAAGATCCTGCGAGCTCGGAGGCGGTGAAGGGAGGCGGCGGTGGAGCCACGGCGGCGGTCCCCAAATCGCCTCCTACCAGCAGGAATGTGTTGCATGGGTCTTCCAGCTGCTCCTTTGAGTTCTCTGACAATTCAATCTAAACAACAGCAATAGAGGCTAAAACATGTGAATATATCCTCCAGGCCAAACAATAAGAGAATCCAATGGAATAGGGCGTTTCATGTAATGTAATGTTATATTGCATTATCCATTTATCCTTCAATTGAGAGGACTTCACAACTTTTTATATTCATTATTAATTAAAAAATGTATACATGTCTTAACTTAAAAGTTTAAATTGATAATTGAATTACACATTGATATTTATATATTATATATTTAAACTCCTAGAAATTCATCTTATGCTGAAACTCGGGAACTACAAAGTCATAAGATTAAAGTACATTTTCAGTTTGGAGAGAGAAATGTGTAAGGGACAAAAAGGACATTTCCTTGGGGGCGACAAGATGTATGGGTATAATTACTCTGTTTAAGGATGAGATCGAGTAGGGTTTAGGTTGAGTGTCTATTTGAGTTGAGTTTGTAATATAAGGACATGGTGGAATGGGGCAATGATTGGGTGGCCGCCTTAATTGCTTCTTTATTACTTTATTTTTTTTTAGTACTATTGATTCGTTTTATTGAAGTACAAAGAGTCAATACTCCTAACTAAAATTCAAAAGTGTGACAGCACAAACAGTCAATGTTCAGGTTTGAAATTGTAACTTTTTGAGAAAGCTACGGTTATACTTCTTAACTACAAAGTTTTTGGCATGAATCAAAAATAAAAAAATTGAGAGATTGTGTTGTGTAGCAGCAGTCACATGGCCCCACGCTTCCAGCTTCACATTTCCTTTTGCATGTGCTTTCTGAATCCAACTTTCAAGTTTGAAGTAATGTGGAGTCTGGGGAGATCTGCGTCCTCGCTAATTGCTTCAATCTTCGTTCACTTTTCATTTTTAAGTTATGCTATTTTGCTTTCTTAGTTCTGACATTATCTTTAATATTCCCAGAAAGCAATTATTTACAGGTATATCTTATGGATGTTTGCGGCTCACCATTGCTTCTACTTTAGTTGAAATGATTGAGGGGTTCTAATGCCAATGTACTGATTTGTTATCTTTTAAAATGTTGTGGAGTTATGTCAATTCATATGAAAAGTAATAAGTTTATTCATGATATGGTGTAATAAGGCTGTAAGGAGATAGGATTAGGTATTCCCGGGATACTATGTCATCATGTATCGAGAGAATATCTAATCTTATTTATGGTGTAGTTGAATTTGAAATAGTTGTGTTTAATATGTGTAAAAGTGGACAAGTGATAAATAATTGTTAGGCTCAAGTAACTTTGACTTTTTAGTGTTAGCGTTATAGGAAATGGATCCAACTCAATGATACTGACTCTATTACAAGAGGTAATAACGCCTCAAAAGTCCAACCTGGATGCCATCTGAACACAAAGTGCTTGGCAATCTATTTTAGAATCTAAGTCCATATAAAGGAGAATAGGACAAGGAGAAGTGGAACCACAAAGAGGAAGCGGCACACTAAAGGCCAAAATGGTCCAAACCACTCCTCTAGTCCTCTCTCTATGAGACTTCATAGTAGTGCTTTTCTCCTCTTTCACGCTTCATCTTCTTCACCAAGCAAGCCACCATTAATGGTTTCTAAGTGGCTCAATCATATTTTTTTTTGGGTATACCCAGAGTTTGTAGGCATCTCTTTTAAATGGGATATCTGACCTGGAAATTTAAAACTGCTCAATTTCCAAAGTCAAGGATCGAACCCTTGACTTTACGCATGTCATTTTTTCCTTTCATGTTTCCATATAAGAATCTCACGTCCTTATTATATAAGGTTTAAGATTTAGAGCTATAGAGAATAGATGAGAATAGATAATTATGAGGCATCAAGTGGATTGATATGGATGTATTTGGGTGCATGCCAAGTGCCTTGTGATCAGTTAGTCTATTATCGTTCCAAACGAAATGTCATAGGTTTAAGTTCCATCCTAACCAAGGATGTTGGCATAATCATGTTGAACATATACTATAGTTAAGGTTATATTGTAGTCACCAAAAAAGTTGGAAAATAGATTGTTTTACTGTTCTTGTTATCCTTGATTGAATGTACAAATTACAATGTGGAATTGTAATGTTCTCAACTTCAATTGCAGTACCATTTCTGATGAAATGTCAAATTTGCAGAACTAGTTAGGGACCATTTTCGGTCCTTTACAATTACTTCGCCATAATATACACACTCTACATTCACATCATATGCCAACTACAAATTGCAGGCTGCACAAAGACATAACAATTGTAGTTTTCCCCAATTAATGATTCCATCAACTGCCACCTAATCTCATCACAACAATAATTCCAGGCCAAACTGGACCCCTATTATGCCAACCACAATCATGCAAAACAAGCTTTCATGCATGGACCACAGTGACATTCTCTTCTCATGCAATGTCCCAACCCGTCTTGCCTGTTGACCCCAGGTGTAGAAAGGCAAGTGTCTAAAACCCGAGGTTTTAGTCGATGTTGATATCATTGATGGCATGGGCTTTAGGAAGGATGTTTGGATTCTAACTTCTTCAGCACGAAATTAATGACACTCCAGTTAAAGCCACGGTACTGAAGCCAATGGATAACTCTTGATTTCCGTGTCTCTCTAGGTGCATCGCGACTCCGTAGCCATTGTTTAGAGGCCTGGACAAGAAGATGATCCAATGAAAGCTTGGACATACCAACCCCTGATTCTTGCTCTTCTCCGGTTTCACTATCCTTGAATACCAGTTTTATTGCCCCGTCTGCATCCATTTCATTTACTCCCTTCTTGATCAAGGCCTAACTCAAATACGATATCCATTAGTCCATTACACGGTGAGAATTGCAGCACACAGGTTCAACCCAACTTAAATATCATGGAGGCACAACAATCCATTTCAATTATAAGAGTAAACTTACTTGTTTAATTCGTCTTGGACTCCAACTTAAGGAAGACCATCTAGATCTCGTATAAGTTTCTGCGTATAAGCAATCATTAATTAGACCCCTGCAGGAAATGACAAGTGTTAATAGCAATGGATTGAGTGTCATCAATAATAAGTGAAGTCAGATATGCATGGAGTAAAATACATTCTAATTCCCATACAACAATGAGCGTATGGGCAAACAAGAATAGATATTCATAACTATTAAAATAACATCTCCCACAATAATCTATGGTTAAATGGTTCTTATTCAAGATTACTTACCTGGTGCACAGGTCTGTTATCACCGAATCAATAGTATGAACTGGAAATCTCTTTCCTTGGAGTTTCTTCTTAAGCTCTACAGCTGTTAAAGCTCTGCATAGTAGGAAAACATACTTCATAAGAATAATAATAGAAAAAGGCACTCCATATCATTTAAAGCAAGATTGAGTGTTTATCATCTTTTTATCTCGGGAGATTTAGCTTCTGAACCCAAAAAAAAAAGGTTCAAATCAGTGAACTTCCAATTAATCATCTGTTTATCTCTGGCAATTTAGCTTCTCAACAAAAATAAGTTCAAATTAGTGAACTTCCAATTAATCATCTGTTTATCTCTGGCAATTTAGCTTCTCAACAAAAAGAAGTTCAAATTAGTGAACTTCCAATTCTTCCTATCCTTGTTGCAAATACGTAATCAAGTTGTAACCATAGTTTGAATTCTAAAGCTTGGCATTAAGGGTCCCACAAACATGATACTGCACATAAGAAGTTGAACTTAGGATTTCAACCTTGCAGCAAGTAATTGAATTGCTACTCTTTCCACATCTTGCCTAGATGCATGGTGATCATTAAAATCCGATATGATCTCTTCAGTCTCTTCCAAGAATTCACAGTTTTCAAACCTGAAATCACCATCAATTTCTTTCTCCATCCCTGAAATTTCATAAAGTGGTAAAGACTTTCAAATTTTCTGAACTTCCCCTCCCCTATTTCAAACATAGACCACATAAGAAACATGCATATCATTATATTTTAGAGACTAGAACTCTTCAGTAAAGCCACTACTTAAATTGTTTTTACCATAATGAAGCTCAGCTCTTTTGGAGTTCCGGTTCACACTATTATGCTTTCCTACATCCACCGGATTCTTTGCGGACAAAGAAGGAGTCTTGGATTCTTCGGAATTCAAAGGTTTCTTGGGAATGTATTTCTCTGGAATTGAAGCGTTGTAGTGTCTGCACTTTGAGCAGCTTGTGCTAATACTCTTCTGCAAACTAAAAATGAAATCTTTGCATAACAAAACTTAGCAAAATTCATATACATTTCACATAAACGAACTTAAATGTAACATGCAGTCATACACGTAACACGCGGACATGCGAATGCATATGCATATACAGAAATGCTTACCTGGGGGTGGGTGTCAGAATAAGTCGACAATGAAGCTGAATTGCATTTTTACAGAAGAAATTTCTCAGGGAAATCGCCATTTTTTGTTTAGGGCGAAGAAATGACACGGCGGTGAAGTGGTGAACTTCCTGATTGTTAGGGTTTTAGAAATTGATTTGGTTGGGAAGGGAGCACGCCGAGGGAAAGCTTGTATAAAATAATAAAATAGTTTTGATAAAGATGACGTGAAAATAATACTGTAACAATAATGCGGAGTAACAATATTGCATTTTTTGTCCTTAAATTATATAATAATTGTAAAATTTATTCATAAATATAAATTATGATCACTTTTTGTTCATAAATTATCATTGACCTTGCATTTTTCTTAGATATCAATAAAAAAAATTATGATTAGTATATTATTTTTTTTGCATTAATTGTTGACAAAATGTTTCTAATAATTTGGATTAAAGTTAAATGGGTTGAGAGAGTTAAAGTAAAATGTTGATTTTAATAATATTATAGATAATCCTCCATCAAATAAGGAGTATGTTACTCCGTATTATTTTATTTTAGAAAAAAGGTCAAATAAGTCCTAGAATATTACTTAAAAAGTCAATTAGGTCTCTAAACTTTTTAAAGTAGCAAATAAACTCATCAATATTGTATTTTAATGGTTCCGCAACCTTCAGCGATATTTCCGACGACAAAAACGACTGACGCCATTCACCATTGAAACCGAGAAAGAAGGCGACCCAGATGGTCACCTTCACGACTGAGTGGTTGTCTTCTCCGTTGATTCAAAGGAGACTAGTGAACATTCAACGGTCGCTGGTTGCTTTATTGTTGGAAATATTAACGGAGTTAGACGGAATATCGTTAGAGTTGGTCAGAATATTGATCGAAACCTTACTGACTTGTGATAGCAGGTCACTAATGAATTTTTGAATTTTATTGCACAAAATGAAATGTTGATGTGTTTAATTGCAACCTTAAAAAGTTCAAATGTCTAATTGATTTTTTAAATATAATTTGAAGGTCTATTTGACCATTTCCCTATCTCATTTTCAAAATCTCAACTAAACAAAGAGTAAGCATACTTTTTTTTTATTTATTTCTTTTGAAAATGGGTCTCACATAACTAGAGTTAGTTAATAGGAAAAAGTGTCAAATTAGCCCCCTAAGTCAAGTGGATAGTGCAATTGGATCCCCTAAATGAAAAAAGCTCCATTCAAGTCTCCTAAACCTGTAAAATTGTTCAATTAAGTCCAATATAACTTGTTTAACAGGTTAAATCGATATAGTGTTGACACATGTCTTTCTTATTTTATTTTTTAAAATAAATACTTTTTATGTATTAAAAATATTTTATTATTAATTAATTAATTAAAATAATAATAATACTTTAAATTTTTTTAAAAAAAAAAAAAAAAAAACCAGCCACCGGCTGTCCGCGCCGGACAGCCGGTGGTTGTCTTCTTTCTTCACGGACCGCCGTGGCCGTCCGTCTAAGGAAGACGGCCAGACGTCCATGGCCGCCTTCCTTAGACGACCGTGAAGAAGGAAGATAGCCACTAGCTGTCTAGTGCAGACAGCCGGTGGTTGTTTTTTTTTTTTTTTTTTTTTAATTTTTAATTTTTAATTTTTAATTATTATTATTATTTTAATTAATTAATTTATAATAAATAATATTTTTAATTTTTAATAAATAAAAAAACATTTGTTTTAAAAAATAAAATAAGAAGGACACGTGTTAGCACCATATCGATCTAACTTGTTAAACAAGTCATATTGGACTTAATTGAACAATTTTACAGGTTTAGGAGACTTGAATGGAGCTTTTTTTCACTTAAGGGACCCAATTGCACTGCCCACTTTGACTTAGGGGACTGTCTATCCCTAAAAAATACGGAGGTTTGGGCTTTAAACGTCTTCATGAATTTAACCTGGCGCTTTTGGCAAAACAGGGATGACGGCTTTTAATTTATCCGAATTCCCTTGTTGCTCGTCTGCTGAAGGCAAAATATTTTCCCCATTGCAGTTTCCTCGAGGCACAACTGGGCAATAACCCAAGCTACTTATGGCGTAGCATGTTGGCGGGTCAACCTCTTTTGAAACTAGGCGTATCCAGACGTATTGGCGATGGAGCAGAAACTAAAGTTTGGGGCTGGCCGTGGCTCGCGGAGTTGATCAACCGGCTTTGGACACCCCATGCATAGAAGCCTTAAAAGAGGCGACTATAAACGGGCTTCTCACGGCGCAAGGCGATTGGGATGTGGAGATTCTAAAAGATCTCTTTGTGGAGAGCGATGTCCCCAGAATTATGGCAACACCAATCTCGATCAATTACCCGGATTCCTGGAGATGGAGGGGTGATATACGGGGAGTCTACACTGTCCGGCAAGGATATTATTTGCTCACGGCTTCTAATGGGGAGATGCTGACGACAGGGGGGTTCACGAAGTGGCAGCTGTTGTGGAAACTTCCGATCCCTCCCAAGGTGAAGAACCTACTATGGAGGTGCGCACGTGCCATTCTCCCAGTCAAAGAGATCCTGAAGAGTCGCGGAGTATGGATTGGTGGGGGCTGCCCACTTTGCGACAATCCGGTGGAAACAATCGAACACCTGCTGTGTGAGTGTGCTATTGCGAAGCAGATTTGGGAAGAGGATGAGGTACTAAGAGGCCGGACTATTCAAGACTTTATGGAGGCAGTGATAAGAGTCGCCAACACAACGCAAGCGGTACGCATGGCAGCGATTTTTTGGGTCTTGTGGGGTGCGCGGAACGACCGGGTTTGGAAGGCGGAGACGAAATCTATCGAGACCATCTTCATAAGCAAGTCCAAGCGTTACAACGCCTATGGGATCCACTGCGTTCGCATACTAATGCAAGCTGTTCGAGTGTCGCATCCACGTCCCTTTGGAGCCTACCTCCTCGTGGTTGGATCAAATGTAACGTTGACGCCGCACTATTTGCGAATGGGGCGGGCTTCGGCGTGGTGGCTCGAGATCATGGCGGCAACTTCATCGCAGCGCATGGTGGTAGGTTGGGGCAGATTCGTGATCCCTTGCTGGCAGAAGCTACCGCGGTCGAACGGGCGTTGGCATGGATCAAGAACCTAGGTTTTAATAATGTAATTCTAGAGATGGATTGTTTGAAAGTCTCTACTGCTTTTAATTCTCGTTGTGTTGATTTTTCTTATGTTGGTTCCATTGTAAAGCAATGTTCTACAATTGCTAATGATATTGGGAACGTCAAAGTTCGCCATATCAAGAGGTCAGCTAATCAGATCGTTCATGCTCTTGCACGGGCAATCCATTCTCCGTCTGTCCTGGGGTCGTGGTGTAATCACCCGACCTCGTGTATTGCTTCTTTGTTGAGAATTTAATGAGATTGGTTCGTTTTGTTTCAAAAAAAAAATATATGATATTTTCTTAACCAAACACCCCACAATTGTGTACTTTGACAAACTAAATTCAACTCATGTGCATGGTCCCAATGCAAACTTGAAAAAAGGAACAATTTTGGAGAACCTATTTCAAATTAAAATAATAAGGCTAAGAATTTCAATCCATCCGTAATGAGAAAAACGTATGATCAGTAAATCAATTAAAAAAAAAAAGGGTTGAAATCCATTTAATCAACCTACATTAGCACATACAATGTTGTTTTCATAATGTGATAAAAGTGCTAACCCAAAGGGAGCATAATAATAATAAAAGGGCATTACATGAAGAATGTGACAAGAACAACATGAGGGAGGGGCAGGCCACATTGTTGGTCAGATCATTCAGTTTTCCAAGCATAAAAAACATGGCAGAATTCAGGTGGCCTGGATTGTGAATCATCACAGCTTTTTTGAGGAAGGCTATTGTCTTCTTCTCCTTCTCCCTTACCACCATTCCCTTGCTTGAAGATGAAAACCCCTGGCCCTGCTGCAACACTGCTGCTATCATCATTGAACATCCAATCATGCACATCCCAGAACACTTCCACTGCCACATTATCCACCATCACCGTTTCGTTCCCTCTGAATCTCCAGTTCAGGTTCATCACCCGAACCGACTCTATCCCATCCACACTGATCCACATCTCGGGCTCAGTAGGCCCCGAGAGGTCGGTTTCTATGATGATGTTGTGCTCCCTTTTCCCTCTCCCCAACATGGTTCTGGTGCAAAAGCATCTCTTTGCATACACACTTTCTTTCTTGTGCACCAAAGTTGCATCCACAACGGGAGGCCTCGATTTGGTTCTCTTGAAGGCCTCACTCTTTTGGTCACCTAGCAATATGACCACCTCCCCTCCCGTGGCCAATGCGACATAGAAGTCTGAATCGGGCTCGGGGCTGCTGGAGAATTTAGCAGCCCTGAAATCCCAGTAAACATCGACACGTTCTTGATCTACATTGAAGGACTTGAGGCCCTTCTTCCCCCAAAACTGCCAGGTTTTCAGGTCAATCTTGCATGTGTAGTGGTTGTCCTCTGAAGGGTTTTCCACGACGATGGAGAGGGCGTGGCCTATCAAAGATTTCGACCACGTTATTGTGATGGTTCGGAGCAAATCTGCAATTTTGGCTAGGTGTATACAGGTCACATAGCTTTGATCTGTTGCACTCTCTTCTGCTTCCTTTTGATCTTCTCGTCTCGGATTCATAGGTCTCAATTGTGCCATAGAAATTTGAGAATTTCTCATTTACTTTTTCAACAAAATCTACATCTCTCACATATTCTTATGTTCAAGCCCCATAAAAGTTTGATCCCCATCAGAACACACAAAATTAGATGAATGTCACCTGGTAAAAGATGATATCATGAATCCATGCAGGAGCCAGGAGTTATTGAATTTCATCAATTTCTGCAACATGAATACAAAAGGTATGACATGAAAATCAAACAGGTTATGAACAATCAATTTCGCGTGACAGATTTCTTTTTCCAGATGATAGAACAGACACAATTTGTTCTTGGACAACCTGTCTCTATAGGATTGATTCTAGACAAAAATTTGTGAAAGAAAATGGGGTTTGGGTGGAGAACAAGACAGGTGATTATGCATTATTGTTCAAATCCAAGGATGGATTTGTTTCCCAACCCAGGTTGTCTGTATTATTCTTTTTATATTTATATTGCATTTTTAGTGAAAAGTTAATTGTGCATTTCCTGATCTTGCGCATCTGTTTATTTTTACATTAGGAACTAAATAACTAAAAAATGTATTTTGTAGTTAATTAACATAAATTAGGAGTTCTTTCAAAAAAAAAAACATAAATTAGGAGTTTTAATTTCTTGCCACAAAAGGCACAATTCTCTCGCCCCTAGGGCTGCCACATCCTGACCCGACAAGATAGTGGATGGGTAAATCACAGTGACTCAGCAGTCCATTAGGTAGGAGGACCGGTATCTAAACCACATTGGATGTAACTCCCACGTTGCAGCTATCAGGACTCAATCTTGTGTCATTATCCACAATCTATCACTCAAGAGCCAACTAAGCTGTCAGGGCGGACAATTAAGTATGGAAAAACCAATCTGGCCAGTACTTTGCCCCTTAATTGGGCCAGCCCAGTGCAAACAGGGATTAGTCTGAGTATAGTACAGGGTTAAAGGTGCCTCCTACAGTTAGGGCCTACTTAGGACACCTCGTGGTCTGACAAAAAAAAAAATAAAAAAATCAGGAGTTTTCATACCTCATACATTGTATATGGACAGTTGATTGACTAGAAACAAAATGTAATCAAGAATAGCCTGTAAATCCAGCAGCAAAGCTCATATACTAGATTTGATGATCTCCCATTACTTTCATTTTCACATAAAAACACTTTCCATGTTCATACATCTTCCAGAGGCTTTTCATTCTACCCTTTCTACAAGTAAAAGAACACAAAACTTTGTATCTATGCACACCAACAAGCTCTAAAATGCGACAGTTTCACACTACAGCTTTAAATACAGTACACAACGTTTAAACTCGGCTTAAGAGCCAAATGATTGTTTCCAAACTCCAACAACTTCAACATCCTAACCTTCTTTAAGTGCGTACGGGGCAAGGGCTCCAAAGTATAAGTATAAGAAAGGCTGTACAAGAACTCTCAAGTGTGATATAATGGATCCAAAATAATGGCCTCAAGATGAAAATTTTTCTCATGGTTAAACCATAAATTTCCCTCGTGGTGTAGATCGGCTCCTCCTCAGCTCAGGAGCCGATGAGTTGTTCACTTCTCTTGCACTCCTTAGGGTGCTGGTTCCATTTGAAGGTTTGTCATTGGGTTTTCTTAATTCAGGAATAAACGAGATACCTGGCTCCTTAATATTAGGTAGAATGCTATTATTGCTATATGACGGTTTATCCAATAAGCTTTCCATTCTCTGTGTCATTTCCCTGTATATATGATAAAATTTCACCAATCAGAACTGTTAAGAGTCCCACATTGAAAAAATAAGCAAGAATATATGGGTTTAGACTAGCTAATTGGTTGGATTCAATCTTTTAGCGTGCATTATAACCCAATTGAGTGACTCTAGCCCAATAATGATACCTTGGTTCAACATTCTGAGAGTTTCTTGAGAAACTCCTTGGGAGGTTCTTCATCATCCTTATGGTACCGGCATGTGATCCAACAGGTATGTGGTCATTCTCGGCCTCGGAAGCATCACTTCTCTGAGCCTCATCGATCGAGCTCCCATCAGATAGCAACATCACAGAAACATCTGATGTTATCTGTATTTTAGTCGATAACTGATGCTTAGCCTTTGCCTTGCCATCATGTTTGCCTTTTCTAATCCCGCCTTGCCTTACATTAAGCACTTGCTTAAACTGCTCTTGTTCGGTGTCTGGTTGAATTTTCCCCGCATTCATCCTTTGGAGGCTGTAAAGAACGTCGGTGATGTTTTCCTGCTTCAACGACCCTCGTGAGCCATGAGGTCCTTGCAAGTTACCCGACGATGGAAATATAGAGGGTACACCCGTAAGAGACTTATTGACGGTGACAGGAACTCTAGCAGGAAAGGGTAGTTTCATAACTGGCGGGTTTTCACTCGTCTCGGGCTTGATCCTACTCTTGATATGGGCGCCTCTATCAGTCGATACTGACCTTCTAACTGGAGGAGAAGGTGATCTTGCCTTATTTGAGGGCACCGGTCCCTCTTCAGTAATTAACGACATTTTTGGTATAGAATCCTTGTCTATAAACTTAGAAGGGAAAGGCGACCTTCGTTGTTTACCCGAGGAAGAGCTTCTGACCTGAAATCGAGTTTTGTGAAAATAAAAATCGGTGAAAAGTTGATCATACTTAGGCAATAATTGTAGCTGAAAGTAATACGTGTTACCTCAGTGCTTCGAGTTTCATCATTCCTATGCATACGAAGAGGTGATGCTGCGCCTCTAGTGTTAACGCCTTTTTGCAAGTGTTCAAGTTCGGCTTCCTTTTTCTCGAGCGCTAACTTCAAGTTCGAGATCTAAATCAATCCAAAAATGCAAAATAATGTCAACTTCTTATAGATATAGAAGGTGTATGATCAAGTGATTCGAAAACTCAGACCTCTTCTTTCATGTCTCGAATTTCACCCGTTTCCTTGCTAGATCGAGCAGCCCCAAGATCAATAGAGGCAACCCTCTCAGCAAATTTCAGAGTGCTGACTGTCTCTCCCAATGCATTGAGATCGGGATTTATATGCACAAACATCAAGGTCTTCGCCTGGCCTCCTACAAAAAGATCGAAGATAACAGGAACACCATTATATGCTTCATTCACATAACTCTGCATCAACCTATTAAATTTGAAGAAATCTTGTAAGAAAGTGTACCTAGAGAATCTTGTAATACTTGAGTGAGCTTGCTATTTCGATAAGGAATATGCGAACTTTTCTTAGCAAGAGCAGATATGACATCTCCCAATGCAGACAACGATCTGTTTATATGTTGAGCTTCCTTCAATCTTTCCCCAACGGCTTCGGATTTATCCACTCTTTCACTTCCAGCTAGATCAACTAGGTGAAGACAACCCTTCAATATAGATCCCGATACCAGTTCTTTTCCTCGAACATGAACCGTTAGAATACTGCAAAATGGCATCACAAGCATGGGATATTGAGTGAAAATCAATGGCAAATGTTTGTGGATATCACTGGAATATATATATATTCTTGATAATTGAAGCATGTGCTCCATCTCAACTAAAAGTCTAAGCTGATAGTTAGATAGCAACACGTGGACCGTAGTCGCTTATCGGGTGACCTTTGGTCTGGCTCTGATACCAAATTGAAGCATGTGCTCCATCTCAACTAAAAGCCTAAGCTGATAGTTAGATTGCACATTAATGGTTATATGCTCAACATTGATAACAATTTGACAAGCATACCTATGAGAACGGCTACTCCGCTCATTTAGAGCAGTGGCACCTATAGCACGGTTTTTTTGTCCAATTTTCATCAAATCAAGAACATCTTCGGTACATCTAACTGGAATCAGACTCGCATCAGGAACATTCAGGCCATTAAGTTGAGAATTGTTGCGTACGTCTAATGTGAAGATTGTTAAGGTAGCACAGATAAAAACTTCATTAATCTATATGTATATATATATGGGCAATGACTTTAAAAGAGACAAGAAAAAGAATAAGGATATCTCCTATTAGTCCCATCAATGACCAATAGATCTCTCACTTGTTCATTGTATATCTCGATCATTTGTACTCCTACTTCATATTCTATAATGTCACTTCGAGTCTGTGAAATGTGGAACAGATCACGCAATGAACGATAATTCACACCCCAGCTATCCTCTGTAGTCATATCCGGGCCACTCTGGAAATATGAAAGAAATGTAGCAATGTGAAATATAAAGAATTCAGAAATCTGTCTAGAAGGCTCATGTTTATGAAGTATTGGATCAAAAGAATAGTAATTTCAAATTACCATTGTATATGTCTTTCCCGAGCCAGTCTGTCCATACGCAAAAATACAAACATTGTAACCATCAAGAACGGATCTAACCAACGGCTGAGTGTCAGCATATATTTGTGCTGCATGCAGAAAACACAAAATCAACGGTGAGAATCTTCTCGACATATGTAGCATTCCAAAAGCTTCAGAATGATTTACAGGAAATCACTAAGCTGAAAAGAAAGACATACATTGAGTCACTTGAGTTCCAAAAACCTTGTTGAAAGTGAAAATCTTCCTCGCATCTTTGCCATGTTTACGAGGATTGACTATCATGATGTCTCCATTTTCTCCAATATAATCTACACTGGACTGTGTATCAGATTGTTCAGGCAGAAAAGGCCTCACTCTACAATAAACTCTAATGGTCCCTGGCAAGAACCAAAAAAAAAAAAAAAACTTAAACTTTGGGTAAAGGGAAAATTTAAACTTGAGAATATTATTAAAAAAAAAAAAAAAAAAAAAAACTCACCTTTAAGGTCTTGAACTTGATTATAGAGCTGACGGTTTTCGTCCAAAACTTTGTGATAAGAATCAGCAGCTACTTCAAGGCCCTTAATATGGTGCTCTGAGAGGTCGAGTGGGGGATCATATTGTTAAAGTTCGACTTTTTAAATTCAGAACTAAAGGATAATATATTAGTGTCTTACCAAACCGTCTAAATTCTTCCTCCCATCCAGACTGATAATGCAGGACTTCTAGCCTCGTCCTTCTATATAAGTTTTTCAGTTCCTGAAATATTTATAGAATAATAAATAAATGATAAGAAATGAACTACGATATTTTCAATTAGTTTCGTAATTAGTCTTGATTCTTCTTCTTTTTTAGTCTCCTCAATCTATTACAGTAATGATCGAAGTTTCTCTAGATTTGTTAATAGTCATACCTCCAACTCTTTTTGGTGAAGATCGACTACTTCATTACTAGCAGAATAACTGATGCTATGCAAGCTGAGTTCACGTTTTCCACCACAAATGCAGAATTTGGAGATATCACTTGAGATCAAACTCGTTCTGTGGCTAAGGTAATTAGATATGGCTTCCAGAAATTCAGATCTTGATATAGGACTGCAGTTATCGCCCAATATTTGCTTGAGTAACACTCTAAGCTGCAAGTGATGAAAAGAGAAGAATGAATTTATTTGGACGCAATAAGACAACAATAAGCCATAAAGCTATAAACGTACCTGATTGCTTTGAGAAACCAGCAATCCAGATAAGTCCCTTACCACTTTCCTTAGCACAGCATCAATCACCTACAAATTTTCCACCTTTAAACTAAACGGAATAGAAAATTTGTTCCATAGCATCTTTTTTGAGTACTACTGACTCTGTTACAATGCAGTATCTGTTCATAACTTCTTTCACAACCTACTGAAACACAAAGAGTCAATATCGCCTCCACTGAGGGGCGAGAACCCACAACCTCCCATATGGAGAGCAACTTGGTGCCACTAAACCACAAGGCCATTGGCCCATAGCATCTAAATTTGAAAAGTGTACAACATTTTATAGGAGATTAACCGAAGAAATTGAGCTGGGCTTACCTACCATTGAATTCAAAGGCAAATCTTCAATCCCATTTCGTTCCGTTAAATAAGCTTTTAGAAGACTAAGACCAAAGCGATCAAAGAGGAAGGCCATAGCATTGGCTGCACTGGATTCTTCACCCGAGAATTCACTAGGTAGCTGCAGAAACTCGAGTAGTTGTTCGAAATTCGACGATTCAGAATCATCCAGTGACTCATCCGCGCTATCGCTGCCAGCAAATGAAGACGAGGATGCCTTAGGGGATGATGTGATCCTCACAGTTCCACCATACCTCCAAACTCCAATTCCTCCAGCTTGCTTCCATTCATAGTACCCTTTCAGGCATAAAATGCAGTCCACAACTTTGCTGGATGAGCCACCCTATGGATTCACAAATTTTAAACCTCTCAACACAAACTTAATAGCACTCTACCAATTAAGATCACATTTGATATTCCACAATCTGGATTTCATTGTTAAATAACAAGAGTATTCATAGCATTATCCTTGCATAGAGACTGAATGTATTATAATGAGGAATAATCAAACATAAAAACGGAACCTTTTCAAGATCAGATGCTTCAAACGTAAGAAGCTGCATTCGGCCAACAGCAACAAGAAAATTCCTCATATTTTCGAAATACTGGATAGCAGACTGGGCAGCACCCTCACAGGACACATCCACCATTGGAATTTCAACCACCTTTCAAGCACAAAAGAACAATTATAGTTAATAAAAAGATCAAGAAAACAACGAAACCATCATTATTTGATGACAAAATCTTGAAAGTGACAAACTTTCTGTTCATATCCAGGCAGAATGATGGAGGGTACCTTGAGAACTGCTCCGGGATTGACTTTGTTGAGGACATTGCAGAGAATGAGGCCATTGCGAAGAGCCAAACAGAACTCCTCTTCAGTGGGTTCTTTGGGGAGGACCGCTGGTGCACCGTGGTCCATCTGACGCAGCCACTCCGCCGCCTCGTACCTCCTTGCAGCTGCATTTTAATCAGAAAGTTCTTTATTTCGTATGAAGTTCAATACCAAATTTCTTCTTTCGTCTTCTTGGTTTTATTTTAGAGACTTGCGCCGCAGGGGAACAAATTATGGGGATGTTTGATAAATAAATATTTGCGCCGCAGGGGAACAAATTATGGGGATGTTTGATAAATAAATATTAACTGATTTAATTAGTAAGCTCGACTAGTTGATAGAATTAACTGATTGTAGAAAAATATTTGATAAATTAGCTGTTAGTTGATAATTGATTACATGTAAAATTACTTTCACAAATAGTTCCTTGGTATTTACTAAGGTTCTGTTTGGTAAAATAGTTAACCTATCAGCCAATTTTAATTTATTTAACCAGTATTAATTGTTTGACTTGGTTAAAAAATCAATATAAGTATTTGGTTAATTAACTTTTTGTAACTTTAAAATGCTAAAATTCAAAAAACTGCTCAAAACAACTTTTTCTATTAGCTTTTTGAGAAAATAAATTATAAGAAACATCTATAAGCTAACAGCTAATTTACCAAACACATGTCTACAATCAGCTAATGTTATGAACTAATTATATCCTCTAATTAACTCAATCAACTAACAGCAATCGGCTATCAGCTAACAACAATTTACCAAACAGGACCATAGTATTTATTTTAAATGTTTGATAAGTCAAATAACTAAATTTGATCAAATTTAAAAAATAAAAATAAAAATAAAATTGCCCAAATGTTTGATAGTATTTATTTACCACACACCTCCAAATTTTTATAATTTTAACTATTTACAAATTACCCAGTTTCACCCCATAATTAATAATCAAGTAAAATTGTTTCCAACTAAAGCAACATTTTTAATGCAAACAACATTGAATATAACCTGATAACAAATAATGTACAGTATACACTCTTAGTACATCATACATTTTCTCTTATCTTAAATCATCCTACGCAAATACATAATTTGATTAGTACAATTAACTTCGTATCATAAATCTCATAAATACTTACTATTATTAAGGTGCAAAATTCAAAATATAAAAATATAATGTACAGTAGCTTCCCATATTTAACATGATTAATTATGAATTATAATGAAGAGTAAGGCTTTGATTTGACAACTAATTGATCATAACGCACAAAGGTAATCGACATTCGACATATTAATTTTGGTTAGGGAAATAAAGCTTTTTGGTGGAGTGTATTTGAAGTTAGGTGGCAGCGGTGCAACCCATGATGATGATGATGAGATTTCCTTTTCTCTTTTTTCTTTTTGGAAGTGGTAAGGACAATTTTTATTTTTGAATAATTAGGAAAATTTAAACCCACTATCGAAGGTAAGGGTATGTATGGTTAAATTGTGCATTGTGATCTTAGTGGATAAAGAGTTACAAATAGGTAAATCAATCTAGCTAGGTTGTCTATAATTAACTAGTTCAAATCAAGAAGGTCAATTGACTACTCTCGTTCAGAGTCGAACTTATAACAACCTATTTAACTTGAATGGAGTGTCCCAATAATGACAATATTTAGTGAGGTATCAAACGCCATGAATGGACATACAAAAGATTCAGCATTGTAGCCTGTTGATCTGAACTTCTTTTTCTCTTCTCTCAAAAGGTTGAATTCTCGACTCTAAAAGCCTCGCACCCTGACCAGTCCTTTTTTTTTTTCAAACATTACGCCCCACCCGCGCACCTCAATTAGTCAATCACCCAATCAACCTCATGAGTCATGATTCTGGTGGACAATCCTGTTTTTCCTACCTTTCCCTTTTCCATTTCTTGCATCAAATATACTTTACGTTGTTTAAGGTGACAAGTGGGTACGTGGGTCACACCAAATTATATTACGCACTCTCAAATTTGTTTACCTGATACATACAAATTTATTTTTAATATAACATAAATTTATTATTATTTTTTTAGTAAGACATAAATTTATATTACAATTACCCATTCGAAACGATAACAGAAATGTCATTACACTTTCATAGTGTTGTATTATACTTTCTCAATTTATTTCTTCACAAGATCATTAATTATATAAAAAGGTGTTTAAAAAAAAAAAGATTGATACCCAAATCAAATGCCAAAAAATCTAAATTGCCGAAATTGGTATTTTTATCCAACTCAATTGTCAAGTTAAGAAATCATTCAAAGTAATAAAACAGATACGTGCATTAGTATTTCATATATAGCAGTTAACCTCAATGCTGATTTATCAGTTTTTTTTATTTTTTATTTTTTATTTGTTGGAAGTAAAAAAAAAAAAAAAAAAAAAAAAAAATACAGAACTAACCTGCTTCTTCAGCTTTTCTTTGAGCAAAGTCAAGGTCATTGAAGGTATCTTCAGAATGGAGCAAACTCTTGAGTCCTCTCAACTTCCCTCCAGGACTACTGTAATTGCTAAATGCAGAACTCAAGTTGCTCATTTCCTGCGGCATTTTTAATTTTTTTTTTTTTTTATGCCGGCCTGCAACAACGCAAACACCCATTAACAGCACAGAAAATTAACCTATATATGTTTCTTTGTCATTTTTCTTAGATATATTTTATCTATCTGGGATACTGACAAGACAAGAACAGTAATATAATATACTTACGTTGGTTTTGTCGTCGCCGGCGTCAGAAAAAGTGGAAGCTGGAGAAGTTAGAACTAACAGAGAAAGTGGTTGATTCGATCCAGTGAACTGAAAGTTGGGGATGGATCGCGTGGGGAGTTTGAATTGATGTTTCTTGATTTTTACGTACAACGACGACGGGTTTCTCGTGTTCTTCACTTAGTAAACAAGAAGAAAAGCAAATTCGAATTTTGGACGCCCAAGAGGAGAGAAGAAGATCATTTAATGCAGGCCAGGCAAGAGAGAGAGAGAGAGTGAGAGAGAACGGGGAGGAGAATCAAGAATGGCGTAAATTAAAATAAGGTGATAATAAGATACCCTACAAAAAGAAACTGAAAGTCTCTCCACTCTCGTCTTCGCCTCCTTGTTTCGGATTTAGACCGCTGAATTGAATACTGAATACTCAAATATTGTAAATTAATCACAATATTGTAAATATATGACACATTATTTACGTGAGTAATTAACCACAATGTTTTAAATTTGACTCTCAATGTTGAACAATTTAATTTATTGACATTTTTTAATTTGATCAGTTGGTAAGTTTATAAGTAATCTAAGCTTGTTGTTTTTGCCGATTAGGATCACAAGGCATACATGCTTTTATCTAGTGCACGGCATTGGGTAATGGTTGTAGATTTCTTTCTTCACCTAACAAAATGTGACACACTATTCATGTTGTGATAGCTCAAAGTTGTTGACTGATTAACATTTAGTCTAACTTCTAATGGTAATAAGGTGGTAGATGACTGATATGACCAGGGATCGAGTCGGCAGTGTGTGAGCAACCTTTCAAAGTAAGGGGATTCCTTGTGCGCAGTAAGCAAAGGTTTAGCCTCTGTGGTTCATGTTCAGTTGAGTTACCATGATTTACATCCTTCCAGATGCTCTGTCGGACTGAGGGGTTGGGGGCCCTTAGGGTTGGGGTTTAACCTTTTGGAAAGAAGATAAGATAGTGTAAAATTTCTAATACAGAGTAATATTTAGTGTGTCAAGTTTAATTAACATTAACTAAAAAAGAAATAGAATCAGTGAATTTGTGCTAATAAATATTGAAGATACGAAAATGTAATAATTTCTTAACTATATTTCTTAAAAGTTACATTTCTTAGCATTTTTTATAACTTCATATTTAGAAAAGTTTACACCTTACGGTGTACTAAGACACCTTATCATGTCAATACTTTGTATTAAGTGATGTCACACTTTCTTCCTTTAATATGTCACTAATTTCAATGATAGTATCGTAAAATATATAAAAATTTATCTAAAATATAATTTTCAATTCAATGGTCATAAAAAAATTATTGCGAGACGCATGACAATATTTTATTGAGACGCATGACAATATTTTATTGATATTGATGAATTTTTCACTGATTAATTAAAATAAATTTTGTAATTACTAATAATTTATTTAATTATAATTAATATTAAGTGATAAAAAAATCATAATTACTATTTAAAAGTGTGCATTGAAAAATTTTAATAGTTTAATATTATATAACAACTGAAAATGCACAGAGTAAATTTTATTCTACTACAATAATCTACCAACCACATAAGAAAAAAAATAAAATATACTAAAAATTTTATTTAACGAATTTGATTGAGAAAGTTAACAAAAACTAAACTCATAATAATTTTTTAATACAAGAATATTTTCAATTTATTTACTTGACTATTCTTGTTGGGATAATATTTCCGAGGTTGTAGGAAGAAATGGGGGTAGACTAGAGTTAAGTGACGTTTGAATTGGGCAACAGGGACATACTGCCACGTGGCGAGCGGTGAGGAGGGATATACGACGTGACAAGTGGGGCCCTCCGAACGTTGGACTGGGCGGCAAGATCTAGCTGAATTGATGAATGTTGATGGATTCATGCCCATTTTCCAATTACTTTCTCAAATAAAAGATGCATTTAGCTTCTTTTTTTTTTTTTTTTTTTTAAAGGTGGATAAATATTTAATTTCTATATGCCTCTCACCCTCTTTATTTATTGCAGTGAAAAAAATATATTTCAATTAACATATAGATGTAACAGCTTAGTTGCACATTGTTTGCACGAGTTTAACTCAATGGTTCAGTATATAATATCTGAGAGAAGAGACCAATGTTTGAATTTCGATAACGATAATGTGGGGATTATGCTTAAAATGAACAAATACCTTATACAGATCTGTAATTTAATTTCTCTCAAATACTCTGTCGGACCTTGAGGCCTCAAGATAAAATAAAATTAGAACTTAAAATTTATGCACAAATATTATTGTTGCATGTCCACTTTAAAGTGGAGAAAATGGCTGAAATGAGTACAACTAGCAGTCCACCCCCTCCAAAGCAAAACTGTTTCAATCCCAGGATGACAATTGTGCAATGCCCACAACATAGATCTCATACAATGAATAAATAATGAATTGCCATAAAAAACAATTAGGTGAGATCCAAATTAATCTCAGGATTCTCTGAACCTTGTTACAAAAATATTGACATATAAAAACATTTTACTCTACTTTTCAATTTAAAAAATACCATTAATTAAATAAAATACTAGTACCCTTGTATATTTATTAATGTTAGGCAACCTACAGGGGAAGAAGAAAAAACAAAAATATAGATAAAACAAATAAAAAATAGAATCATTCTTCTGGTAAAACTAATAAGAAAAATTATACATGTACTCTCGAGAATTAAAACTTTCGATGATGCAGCAGGATTTGGAAGAAGAGACCAAGGTTCAAACTTGGCGACAGCAATGTGGGGATTATGCCTTAAGTGGATAGATCCATTGTGTATATCGATATTTGATCATATTTGCTAAGCCATTGAGCCATTGTGATTTACATCCTCCCAAATGCTCTGTCAGGATTGGAAATCGATTCAACTTTTTGGGAGAAGAAGTAAAACTTTTGATGCATATTGGGAGAAGAAAATGAAAAGATAAAAATAACATGTCTCTTTTTCTTCTAGATCAATTAAAATGTGTCATGTTAGTAAGACTATAAATTAGATAAGAGTAAAAAGTGAGATACGTATAATATTATTTTCGTTGCATCAAATAAAAAAGTAAAAAGTAAAATGAGAGTACGTATAACAGATCAACGTCATTTTTGTGTTTATATAATAAAGGGAAAATGACACTTTTTATCCCTGAGTTATATACTTATAGCACTTTTTCCCCTTCAATTATTTAGGTAAGCACATTAGCCCCTTCAATTATTCTAAAAGTGGTGCATTTTCCCCCTAATATATTAAATTGACATTTATACCCTTAAAGTAAACATTTTATTTATTTTATTACTCCAACAAATTATTGCTTATACGTAGGGATGACCACGGTTCGGTTTGAATTGAACCGGATACTAAAGCAATTGAATTAATAGTTTACGGTTATAATTCAGATCTAGAACCCAATATTTAAATGTCAATTTATTAAAATTATGTATCAAAAAAATTGAATCTTGAACCGTGAACCGGCGGTTCCGGATCTTATTCGCGATTTTGAACCGTCTTTATTTTAAAATTTTATTTTTTATTTTAAAATAGTCTAAATTCAACAATAAATGTATTTTATTTTTTCAGTTCGGAACATGAACCGTCCGTTCCGGTTCACGATTTTAATAAACTCTAAATATCGAATTTCGATTCTAAATTGTAATTGGAATATTTCGGTTTGGTTGCTATAGTGTTTGTTTAGTTTGAACCAAATTATGGTCATAATTTGTTGGAAAAAAAATAAATTAAATATTTAGTTTAAGGGTAAATATGTCCATATAACATTTCAGGGGGAAAAACAACCACTTCAATAATTTATGGAGAAAAAATGTAATAGGTATATAACTCAGGGGGAAGAAGTGTCATTTTCCCTATAATAAATGATGAAAGAATATAAATGGTGAATTGGTGAGAGTTAGTATAGTGTAATTAAATAGTGAACGTTGGGAGATTTTGAAATAGAAAAGGGTCGAAAAACAACTTTAGTGTAGTGAGTAGTGTGTGGAAGAACGTTGGATCCCTCCCATTCAAATGATTTAAGAGGCAAACCTTTTTCATGCTTCTTTTAACCATAATGGGGACCTCTACGTACTTTCACTTTCTACTTTCACTAATCTCCCTATGGCTTCACTTCTACGCTGACATTACACTTTATATTTGGTCAACCACGCCGCACCCACCATATTAACCACCTTTAACTCTCATGTTGTGTTCAATAAGAGTCTATTGAAGTTACTTAATTACAATTACTCTGCCTTTATATGCTAATTTAATTTAGCAGGTGTTATTGAATACAATGTGTATATATATTCTTGTGACAAAAGGTGGAATCGTCCACATTGCCGGCACTTTCACACCCCGACCCGACAGTTTATGTAGAGGTAAATAATGGTGACTCAATTGATAAACAGAAAATAGACTTTTAATTTGCTTATTGCGCACAAGGAGCCTCTCATTTTAACGGGTTGTTCCGACGTAATTTATATAATTTAAAACTATTATGTAAGAGGTTCTCTTAAATATACAATGTTAAGTTTAAAATGAGCTAATAAAATATAAAATTTAGTTGATTTATAAACATATAAAAGTAAGCACAATTTATAAAAATTAATAATTCAAAGATCAAGTCTAGCTACAATGTGGGTATAATTAAAAGACCAAAACTGATTTTTTCCTTTGACTTCTAAACATTGAAAATGATTGGCGTGTAAAATGAATTAGATGGAATAATAATCATAAACTAAATTAAGGTAGAAAACAATAACGATGATGGGAGCAGGGTGTCAAAAGTGGTATGAGCCAAAAACTCCCGAGCCAACCCTAACCATCCCGTGATGGAATAGGTTAGAGTTGATCCAAAGTTTGAATATTACTGACTCTGTTATAATATAGAATTTTCTCACCTCAATAAGACTCAAACTCATGACATCCTATTTAAGAATATCACAAGACCACAAGGTCATTCACAACAATTAATTTTTTTTTTTATTTTATTTCTAAACACGGAAAAATCTAATATTATTTAAGTTAAATTATTAGAATATAGGATAATACTATAATAGTTAAAAAATAAAAATAAAAAATCTGAAGTTGGCTCATAGGCCCGTATGAGGCGGGTTAGGGTTGAGGAATTATAACCCACAAACTTTGCAGGTCAACTCGTAAAGTTTCGCAAGAATTTCAACTCGTTGTGGGGCAAACTAGCCTGCATTGACACCCCTAGATGGGGTTATGTCTCAATTAAGTTCATTCTTCAATGGGGCATGGTAAAACACAAACTAATTAATCTAAAATTTGAAGTCCATTAACAATTAATAAATTAATAAAATAATAATAATAATAAGAGAAGTTATGATGTTTGAAAAAGTCCATAGAATTGCGATTTGTCACACCGAATGCTTGAAAAAGCGCTAAAGGCGCATTAGACGATATATGGTAGTCGACATATAAGGTTCAACCGTAGCATTTGGTTAAGAAAAAGGCAAAGTCATAGAGTTTTGGTTTAATTTGATGGAGTTGGTGAATGTATATATGCAGACCAGAAAATCTGTCAAGAAAAATCACAACAACATCCTCAAGAAGTGGAAGACATATGTGACAAAATACGAGGTATAGAAGCACCAAATTAAACATTCAATTCGATCAACATTTGTAACACCAAAATCAATCTTGGAAAGTATATTTTCTTAAGCCATCCATATTATCATTTCATATTCGCACTCTAAATTTAAAGGTCTAAACAGCAATGCTAAAACTAATTTAGAGTAAATTAGGAAATCAATTCAGAACTTCCAAATTGAAATTTTCACCGTTTAATTTGACTACTAATGGAAAATGAAAAGTATTCATTATAGTCAAAAGAAAAATAACTCATTTTGGTAAAAAATGTTTTATGAGATTTTTACTCCGAAAATATTTTCGGATTCCTATTTTATGCTCAGTTCTCTCTCTTCTTCTAAGTGGTACGGTGTCAAGTGAGCTGGTTGACTCACCATCTGTCTAGTTATTATTTGAACTTGATTTACTACTCTTGTTAAAATGTGAGTTTTGTTGAGCTAGGCAAAACAATAAAAATCTTAACCAACCTATATTATTTATTTTTATTATAAGTTACTTCGTACAAGTTAAAAATTATTTATTTACATTTTTTATTGTACTTATTATTAATCTTTATATCTATTATAAATATTAATTTAATATAAATAATAGTTATTATTTTTAAATTTAAATTTTATTTAGTAAAAATATTAATAATTAATATCATTATTAAAAATTTATTTTTATAAGAAATAACTTGTTATAAATTTATGTTCATATTTTTAAAATATAAATGAAATAGAAAAATACAATTTTCTTATTTTCACCAAAATATATTTTTTAGGTAAACAAGATCATATCAATAAATAAAATGTTAAAGACATACAAGAACCAAATACTTCCAAAATATTTAATCAGGTTGCAACCTTCTTTAACTATTACATACATGCATAATCACAAGTATGTATTAGTAGCAACAAAGTTAAATTAAACCCACCACTGATGTGGACATTTCAAATTTTAGTCGGTAATTGTGATATTTGTTAGAGTTTAAGATTAATTTAGTATAAGCTGAGAAATCTAATGTATATATTAAAAAAAAAAAAAAAAAAAAAAAAAAAACACTATGACATTTGTTAAGGGCATCCAATATACCTCCAAGTCTCCAACAGCATAATTATAATCTTATCATGATTAATGTAGTGCTTAGACATTGTATTGAAATCACTAAACACTGTCTTCTAAATGTTGACAGTCATGAAGTCAACCAATGAATGCTTTGCTACCATCAAATTATTTTGTTGTACCTGTATGTACAGGAACTTAGCTTAGCTTAACTGTTACTTTATTGGATCTTAGAATTATATAAATAATCTCTAAAAATTTTAGTAAGCCAAATGGCCGGGCAATGGCCTTTCTGCCGCATGAAATTAAAAAATTATATTAAAGAAAGTATTTTAATATTTTTTTTAAAAAAATAAGAATATCATATTATTTTCTTGTAGGTTTGACGAGTGACGACTACCGGTAAAGCATGTTTTTCTAATTAAGAGTATGATGTGACATTGGAGTAATCTAACCGAATTGGTCAAATTCTTGATTTGATAACCTTAAAATTTATTGTTATCCTTAAAATATCTTAGTTGGTTAGAGTTAGAAATATAATTTTACCTCATCATCTCTTCTTCAACAGAAATCATAGTCCAACTCCACAATTTAATGGCTAGAAATACAAAATCTGGACTATTGACTTCTATTACAACAATAGAAAATTAAACATACAGAAAATGACATAACATGACATTTAATATTTTATTTTGAAGATTCACTGATAAAATTAGATGTTGGCAAGTTGCTACGAAAAAAAATGTGGTCTCGTTAGAAGCGAAAGCACTTGACAAACAAATTGTCATTAAAAGAAGAAAGAAAAGTAATTAAAGGAAATGAAAGGACCTTAAAATGAGATAATATTCCTCCGCAATTGTGGGGTAATTAGAGTTGTGCTATTCGATCGACAACAACATTGTTAAATTACTTGATGGCCTCATGTTTCATGCTCACAATGAAGAAATAATATGGATGTGCAACCTCTCAAAGTGATCGAGTCTCCTCAGCAACAGTGTGGGAGCAACCTCTCAAAGTGAGGGGACTACTTGTTCGATGTAAGCAAAGGTCTAACCTCTCTGTTTAACTGAATTACTATGGTTTTACATCATTCCAGATGCTCTGTCCAGTCAGGGCATAAAAGGTCCTTAAGGTTGAGGATTCAACGTTTTGGACAATAACAATATGGATGTGCAACTTTAAGTAAGTGGGTGGGGGGAAGATTTATTAACCCAAAGAGGCATCCACAAGGGGGCAATGAGTGTGTATAGCAGCAGGCCAGGCCAGGAGCATCACTAACCTAACAATTTTCATTCTGCTTTAACTGCCTTTTTTGACAAAATTAAACTAAGTTTAAAGCTATGGCTGGCCTGGCATTAGAAAAATATCATTGTTTGGGTCCCTCTTTTGACTTCCCTTTATTATGAAGCCATGCATGCCCGGCCCCCAAATGCTTTCTTATCTATCGCTCTCCCGCCCTGCACGCACCATAGGTTATATATTTACTTATTTTCCAAATAGGATTTAGGTACATTCATACGGCAAATTATGCCCTGGATCCGTGTCCACATTGAATTGTGGACACGGGCCCAAAACGACGTCGTTTTTTTAAAAAAACGCGTCATTTAGTTAAAAAAAAAAAAAATCGCGCGCGTTTTGCCGTTAACGGCGTTATTTATTTATTTTTTGGATTATGAATGTACAGTTATGCCGTTATGAATGTACAGTTATGCCGTTATGAATATACAGTTATGCAATTATGAAATTATGAACACAGAGCTCTAACATTATGAACATATATAGTGATAAAATTATGACCATGGAGCTTTAAAATTGTGAATATAGAGCTTCGAAGATTATGAATGTACAGTTATGGAGTTATGAATGTACAGTTATAGAGTTATGAATCTACAGTTATGGAGTTATGAATCTACAGTTATGAGATTATGAATCTACAGTATGGAATTATGAATGTACAGTTATTGATCGAATTATGAACAAAGAGCTCTAACATTATGAACTTACAATTATGAACATATAGTGATAAAATTATGAACATAGAGCTCTAAAATTGTGAACATAGAGCTTCGAAAATTATGAATGTACAATTATGGAGTTATGAATGTACAGTTATGGAGTTATGAATGTACAGTTATAGAGTTATGAACGTACAGTTATGGAGTTATGAATGTATAGTTATTAACATATAGTAATAAAATTATGAACATATACTCTTACAATGAAGCGGTCTGAAATTAAAAAAAAAAAAAAAAAAAAAAAAAAAAAAAAGGAGATAACAGTGCCTAACGACACTGTTACCCGTGTCCAGCAAGCATGCTGGACACGGGTCCAACGCATAACGATTGCATTCGTACATAAGGCACATACTAAAATCTACTATCTACTATACTAATAAGAGCCCAAGAGAGTTAGGCCTATAATGGGTAGAAAAAATGGCGGTCAAATTTTGTAATCAAATGAATGGATCAGATTGATCAGATTTTAATTTTTTCTTAAGATTTACTAATTTATCCTTAATGAATATGATTTTTCGTTAACTTTTCCGTTAAATATTATATTTTTCGTTAATTTCTGTTAGTTCACCGTTAACTTATTTATTGATTTCAATAAGAAAGGTCTTAGGTTCGAATTTCATCCCAATCAAAGTTGACATAATTAGTACTCTATTTTACTCTTATTAAATTAAATAATAATTTAGTAGCTACAACAAAAAATAATACATGCATATATATACATTTCTTTAATTTAGAATTATGTGTCTACAATGTCTTTATTCAAAAAAAAATTTATTCATTATCAATGAATTAAATAAGATAAATAATTTCATTAGTTATATTGTCTTTATTTTTCTCCAATATAAAAATTCTTTACATTCAATTTCATCAATTGATTATATCGCTACATTATCCCTACAATGTCTTTATATAAAAATTCTTTACATTCAATTTCATCAATTGATTATATTCGCTACATTATCCCTACAATGTCTTTATTAAAACAAAAATTATTCATTATCAATAAATTAATTAAGAGAAATAATTTTATTAGTTATATTGTCTTTATATTTCTCCAATGTAAAAATTCTTTACATTCAAATTCATCAATTGATTATATTCACTACATTGTCTATTATCTTTTTTGTGCACTATTGTTTAATTAAATATCAAAGTTATAATACAAAATAATGTTATATATTTATTTACCAAGTATTTTATTAATATCATGAAAAAATTAAAAAAATGTAATTAATAAAGCCAATCAAATTAACTACTTGAGGGATTTGTTGACAAAGAGAGTATTCAAATCTCACAACAAAAAATGAGAACTACCTCGCAATGTCCTTGTTTGACAATCAGCAGTTAGCGATTTGCGTTAGCGGATTATATTAACGGATTTGACCAGCGAATTATATCAACGGTGGGTAAAAAGATATTTAAAAAAATTAGCTGTTTAGATTAACATATAAAATGACGTAAGGGTATACATAATAATAATAATAATAATAATAATAATAATAATAATAATAATAATAATAATTGTTTAAAAAATATATATATAATTAAACCAATCATATTAACTACCTTAGGGATACTACATTGGGGAACAGATACTATATTGTAATAGAGCCAGTATCATTAAAAAAAACTACCTTGGGGATTTATTGACAAAAAGAGTATTTAAATCATTTACACAACAAATTGAAGTGGGAAACTACCTTGCAATGTCCTTGTTTGGCAATCAGCAGCTAGCTCTTCAATATTAGTATATATTTAATATTTTATGCCTTAATTTTTATTTGCTCTCTCTTATGTCCCGTATTTGGTTTCAACCATACCTATACAATTATTTTATTGACAATTATAATCAATCGTGACTATATTATCTTGCATTTGTAAAGTTAGAATTACCTATTTAAATACGCAAATTGAACATTTAAGTATCTATGCATGAACAATTCCAATATAATCTTGCATTTATATACTTTAGAGTACTTATTTAAAAAAATATTGGGCATTATTCCAATCGCGCAATGCGCGTAAAAAACTAGTTTTACAATACAGGACAGAAATTCATAACACAAAACACAATTACTAATTTGTTCCAAATACATAATTCATATTCATAAGGTATAAAATTTCATAACGCAAAATACAAAAAGTCATAACACAAAATACAAACATATAAACCAGGTTTATAGTATAATGTGAGCGGGACGTTATGCCATGGAACCGTGTTCACCATTCATGGTGAACACGGTTCCAACGGTGTTAGTACACCGTTATCTTCTTTTCTTTTCTTTTTTTTTTTCTTAATTAATTGCGTGACTTTTCTTCTTTATTTTCACATTTTGCGATTTCACTTTAATTTGAGGTGAACAAAGATTTCGGACATTCATAAATTATGAATTCATGCCTGCACATTCACTTTGGAACCATGCCTACACATTCCCGTCCGAAATCACGGACATTCATAAATTATGAATCCATGCCTGCACATTCACTTTGGAACCATGCCTACACATTCACTTTGGAACCATGAGATTATGAATTTTCTGTTATAAGATTATGAATTTTCTGTTATGAGATTATGAATTTTCAGTTATGAGATTATGAATTTTCTGTTATGCGATTATGAATTTTCTGTTATGAGATTATGAATTTTCATTACATTCATTATTTCGGACATTCATAAATTATGAATTCATGTCTGCACATTCACTTTGGAACCATGCCTACATATTCCCGTCCGAAATCACGGACATTCATAAATTATGAATCCATGCCTGCACATTCACTTTGGAACCATGCCTACACATTCACTTTGGAACCATGAGATTATGAATTTTCTGTTATAAGATTATGAATTTTCTGTTATGAGATTATGAATTTTCAGTTGTGAGATTATGAATTTTCTGTTATGCGATTATGAATTTTCTGTTATGAGATTATGAATTTTCATAAAATTCATAATCTCATAACAGAAAATTCATAATTTGATCAAACGCGCGCCGTTAACTCCACATCCGCGATTTTTTTTTTTTTTTTTTTTTTTTTTTTTTGCCTAAAAACGACGTCGTTTTGCCTTGTGTTCACCATTTTCAGTGAACACGATTCCATGGCATAATTTGCGAATGTGAACCATGATTCATGGTATAACGATTGCTCAAGGGCTGATTGGGCTTTGTAGGTGTAATTTGAACTTTATTGATTGGGCTTAGAGGATAGGATAGTTGGGCTTGGTGTGTTGTTTGACCCAGTCTGAAGTGGGTGATTGTTGGGTTTGTTTGTGTGCATTTTTATTTGCTTGCTTAATTTTGTGGGCTTGTCTTTAATTTCATTGGTGCTTAATGACAAGACAAATTTTACTGTGGCCATGGTCCACGTAGCAACGTGGATCATGAACTAAATCTATACCGTATATGAAAACAAAATTATAATTTTTTTTTTATTACAAAGGAAGGGAGATACCCATACAAACTACGCCTACAACGAGGCACGAAACCTAGACCTCCCACATAGGGGAGCAATCCAATACCAGTGGACCACAAGCCACTTGGTACAAAATCCTGAAATTTTAACTCTTCACCCAATTCTTAAAAAAATCTCTCTTCACAATAAAATATATTGATTTCTACTTTCCCATTCGTACAATAATTTTGGGTAAAAATTCTATTCTAAAATTATAAAATAGTATGCTTTTTTTTACACATTAAGTCCTTCCGGCTAATTTGCCGATAGATTTTCGCCGGAATTTCAATTTCATTTCTTTATTATTATTATTATTTTTTGGGGGGGGGGGGGGGGGGTAAAATCGTCACGTATCGTCTGAGAAAAAGGGGGAAAAACGGATTCCCATTTCCCACCTTAATTAACCTCCACGCAACCCTAATTTTTCTGTGAAAAAAGCGCGAAGACAGCAGAGAAGCGGGAAGACAGTGTGGAAGAAGGAAGAAAGCGGGAACAAAGAAAACTCTTCACTTCGCCTACTGCAATGCGTAACTCATTGGCGACTGGAATGGGTTCTGCCCCAAATACGCTACAACTAAGTAAGTTTGAATAATTTTTTAAGAGTTAAAATTGTATGAATTTTATAGTGAATGACTTTGTGTTGTTTGTGTGGAGTGTTTTTTGTGGAGTTGAATGGAAGTTAAGCATTTCTAGGGTTTGCCGTGTGGTTTATATATGCATAAAGCATAATGGAATTTGTACTTGTGTCTTGTGTCTTGTAATGTGGGGGCCATTTTCTGGATCATTATGTTGTTTATTATTGTTAGTATGAATTCTGATGAGTATGGGAAATTGTTGTAGTGGTCGGTGGGGACCAATACTACTGTTATAGTTTACTGATTCTTGTGATGTGCATATATAGGGTTTAGGAAACATTGTTGTTATTCTGTGGGGACCATTATGTTTCTACTTTTGTGATCAGGAAACATTTTCATATGACTTTATTGTTTTTCTGTCTTGTGGGTACCATTATGTTGACTGTTGGCTTTACAGGAGATGGTGTTGGCCCATTTGAAGTTGTCCTTTTCCATAATGGGATAGTAAATAGGGTTGGTGAAGTTAAATACTTGGGTGGTGATGTAGAACTGTATTAAAAAATGGAAGCTAATGAAGTGTGTCTAGATGTGTTGAAGGATAAGATAAAACAGTTAGGGTATACTGAGGTTGGTGCACTGATTTATTGTTATTGGAATGATAGTTTGAACTTGCTACAATCAGACAATGATGTTATATCTATATTGAATGAGGTCAACCCAAGTAAGATGTTGTAGTTTTGGGTTGAAACAATGGATGAGTTGGACTTGATTGAAGCTGATATGGAAGTACTTGAGCCAGAAAGTGATTGGGAAGATGAGATTGAGGTACAGAGTTTGGGGGTAGATGAGCAGGTTGATGTAGGGACTGGGGATGATGACCAGGTTGTTGTAGGGGCTGGGGATGATGACCAGGTTGTTGATTTCACTGTAGAGGATGATAAATTAGATGAGCAGGTTGTTGTAGCTGAAACAAAGAAAAAGGTTAAGAATTTGGATGACATCAACTTTTCTGATGAGGATTCAGTAGTGGATTCTGATAGTGATGATGATGGGGAAAGCAAATGGCTCATATTTAGAGCTGCAACAGACATGAAAGACCCCCATTTCACTTTAGGCATGACATTTGCTTCCAAACAACAGTTTAGGGAAGCAGTTCAAAATTATGCTATCAATAATGGCAAAGAAATTAGAACTCTTAAAAATGACAAGGAAAGTGTCATTGTTAAGTGTACACAGGAGGGTTACCCTTGGAGAATAGGGTTGAGGAAAGTAATAGGGTCATTCTCATGGAGGATTTTGAACATGGTAGATGAACATGAAGGTTGTTCTTGGGTTTGGGAGAACTCAATGGTGAAATCAAGTGTGGTTGCTAAGAGGTGGGCAACTCAATTAAAAGATCACCCAGATTGGATGATGAGAAAGTTCAAGGATAAGGTGTGCACAGAGGAGGGATTTTATGTGAGTGATTCACAAGCATATAGGGCTATTTGGAAGGCAAAGAAGATAAGAGTAGGTGATGAGGAAGACAACTTCAAGATATGTCCTAAAATTGTCAGGAAGTTGAAGCAAATAGAGAAGGCTGCATCTGGTTACTTAGCAACCCAATGTGATTTCTTCAAGTTTGAGGTTAGACACTTATATGGGGATCAACAGCAAGTTGACCTTGAAAGAAAACAATGTTCTTGTAGGAGGTGGGAGCTGACTGGCATTCCATGCAAGCATGCAATATGTGCTACATGGAAAAAATATAATATGGGAAGGGTGGAGTGTTTGACTTTGTGCATCCATGCTATTCAAAAGAAACCTATCTCAAGATATATAGTGCAAGTATCAACCCAATGGCAGGTCCTGCTGAGTGGCCTAGGTGTGATAGACCCCCCCCCCCCCATTGCCACCCTTGTATTCTGCCAAGGTAATTGCTTGATTGCTGACCCTTATCCTTTAACTCTCTAGTGTATCAAAACTGATTTCATTTGTTGATGCTATTCAGGTTGGGAGGCCCAAAAAGTTAAGGACAAAATCAGCTGTTGAGTTGATCCAAGATGGAAATAGAGTGTCCAGAAACCACATTCAACTGCAATGTTCTATATGTAGGAAAGCTGGACATAATGCTAGGAAGTGTCCATCTAATCCAAATAAAAAGGTGTAGTATTATATTCTGTTGCATTAGAGTAAACTGTGTATAAACCAATTGAAACTTAAACTGTTTGTTTTACAGTTGAAGCCAAAGAAGAGGGTCATCTATGCCACTCACCAAATCCCCATCAATATGCCTACAAGAGAGCACCAAAGTGGATTAGGACAGCAGCAGCATGTACAAGGGGAACATAGTGGGTTAGGGCAGCAGCGGGTTGATGACCAGCATGGACAAGGGGAACATAGTGGATTAGGACAGCATGAGGTTGATGACCAGAATGGACAGGGTGAACAAACTGGATTAGGACAAAGTGCACAACAGACTGGATCAGGAGAACATCAAGTGAACCAACAGCAAGCCAAATCCAAGAGGGGAACCAAAATGAAGCAATCAAACAGGAAAAAGCCATATTATACAAGGAGCAAGACAGTAATGAAGTCCAAGTTCTTTGGCAACCATGATGACCCAATTGACATTGAGTGAATGCATGTGAATATTGATTTGGTTTTGGAAACATTTGGTAATGTAATGATGAAGTTAGTTTGTATGTTTTGGTAACTGTTTTGGCTGCTAAATGATTACAAACTGTTTTGGTAATAGCAGCTCTTTTGAAAGCAGCTTGTTTTGGTCATAATGTATGATAACTATGAGATTATGGTTATGCAGTGTTTTGGTAAAACAACTCTTTTGAGATTATGGTCATACTGTTAAATCATAGGCTTGTGCAGTGTTGCTAAAACAGTCAATCATTGGTGAATTGTAAACCAAAACATACCATCATCCTTACATTAACAAAACAAACCATAATTCTTACATTAACAAAACAAACCATAAATCTTACATTAACACAACATACCATAAATCTTACATTACCATAATCCTTACATTACCAACCATAATCCTTACATTACCAACCATTCCACAATTCTAAAATTACCAAAATACATTACAACTACTGAACACTTCTTTGGATCAGTTCACTACCAAAACCTACAACCAATAATTAGTGCAACTATTACAACAAAAACTGCTACAAACTTGTTCATCCACTTAGAACTACCAACCACTTTGCCATCAGCTTTATTACCTTTAAGCTTTCATATTTAATTTCTGTATCTCATCATCTTGTCGGTTGATGCGTTTTAGCAATCCCGGAATTATTCTCTTTGAACGATAGCACATTGGAGGATCATATCAATCAATAAATCCACATCCCACATTACCCTGGATTAATTCAAAGAACATTTATTCAATTTCATTCATACATCCCGTACAAAAACTTACAATAGCACCGGAGGCAACATTGCCAAAATCTACGACCGGGATTTTCATTTGTCCATGAAGTTCGAATTTTCAATTGTTCACCACATCTACAATGGATAATTGGAAACCTTTCTCCAAATTCATTGTACTCAGTAGCAGAATTAGAAGAACAAGAAGAATATGAATTAGCCATACCCAGGACGAGCTGATGGAGAATGGTGCGTGCAAGTGGTGCGACTGCTTTCTTCTCTTCCAAATCGTCTCATGCTTCCTTCGCCTCTCCCAGAAATCCAAAAACCCTACTGCTGCTATCTTCTAAGGTGGAGGTTAATTAAGGTGGGAAATGGGAAGCCGTTTTTCCCCTTTTTTCTCAGACCCTATGAGACGATTTTACCACCCCCCCCCCCCCCCCCCCCCCAAAAAAAATAATAATAATAATAAAGAAATGAAATTGAAATTCCGGCGAAAATCTACCGGCAAATTAGCCGGAAGGACTTAATGTGTAAAAAAAAAAGCATACTAAAAGGACTAAATTTGTAAGTTTTAAAAGTCACGAACTGAAATTACCACCTCCCCTATAGTCATAGGACCAAAAGTGTAATTTTCTCAAAAATCTCTCTTCCCAATAAAATATATTGATTCTACTTTCCCATTCGTACAATAGTTCTGAGTAAAATTCTATTCTAAAATTATAAAATAGTGTAATACAATTCCCTTTGCACATTTATATCTATACTATATATAAAAACAAAATACTGAAATTTTAACTTCCCGCCCAATTCCTAATAAATCTCTCTTCCCAATAAAATATATTGATTTCTACTTTTCCATTCGTACAATAATTCTGGGTAAAAATTCTATTCTAAAATTATAAAATAGTGTAATACAATTCCCTTTGCACATCTATATCTATACTATATATAAAAACAAAATCCTAAAATTTTAACTTCCCGCCCAATTCCTAAAAAATCCCTCTTCCCAATAAAATATATTGATTTCTACTTTCCCATTCGTACAATAATTCTGGGTTAAAGTTGTGAAGTGCCAAAAGTTCGGCAAGGCATAACTTTTGACTCGGTTGTCCGTTTTTGACAAATATTTTTTTGAAATCGCGAATTTTTTCGAGATCTATCCACCGCAAACTGCCGTAGGCGGTTTGGCCCACCAATTTCTAAAAAAAAAAAATGCTTTATTAAATAGTTTCTAAGAAAAAATTATGAGAACCTTATGTTTTATTAATGAATTTTTAAATTAGAAATCATTTAAATATTAAAGTAAAACACTAATGGGCTGTTTGGTTCACGGAATAGGCATGAAATGACATAGCATTCTCTGTAATAGACTTATTTCTCTATTTGGTAACCACATGTATTCTCAGGAACATTGTTCCCGGGAATGATCTATTCCTCTTGCAAGGGGAATAGAGATTCCTAGGGGGGCCCTGGTATTAGGCTATTCCTGAGTTCTCAAGAATAGCCTAAAGTTTCTATTTCCTATTTTACCCCCCCCTCCCCCTCCCCCTCCCCACCACCACCACCACCACCGCCACCAACATCACCACCACCACTATCGCTGCTACCACACCGTCGCCACCACTACCACCACCACCATCGCCGTCGCCGCCACCACCACCCCACCACCGTCACCAGCACCCATCACCGCCACCGCCACCGCCCGCCGCTGCCACAACCGTCGTCGCCGCCACCACCACCACTGCCACCGCCACCACCACCACCTATTTTTATAAGAGTATTTATGTCTTTTAAAACATATTTCATTTTTATTCCTAAAATCAACCAAACACTGTAATATAATTCATAAAGTCTATTCCTTCTGCGAACCAAACAATAGAATACAATTCATATTCTATTCATTACCTATTCCATTCTTTATGGAATAGCGTTCCTATTACCTCAAAATTCATTCCGTGAACAAAACGTGGTGTAACAGTAAAGTTTGAATAATATATAAGAAATTAGCAAAACACGTAATTAAAAAGTTCCAATAAAATCAAGATTCATCCCAATGAAAGACAAACAATATCAATACAACAAAAAATGTTGAGTTCTTATTTAATTTGATGCATCAACTTTACATAGTCCCTTTTGAATTTAAAATTACTTCATTGACATGGTTACTTAAAAGAATCCAACATTTTACATACCAAAAACAAAAGGGAAAAGGGTCAAATAAGCCTTAAACCTTATCCAAAAAGTTAATTAGGCTTTTAAATTCTTAGATGTTGCAATTAAATTCACAAATATGTTATTTTGGAGCAATGAAACCCACTAACTTATTGGTGCCTTGTAATTGCAGGTCAATTAGGGTTCCAGCCAACTTTGGCGAACTTCTGTCCAAATCCTGGCAAGCTAGGTCAAATACAGGTGGAGGCCGGTAAAGGACCAACAAGACTTAACCAACCTAGCTTCCCCCAACAATCCTCTAACTATCAATTGCTGGACTTGGCCTTTTACCCGCTTACACCCAACACATTTCAATATAATTTGTGTAATATACAAGGATTCATGATTTTTATTATTGAAAATGCAAGTTGGATTACACAATCAAGTCTTGATATATATTTTACAGGGGAAAAATACTTGAAACAAAACATGACTATTACTTACGCAGATCAAGCACAGCTATAACAGTCTGTGCAATAGTGAGCGAAAGAAGAAATACAGCTGCAATGGTAGAAATCCCAGCCCAGGGAGTGTTGAAGTAATCGTGCCTTAGTTTTGCCATCATCACATTCCATGGTTTGTTGTAGTGTCCATTCAATTTGTTGCACACATCACTGTAATAGAAGCCATCACAAGAAGAATACACAACCCCTTTACAAAGCCTGTTAAAAAGATCAGTCACTTCTTTGTCATCGCCCAGCCAATTTACGAGCACTCCATTCATCCGAAACAAGTTCACATCTTTCTCTGTGTTGATCAGATTATCCATCAACTGGGCATAATCTGTGAAATACATGTTATTCTTGTCACACGAATGTTGCTCGTAGGCTATCATGTTTCTGAAGAATGTCTCTGTTGGATCAGTGATATGGAACTTGGGGATCTCCAGTTCAGCATGATTGAACTTTATGTGGAATAGACTCGAGCTCTTGACAACCTTTTTAAGGTTAACTCCTGCTTCTTGGAGCTCGGTTGCTGTTCGTATATCGGATGATCCAACTTTAGAATCTTGTGATTGTTTCCCCAGGCTGCAAGGGAAACATAATGTCCAATAATGCCTCTCTTCCTGAATCCCACCATTTTGAGGATTGCAAAGATTGTGAACTATCTGAAGTAAGTGCCCCTTCATCTCTGTGGCATTATTATCCCCAAGATTTGGGACAATTGGGGGAATCAACCTTACCTTTGTTAGCATACTTGCAAATGTGATTTTCACTATATCCAAGAATTTTGGTTTACTCTCATCATAAACCATGCCATGGAGTTCTTGCAGGACAAAAAATGGAAGCTGGTTTTCCAGGAGCAACAGGTCTCGAAAAACTTGAAATTTCATCCCAGTAGGCATGAAAACAGCATTATTATCACATTTCTTCTTGTTTAGCTCCTCCTCCTCTTCTTTCTTAGTTTCTTCATCATATTCCCTGTAAAGAAATTCTGCTATAAAACACCCATCAAGCAACAGCATCTTCACGAATTTATCGCCTGCAGAATCGAGGAGGAGTTGTATGTCCTCATCATCACCATAATAGCTTGCTGCTTTTTCTTTCGAATCCTTTAATTTCTCCCAACACTGCTCCATACTGGGTTGTTTTTCTCTTTTCAAAAATAAGTCTAAATACATAAGCTTCAAATTTTCCATTTTGCTCAATTTGGCATTCCCATGGTGGTAAGGGCCGATGGAGATTAGCAATGGCGTATAAGCATCTGTGTTTGTTCTACGTAGCCCTTCATGCACTTTGAATATGCATGCTTCTGAAGATAACTGTTTCAAATTTTTTATATCCCTTTTTAATGACTCGTAGATTGGTAAATCTTGTTGATCTCCCTCCGTGTTTTCTATCATACCTTCCAAAAAAAAAAAAAAAACATATGTGTTGTTTATGCCAAAATGAAAAAAGCATATGTTGTTTGTAGAACAATTTTTTTTTTTCCGTTTGTTTTTGGTTGAAATTTTGAGTAATTCCAACCATGTATCTTATATTTCATACATTCGTTTCCCACTCAACTAAATGATTCACTCTACTGGCGATCATTTGTGTTAAATTTAAATAATCTTTTAGTTTACCCATAACCCATTAAGTTTCAAAGTTGCCACATCGAAATTCATGAACAAATACAAATGGACAAATTATTAAGAATCAAGGAATAAGGTTCAAATTGGCCACTGAACGTAATCTGAAAGTGCAATTAGGTCACTGAATGAAAAAAAAGTGCAATTAGGCCACTGAATGAAAAAAAAGTGCAATTAGGTCATTGAACACTAAAAAAATGTGTAATTAGACCACTGAACTCTTCAAACGTATGCAATTTTACTGTTATCATCAATTTTAGCAGGTTACCTGCTTACGTGGCAGCTTAGTTGACATTTTAATAATTTTTAATAATTAATTTTAATAATAAATTTTATAAAAAAATTAGAAAAAATTAAATAAAAATAAAATAAAGTCGTTTTTATTTTTTAAACAATTTTTTAATAAAAAGTTATTATTAAAATTTATTAAAAATTAATTAAAATTTATTAAAAATGCCAACTCAGCTGTCACGTAAGCAGATAACTAAAATTGAGGGTAACCTGCTATCAGGTGAAATTGCACATTTTTGGAGTGTTCAGTGGCCTAATTGCACTTTTTTTTTTTCGTTCAGTGGCCTAATTGCATTTTCAGGTTACGTTCAGTGGCCAATTTGAACCTTATTCCAAGAATCAATTACGAAGAACTGCAAGCAAAAGGGTAGGATCTAAAGAAATAAATTAGAATCAATAATGAATAAATAACACGGAATATAATAGTCAACGAACAATGATAGGAGGCCAATGAAGAAATAATACCAGATCAGACAAGATTTCCAGAAATATATGACAAGGAAACAATAATAAAGAGTGAATTATCAATGAACAAATAGTAAAGGAACAAACATCAATTTTTTTTTAATTTTTATTTTCAACACTCCCTTTTAAACCTCATATTCTCATATTATTAAACACCATAATACGTACTAGATTGATAAAATTATAAAATTAATGAATCAACTAATTTATATATATAAAAAAAATAAAGTATTTAAAAGATCATAGGATCAACTTTATATACCTTACTGTCTTTGTAGCTCAGAAATATATATATATATATATATATGTGTGTGCGCGCGCGCGCAAAAGGATAGAGTACGTAATTTGGCAGTGGGTAGCTCTATACGTGAGAACTGGCTGGATTTGAAGCTTTTATAGCACAGAGCCACAGATTGAGAGATAAAGCTTTTAGTTAACTTCGTCACAACTATGACGTTATCCATGACGTTGACATCCAGCGACGTTCACATGCGTGTTTTGCGCATGGATGGCCACACCCACCACGTAGAATATAGCATATCCAATTGGACCAATTAATTAATTTTAAAATACTACTAGACATATTTTTTATATTAAACATTAAATGCATAAATAATAAATATTAATCCAATTGTCACAAAACACAAAGGTTTGTCTATTTGAATAATACTCCGTATATATATATATATAGGGGCACACTCTCGTGATAATCACTACCCATGAGAGACCTATGAATCAATCAGAGCTGTCGTCGAGAAGAATCGAACAAATCTGAAGCAATTAGAGAAAACCATTTGGTAGTATTTTTGTAAATAATACGAATTTTAAAGTACAACTTTCAACACTCTAGAGTGCCGGCCACTAATCAAAACTAGAAAGTGTATTTGTTGAAAAATATGGTGTCATTTTCATAAATAACTCAAACTTTAAAGTGCAACTAATAACACTATAAAATGCAACTATCAACACTACAGAGTATAACTAAGCAAAGTTATAGAGTGCACTATTATTACACATATACATATATATGACTAGAAAACTTTATAATGTTAGTTTTTTTTTTTTTTTTTTTTTTTTTTTTTTTTTTGGGTGAGATTTATAATGTCAGTTGTATGTACTCTATAATGTTGTTAATTATACTTTAAACTTTGAGTTATTTATTAAAATGGTATTGCATTTTTTCCCATCATTCCATTGCTTTAATACTGTTAGATCTTTTTAGATTAATGACTATGAGTGGTTCCTACTTCTCTCAAGCGATAATATTTTTATTTGACTATGGGATAATTGGGTAAATTGGCATACCCGACACGACGAATTCAGGACCAAGCAACAATCGTGCACTTAAAAGGAGACCATACATATTATGAGGCACCGCCTCATTAAAGGAGTAAGAGACCGCTTGATGAAGAGCGGTAGGCTAATTATTGCAGGTCCCATTATAGTAAAAGAGTCGTTGATAAGTATAAATAGTGGACCATGTAACAAAATAAGGGACACGCTAAAAAACTTATATTCATAATCATCAAATTACATTGCTTGTTGCTTCTTTCCAAATATACTTCAATAACATTCTTACCGTCACACACACACACACACATATATATATGTATATATATATATATATATATATATATATATATATATATATATATATATATATATATATATATATATTCCGTCATATATATAGTCTTATTTTATAATAGAAATTCTCCGTCATTATTAGGTGTAAAGGAATATAGTTTTTACCAAATTGTCAAATGGAGACAATAGTGTAGTTGGTAGGGTGAGCATTATTTTGTCTCATATAATCATATGCAATGAGATTGAAGCTTTTGGGTGGCGTTGACGCTCCCTACGTATGAGTATTCCATAGCATATGAATCTTAATATAGAGGCTGATGCGAGGCTCCTTGGACCTTGGCTTGGTTCAAACTGAAATAACCTTGTGGCATTTTGTGTACTAATTGGTACTTTAATTTAAATACCGTAAATTATTAGTTATTCACTCAACAATATTACATTTTCTCATATAAATAATAAAATTTTTATTTCTGATTTATTACATTTGTTAATTAGTATAAATATTATATTTTATTTTGACCCGACTCGTCTTACTGACTCACACAAGTTTTTACCTTACTAATAAAACAATAGATATTAAATAAAATAATAAATACTCCGTATATGAATAAATTAATAGTGTGATTTAGTTGTTTGAATTTCTATTAATTATTCAAGTAACAAAGGTTGAATTCTTAATAGTATTAATGTTCACATGATATGATTTTGTTAAATAAATAACAAGACGAAAAGTACTTTTATTTAAAAAAATTCGTGAAATTTTCAGTTGCATACCCGGTCCCCGGCCTTTATGTACAGCGACATATATATATATATATATATATATATATATATATATATATATATATATATATATAGAGAGAGAGAGAGAGAGAGAGAGAGGCACAAATTAAATTAGCTGTCTCACCTTGATAAAACATGCAACAACCACTGCTGACTTTCAATGTCTTCATGCCCTACCTACCTACCTATATATTAATAACGACATATTTGCAATAATTTACTTGTGTCGGTCCAATAATTATAAAGAATAATTATTGCGTTTACTCTTGTCACTCTGGTGTGAAACTATATCATATATGTTCCTAAATTATATTATGAACCAGGGATCACATTCTATTATTGATCCTGATCCAAAACAATATTCAGATTATATACATTCAATTAATAAATTATATACGTGTAAATATATTAAAGCTACATAATATATTAATTGTAATAGATACATAATTATATTTATTAACTGAAATTGCATAATATGTTAATTGTATGTACATAACCTGGATATATGGTGGACGCAAATCAGCAATATAACAATTGATGTGCGAAAACATAACACTATTATATGTCAATGTAGTTATGTACCTAATATATCACTATATTATATGATTTTGTGCAATTTAGTTTATGTACTTTAAGTTTGTACAATTTAATCTTTATATTTTAAAAATAATTAAGAAGAATCATTAATACTAATAAAATTGACTGTTTATTTTACTGACCTTACACTGACATCATATGATGTCATCAAATTCAAATTTTATTTTATTCATTTAAAGACTAACATATTAATATCAAGATTTACAAAATAAATAAGCACTAATGCCTTAACAACTAGGTTCAGTGTTCTAACCTATCATGAAAATATTATTACCTCACTCCACGGGCTGGGGTGCAATTGATTAATCATCATCCCATCCGATACTTTTGAATAGATTTTGATGGAAAGATAATGAAAGTGTTTGGTAAAAACCTTAATTTTGAAAATACATACACAAGGAAACATATATATCCCGAGAAAAATTACACTTTTGGTCTTATGACTATTAAAATCTTGTTAATTTCAATTCATAACTTAAAAAATTAACAATTTAGTACCCTAATTATGCAATTTTTAACATATTTGGTCAATCCGACCAATTGTCGCCGGAATCTTTTAATCCATTTTAATTTGATTAATTCAGGGGCAGATCAGTCATTTAAAGTTCTTCATTCTTCTTCCTTGCAAATTGGTTACCAGAGAAAGAGAATTTCAGGGCAGCAGTTGCGGCGAGCGAGAAGTGTTACAGGTATCGGGAGGTGTTTTGATCTTCTAAGAAACCGAATCGGACCAGGGTGTTCCCGCCGCCCCTGACGTCAATCAGCGGCAGCGATGAGGTCCAGGTCAGGCTCCGCCGTGAAGGCGGTCGGTTAGTCATCACCGTTGTCGTCGTTACCCTCTGCAGGCTGCAGCTCTTTCGTCCAGGCCAAAAGATTCGACGACCACCCCAGGCTTTCATTAAGAAAAACAAAGAATGAGGTTCTTGAAACCGAGGAAGAATTAGACGACGAGGTGGTTTCTCAGCTTGAGATTTACGGCGACAGTAATGATAGAGAAGGAAAAGGTCATAAAGCCAGTGCGGCACCGATGATGTTGTTCCGATAACAATTTCGGCCAGCAGGTGTAACGAAAGTGAGATTCCGGCGAATTAAACCTAGAATGGCCGATTTGCCCTCGAATTAAACAAATTAAAATGGATTAAAAGATTCCGTCGATAATTGGGCGGAAATTTGGCTAGATGGACCATATCTGTTAAAAATTGCATAGTCATTGTACTAAATTGTTAATTTTTAAAATCGTTGATTGAAATTAACAAGACCCTAATAGTCATAGGACCAAAAATGTAATTTTCTGTATTAAAAAAAAAAAAAAAAAAAAAGTGAAACATTTACATCTGCTTAATATGCTAGAAATTCATTTCACCAATAATAAAAAAGCGATAACTAAGTTGTTAGAGTTAATCCACAATAATTTGGCTTTTTTTTCTTTTTTGAGTAAGGGAGGAAATATGTAGTCACTACACGATGGTATACATTGAGTCAACTTCGTCTTTTGATCCTAGATGGCAAAGGACCACAAGAGTAAACTAGCCTAGATTGCCTATAGCTAACTGACTCAAACCAAGAAAGTCAATATATAGACCGCTCTTGCTCAGAGTCAAACTTGTAATTTTGTGATTTCTTAACACCTTGACCAACTTGGCTATAATTGTCCCATAATATTACATATTTTAATAATACAAAAAATAGGGGTATAATAGTGATATTCTGATCTATATCCTTTAACGATGATCTTTTAAAGTTTACTAAAATCTAAAGATGATGATGCAGAATAAAAATTCATTACTTATAAGGTTAAGGTAGAAAATCAATAGTTGAACCGTAAAACCGTCTACAGTGGTGAAGAATATGGGACAATCTCACTTAAAATGATTGTGAAAGGCATCTTCTAATCCCTTCGGAATTTGGAAATTGGAATCAAGATTTAGTTGCATAGTAAAGGGGTTCTTCATGCTCTTCACTATCTTTATTTTTTCTTTGATTTCTTTTGTTTTTTTTCTTCTTCATAATTAGAGTAAATTTTTAGTGTTTTAAAAAAAGAGAGTAAATTTTTAGTAAACTTATAAACCCAAAAAGAAATTATGTAACGATAACATATAAATCCCAGCAGGAGGGCATTGTTCAGCCCAGTAATGTGCAAACTGATATCCAGCAAGATAAAGACCAAGTTGAAAACATGTCCAAAGCCTTAACTCCACCAATTCATAAGACAACTTTCAGCCCATTTTGAATCAATTCAAAATTCTACATCTTAATGAAGCCCAACCCACTGTTTGTCAATTGCAATCGTTATGCCGTGGAACCGTGTCCATCTTGCAAGGTGGACACGATTCTATGTTCATAAGTATTAAACTATATGTTCAAAATTATAAAGCTGTATATTCATAATTTTTGAACTTTATATTCATAGTTATTGAACTCTATATTCACAATTACAAAACTCTATGTTCATAATTGCTGAACTATATGTTCGTAATTATAAAGCTATATATTCATAATTTTTGAACTTCATATTCACAATTATTGAATCTCTATATTCATAATTACAGAACTATATGTTCATAATTATGTTCACAACTCTATGTTCATAATTTTTGAACTTATATTCATAATTATGAACAATTTTGAAACTGTGTCCACCTTGCAAGGTGGACACGGTTCCACAACATAATTTGTATGTCAATTGTTATATCGTGCACTAGGCGCACAATGCATTGTGGAGTTGTTATGCCGTGGAACCGTGTTGTCCAACTTGCAAGGTGGACACAGTTCTATGTTCATAATTACTGAACTCTATGTTCATAATTATAAAACTTTATGTTCATAATTTTTGAACTTCATATTCACAATTATTGAACTCTATATTCACAAGTATAGAACTTATGTTCATAATTACTGAACTCTATGTTCATAATTATAAAACTCTATGTTCATAATTTTTGAACTTCATATTCACAATTATTGAACTTTATACTCACAATACAGAACTCTATGTTTCATGATTATAGAACTCTATGTTCATAGTTTTTGAACTCTATATTCACTAATTCACAATTATAACAGATTTGGAACCGTGTCCACCTTGTAAAATGGTCACGGTTCCACAGCTTAATTTGTCTGCATTGTGCGCTCTAAAAATCCCATGTTTCGTATATACATAATTGTATAGTAGAATACACATAAACTCCTAACATAATACATATAATCTAACATAATGCATAATACACATAAACTCTTAACATAATACATATAAACTCTTAACATAATATACATAAACTCTTAGGGCTCGTTTGGTTCGCGGAAAATATTTTAAGGGAAGTGGAATTGGAATTCCATGAAAAAACAATTACTAGGAAGATAAATTCCATTGTTTGGTTGGTGGAAAAAGAATTACTCAGAATACTAATTCTATTGTTTGGTTAGATTTTGAATTGTAAGGAATAATGAGTATAAAGACCTATATGTCCCTACAAATTAATAAAAGTAATATAATTAAAAAAGAAAGCAATGGTAAAATAGGTAATCTATTCACTTTTTCTTCCCATCTTCCATGGAAAACAAAATCCTTGGTCCAAACAAGGATTTTGTTTTCCTCAAATTTGAGGAATTCATTTTCCAATAGAAAATGAATTTCATGAACCAAACACTGGAAAACAACATTTTCCTTCACTTTAAGGAAAATATTTTCCTTTGAAAAACATTTTCCATGAACCAAATATCCCCTTAGAGCACAATGCATTGTGCGTACTAGTGCACCATATAATTTGCCAGTGTTTGTATATCTCTTCAAATCTTTTTGGACTTTAGGGTCCTCAAATCATGCTTCCTTATGGGGGATCACGTGGCCAGGCTTCTTAAATTCGGCTTGAGCTTGTTAGGTTGAAACTTGGTCTCTTAATATTGAAAACGGTAAATTATACCCGGGAAACATGTTCGTCATAAATGATGAACACGGGTTTAAATGATACCGTTTTTACGTTAAAAAAAAAATCGCTAATGTGGTGTTAACGGCGCGCATTTGGTCAGATTATGAATTTTCTGTTATGAGATTATAAATGTACTGTAAATTCATAATCTCATAACAGAAAATTTATAATCGCATAAAAGAAAAACATTTATTAAATTATGAATTTTCTGTTACGAGATTATGAATTTACTTTAAATTCATAATCTCATAACAGAAAATTCATAATTTATGAATGTTGAAGAAGCTTGCACTACAGAGGAGCAGCCATGGTTTCGGACGGGAATGTGTAGGCATAGTTCCAAAGTGAATGTGCAGGCATGGATTCATAATTTATGAATGTCCGAAATCATTGCTCACCTCAAATTAAAGTGAAACCGCGAAATGTGAAAATGAAGAAGAAAAGTCACGCGAATAATTAAGGGAAGAAAAAAAAAAAAAAAAAAGATAATGGTGTACTAACACCGTTGGAATCGTGTTCACCATGGATGGTTAACATAGTTCCATGGCATAACGATTGATAGAGAACTCATCCCCCCCCCCCCCCCCCCCCCCGGGGCAAATTATATTGTGGACTCTAGTTCATATTACAAAGTAAACTATTGATATAATTTCATCTTTACTTCATGAAATGGATTTTGAAAAAATAAAAATATTATTTTATAGGGAATGAAATAGATAAAGAATAAAATATAAATTATATTTCATTATTATTTTATAAAATACAATGTACATTATTTTTGTGCTGAATGTACATTATTCTATAGTATACAAAATATGGTCCACACAACTTGTATGGACCATGGTCCACACAATAATGATTGCATACATACACACATAAACCAAATAAACAAATAGCTGTATTCAATGATAGAAATACAAAATTAAATACAGAACCCATTACAGCAATCTTTAGCCGAAAAATACATTCTGCCCAATTTTTATATTAAACCAAATCCAATCAAATATTGCGTAGCCCACTTCAATATATAACGCAGACCAACCCAAACGTTTACCCTAAACCTAAGTATTTATGATGCAGCCGTTTCATCTTCCTCATTTCATATATACCAGATTCCTACACATTGAATACAGCAAAATGTGCAGTACATATTACAGCAAAACGACGTAGTATAATTTGGGCGGGAATCTGATGTGGCAAGAAAGGTTTTGCTATTATATAGAGTAAGATAAGATAAGATTATTATTATTATTATTATTACTAGTATTTGCACCCGTGCAATGTACGGAATGAATTTGTTGTAATATATTAAGAATATATGAATCGATATATAATTATTTAAATTAGAACATCAAATATTATATAGTGCAATTAAAGATATTGTTTGGATCGTTTATATATTTTGATGTTATCATTGCTTGAAATTGTGTAAATAATTGCTCAAATTAATAGCTAATGTCTAGATGTACGCATACAGTGCTATAACTTTAAAGATTTTATTTATCATTATTTAGTATTTTTATAAATTAGGCAAATGTCCTCGTTCGCTAACAACTCAGTTATAGAAATGAATTGGTATCTTTATTCATTTGTGTGTATATATATATATATATATATATATATATATATATATATATATATATATATATGTATGTATGTATGTATGTATGTACACACACACACACACACACACACACACACACACACACACACACATATATATATATATATATATATATATATATATATATATATATATAGCAATTTTTTC